>NC_140492.1:65163259-65465759 GCF_964271855.1 Acomys minous
TATTTTTGCTCTTGGGTTCTTAAATGATGATTTTACAGAAACAGCCTGTTGGGGCATAGTAAGAACTTACTTTTGTGGAGCGCTCAAAAGAAGTCAGCAAATCTATTTGTGTGTTAGTTGCAAGAAATAATACTTTATGTAATCCTTCCGTGTGCTTCGGAAAACAAAAGGAACCTTAGGAAACATGGCTTGAAAATAAGTCAGCTCACTGGAGGTAACCGAGGTCTCTTTGCAAGCAGGTAAGGATTATAAGAAAAAAGAATAACGTTCGGAATGGGACGGGTTCCTAAGAGCGGCAAGCCTCAGTAGTAATTAATGTACTATGAATCAAGCTGCAAAGACTAAAGTGGCCAAAAAAAAAAAAAAGTACTAGGAAAAGGTTAGGGGCCAGGATGCATGCCAGCTGACACCATGTTTGCCTTGCTTAACTCCCCAGCACGATAAAAACTGGGTATGGAGTCAGGATTAGGATAATCAAGGCTTTAAAGGCATCCTTGAATTTGAGGTCAGACTATATGAAAGAATTGCTTCAAGAAGGAAGGAAGGGAAGATGGGCTGGAGAGAGGGAAGGAGGGAGGGAGGAAGGGAGGGAGGGAAGGAGGGAGGGAGAGAAAGAGAGAGGGAGGGAAGGAGGGAGGGAAGGAAGGAAGAAGTTGAAGCCTCATCAAGCACAGATCCTTATTTATCCTTGGGGAGGTAGGTGGGACATCTAGCTGCTGATTTTAAATAATGAGTGTTGGTATTAGAAAGTGAATTTTCTCTTAAAATCATAAGGAAGGGATTCCCTAGTCTCTTATTTGAACACCTGGGGCAACTGGATTCAGTACCCAGGTAGTTTAGGTATTACAAAGGGGAGAAAGTTCATGAGGCATTTAGCGTCAACACCAGCCACAGGGAATGAGGCTTGTGCTCCGTGACCAACACCAACGCTTGTGCAGAAGCCATGAACATCTGTGCTGACCAGGGAATTGATTTCCAAGCCTAGTTTGAGTGGGAGTTAACCACCAGTTGACTGTGCCACAAACTTAGAAAAACATGTTTGGTATTTAGAGCTAATTGAATTCAGAATTGCAGCTAACAGATAATGGGCCTCCCTTATTGTCATCAGCGTCATCAGTTTTATAGATAAGAAAATTAAGGCACAGAGAGGCCTTGCCTGAGGACACACAGGCAATGCATAGCTCCATGTCCATTCCGTTTAACAGCAACTCATCTTTTTATTCTCTTCTGAAAGGTGAAAACATTGTACTTTCAAGAGTTCCTAATTTACAGCATCAAGGCTCTTTTATGAATGAACTTCAAATGTATACAGTTACCAGTGACATTATCATGGAGGGCAAACAGGTCTTATTACTGGTTACAGAATTACACTTTATTTTTCACTGACTGCAGTTGTTGCACAAAGAAAGCATGTTACAGTTTTGAAAAACAAAACAAAACAAAACAAAACAAAACTCTGGGCAAGGAGGAAGGCTACCTAGGCTTTCTGTCAGTACTCTTGGCCAGTGTGACTCTGAGGAACGCAAGGGTTAGCAGTTGCATTGTAATGTGGCTTGCTGAGGGCTCTATAAGAGCCTTTGTAATCTGGCCTGCCTACCTTCCTCTCATCCTTCTAAAGCCCGCCCTTCCCTCCTGCACTTTTGTCAGCCTGTGATTTACTAATAAAAACTTTTCTATTTGTTTGTTTGTTTGTTTGATCTATTTGTTTCAATGCGTATGAGTGTGTTTTGTCTGTACACATGTATATGTCCCATGTTCATGCCTGGTGCCTGCAGAAATCGGAAGAGGCTCTTGGTTTGATTCTTCTGAAATGAGTTACAGAAGGTTGTGAGCTACCATATGTGTTCTGGGCACCTAAACCCAGGTCCTCTGCAAGACAAACATGTCCTTCACCACAAAGTCACCAAGCCACCTCTCCTGCCTCTGATCCAAAGTTTTCAACACAAACTCATCCATCCATCCCCACAATTCAAGGGTGCTATTCCCCATCTGGTATACGCTGGCTTTCCCTTGCTTCTCTAGGTCACGTCAGGGCAATTTAGAGATCTCCAGCTAGCTCTTCATCTGGGTGATGAGATAGCTCGTCATCTGCTGGTGATGAGTCTTTCCTATTTGACTAAATCAAAATATCTGACCGGGGCCCAGCCACATGGTGTTGATTGTTTCTGGTTTAACTACCAGGCCTGCAACACAGAAAGCAGAGGAATGGAGGGGCCGGGCCAGGTCCTTTTTGAAAGGCCAAGTCTCCATCACTCCATTTCCTTCCCTGTTACCAAATTAACTCTGTGATGACATTATGATTTTTCTATGATTCTCCAGTTCGAAACTCAGTCTCTCCGGCCTATCATGCGTTAATAATTCCTCAGACTTGGCCACCTCCTCTACCCCTTACCAAACAGTTTTGCCATCTCTTCCAGCTTTCCAGGCTTATGCAAGATAGCAGAAATGGGAAGTGGATTCACGCCAATACTTTTAAAGCACTTTGGTGATTCACATAGGCAAAGACTGCAATTTGGACACATACAGTGTTTTTCAATATGATTCTTTGCTTCTGTGATCTCCAAAATTCATCTCTAACTTGTTCTTCAACCCTGGCTTGAGGTTTTTGAACTCTAAAGGCTACTTTATGCTTAATTTATTTATTTATTTATTTCTTTTTTTTTTTTTTGCATGTAGGTCTCTTGTTTCAATCAGCTTTACTGATGTATAATTTTCTGTAAACTGTAGCAGTTTTAAAGTGTTTCAGTTGGTGACTTTTGAAAAAGGTACAGAGTTGCACAATCACAGTCACATTCCTGATAGAGAATAGCTTCAGTTTCTTTCCAAAGAACCTCTGCGTCTGTTGTTGTCTGTTGTTACGGTCCTTCCAACCCCTGGCCCCAAGCAATCATCTGTTTGCTTTTTGTTCATATTGTTTCACGTTTGTGGAATTCCATAGGAAAGGGCAGACATACTACATAATGTCTTGTAATGAGACTTTTGAAAACTGTGCATGGTTTTGCATAGGTCAGCATTCTCTCTTATCTAGGAGTGGGATTCTGCTATTTATAACTTCTCTATTTCCAGTTTTCTCTACTATGGATAAATTATGTACTGTGAAGACATGAATTTATGTTTTCTTAAATAACTGATTTTTCTGTGTTGAGCATGTACTGAGGGACCTTGATAACTTTACTTATTGGTTCTAGAGGCTTACAATTTTCTACACAGACAAATCTTGTCAACTGAAAATATAGTCTTATTTCTACCAAAGAATAATTATGTAGGCCAGCGAGATCTGCCATTAGCCTTTGGGACATTGTTATTTTTCCTTGTACATAGACATTTAAATAAACTGGAAACAAAAAACCTTAAACCAGTGGTTTAATGTATCATGCTCATATTTTAACTTTGAAATATAATGATAAGTTCAGTTTCTTTTGCACCATATTAATATCTACTATTCCACTTTTATTTTACTCACATTTCAGTATTTATCTCAAGACATGAGAGCATCTTTACTTTTTGTTGTATTTTGAGAGAGCCTCTGCTGTGTTTGCTGCTCTGTGGAAGGTTTCCTTCCCACAGTGAGATACGTGGCACTATAATTCACTACTGACCTAACTCTTCTGCATTCCAAATAATGTGGTTCCTTATACCATTCACATCCATTTTAACAGGCCCCTCTCATCTCAGCCTGCTGGCTTGGCTTTATTAGTTTTTCTTCAATGGCTTATTGCCTATATTTTGTCAAAGTTGTACTGAAGCCACCTTTTTTTTCCCCCCTTAAAAGTTCCTAAGATATTTTCTTTGACTCTTTCAACTGGCTCTCTTTAGTTAACTTTGGTTTTACCCTCCAGAGCCAGTACTTGCTTTCACTGTTACCCAAGAATATTCAAGATATAGTCAGAGCTAATGTTTGTGTCTCTTCTTATGTTTTTCTATTCGTGAAAGCTTGCATGGCGGCCTAAAGACACAGGGGATAAACAGAAGAGGCAGGACTTAAATCTGGTCTTTTGACTTCTAATCCAGTAATTGTTGCCCATGATTGTTTGTCAGACAAGAGTCTGTTTCCTGGCTTTGGAACTGGGTCCTTCTCTCTTTCACAACAAAACTGCTTTATTTAATGCCAGCGCCGCCTTATGTTATTTTATTTTTATCCAACCGGCATTAAATCAAACTTTTCCCAATTTGCTGTTGACCCTGTGGGAGACTGCACATCAGGGGCCCTATGATAAAGGCAGCTCACACATTCAGCTTGGTTTTAGAAAGGGGGAGAAACAAGTAACTGGTATTGGTTTGGTTAGCTTCTTTTGTCCTAAATAACAGCATTTCCTGATGCTCTGTGCGTACCTTTTATGACGAAGGCAAGATTGTACTTTGTTACATCCAAATGCTTTCTCCTACCTGTCCACCTTTTCATTCCTTTTCCCTGCCCTAATTTGGCTTCTGCCTACTTCCTGCCTGAATAGCTGCTGCTGAGTGGCAACTTCTGTCTTTAAGATGGCTCTCACGGTCAACTTTTTCTTTTCTACTTTCACTGACAGCATTTACTTCTTTCTCCCTCTTACTCACATTCAAGCCACCAGCAAGCACATCTGCAAAGCTGATTTAAATGCATCAGGAAACATAGTTCTCTTTTTGTTTTTCAATCCACCACTAACTAACTCAAGCAGCTCCATCCATGTTCCCACACTCAAGCATAGTGTATTCAGTTAGCAACTGAAAAGAGAGAGGAAGAGGAACTGATGTAGAAGGGGAAATTTTAAAAACTTTATCTGTAATATTTTGCTTAATGGAAACACGTGAGGCTACATAAAATGCTAAGATGTTGGCAACTGCATGGGTATGGTAACTTGCTGGCCTTTTCTGTCTTTAATCTTCACAGTGTTT
Source organism: Acomys minous (assembly GCF_964271855.1). NCBI lineage: Eukaryota > Metazoa > Chordata > Mammalia > Rodentia > Muridae > Acomys > Acomys minous. The sequence continues at coordinate 65,168,132 of NC_140492.1, forward strand.
TCTGCTGAGCTGAGTGGTACACAACTACGTTCCTGACTCTCAGGACATAGAAACAGGTGGATGGCAGGTTCAAGCTAGATTGGGATACCCAAGGGCTCTGTTCAAAAAAACAGCAAACAAGAACACCTCTTAATTATGACGCTTAATTTTAGTTGTCAACTTGATTAGATTAAGAAGCCCCTAGATTAGTAGCTCCCACCTCAGCTGCTCCTGAGGACACTGCGATGTATCAGTAGAACAAGAAGGCTCTGGTCTAGAGAATTCGGAAGGCACGGAGGGATTTGAAATCTGAGTGGACCATTGGCAGATGTGGCAGCGTGGAAAGTAGGATGTGTTTGGAAGCAATAGGTCACTGGGGTTGTGACCTTGGGGGTGGCAGGTGGGGGGTGGGCACTGTATCTGGCCCTGGTCCTTTCCTATCATAGATATGCTGTTTCCTGCCCACTACGCTGTAGAGGTTCCACTACACACTACCTGCCATGATGGCAAGAAACCTCTGAAACCATGAATTAATCTTTCTTTCTTTCAAATGTTTCTGCCACGCACTTGGTCCTAGTAACAATTAAAATGACTAACACTATATGGTTGTGTGTGTGTGTGTGTGTGTGTGTGTGTGTGTATGTGTGTGTGTATGTGTGTGTGTGTGCACGCACACGTGCATATGTGAGCAAAAGGAAAAAAACCCAGAGACTTGTACTTCTATTGAGCTAAGTTCTCAACCCCTAGTTTATATTTTTCTTCTGTAAATGTTGGATGAGTATCAGTAACCTGTAAAACCATAACAGACCAGTGATTTTAGAAGCCATGAAACACAGAATACACCAGAGTCAAGAAATGTTATATTTTGTCCAAACTGTCTTTTCCCTTTAATTTTCAAATGTAAAATAGCCATAGGGAGGTAAAACTTATTCATTAATTCAACAAATACGGGTTGAGCACATTCTCTGTACCAGGCTCAGTCTTGTACTGATACCCTTTCCCGTCAAGGGTGTTGGTTTAAAGGAAACGAGTATTCAAGTAGTTCTACAACTTTAATCCAAGTGCTGAAGAAAGAGCAGAGGGAACAGAGTAGAAAGGGCAGGATGGTCCATTGCATCAGGAGGCACTCAGGAGGTAATCCATACGGTCAGGGAGTAGACTCAGATGCCCCCACTCTCATAAGGAACTACATACATAATACGTCATATTCTAGCTACAGAGTTTCCATAGGAAAATCAGCAGTGCGTCTTTAAGGCTGGCCCTTGCTTCTTCTGTCTCCATCCCTCAGCCACCCTACCTCAAGGCACCTTGAGCTTCTGATAACTTTGCTAATATTTTCTTAGAAAGTCAACTTTCTACCTCTAAGGAGGTTTTGAGCAATAAGATCCGACTATTTGGTTTATCTACTAGAGTTTCAGGGGAGAAGCAGATGGCCCAGAGAGGAGACCGTGGCAGGCCGACTTCCGTTTGCAGGCCAAGGGTCTTCCTTGAGCACCACACAGCTTTAGAGCAGAGGCTTGGGGTTGGACTGTTCCATTTGATAACAGTGAATTTAAGGAAACACACAGTTATAAAAACACACAACTGCAAGAACTGGTAAGATGCTGAGAGGTCATATTTTTAAAACATCGTCAACTCCCAGCAGGGCTACAAGGACACTGCTATTTGCTTTGGTGTTGCGCTTCCATTTTCATTTTGTCTAGGAACTGCACTTTTATTCCCTAAATGTAAGCATATTTTTCAGACTAGACTCAAAAGTAACTGTAACATAAAATGTCTACCTCGCAGTGAACAGCCTACATCCCCACGGGGCCTTGGGATGAGTCAGCTGCTTTCCACTGAGCTTGCTGCATGCTTACTTGAGGCAGCGAGCTAGTGCAGGTGTGTCTATCTGTGAGAGTCTTAATGTGGAATCCTACAACCAAACGCTGTGATAGAGAAAACAAAGAAAGCTCATATGAAATAATTTGGTCCCGAAGGTGAAAGTGATTGACTTCTCCAAGAAAATCACAACCATGCAATGCCTTAAGTTGGTGCAGGCAAGTCACGTGATTCCCAGAGACCTCAAGTTAGGCACCCAGATGGAGAAATAAGGGGACATGGTGACACGATCTTACAGTAGTGTCCAATTTATTATTACAAATATTATTATTATTATTATTATTGTTGTTGTTATTGTTGTGTGTTTTTGATGTATGTATGGGGCTCCACTCGTACTTGCCATAGTACACATGTGTAGTCAGAGGACAGCCTCATGAAATCAGCTCTCTTCTTCTACCTTTGCATGGATTCAGGGGACAGAACTGAGGTCACAGTTTGAACAGGTGTTGCCTCCGCCCGCTGTCTGACCACCCCACGCGTAACAGCTCCCTGACATTGGGTCAATATATTCTCACGCACAAAGCTCAGGCCTGAGACCTTTACGAGTGATTACAAAAGTTGGCTTAAAATAATAGCATACTATTTTAAGGACGTTCACGCATTTTGTTGGACTCCAGGTAGGCTGTGATTTCCACAGCACTGCCAGTGGTTATCCTACTTTGAATATGTTCTAATTGGTGGTAGATCTCAGAGGAACGCTGTCCTCAGGTTCACATGCCTCAAGGGACATTGAAACACGAGATAGAATGTTGGCATAATCTTTCTTCAGAAACACACAAAAGAACAGAAATTCGTGTGCATGTAGCTACACAAGCAGGCAAATTTGGTTCTAATTCCTGTTATGCAGTAGCTCTGGGTCAAGAATGAAGAGCCTAATTTCACATGAAATCTCGACCCAGTTCCCCATAGACAAGACTTGGAATCTAAATATCAGTGTGCACAAATTATTTCTTCCGTGGCCTGGATAGCCTGGGGCTGAGCTAAATTCTCTCCCATGCTATACAATATCCCTGACCAAATGGAAAAGGAAACTTTGCTGAAGTTTTTGTTTTGCTTTGGGAAAGAGGGGGGGGGGGAAGGTTTGGCGTGTTGAGAGGAGATCTGCTTTAAGCCAACTATCGTGTTCAAATAAAATTATTCCAAGGGATTTGGTGAAACAAGGGCAGATTCAGTTCCTTTGCTAATAATATGTTGCAAATAGAAGGGAGGGCCAGGAAAGCATTCCAGCGGTGAGGACCCCACTGGCACCACCTGCCTCAGTGACATACTATATTACACACTCTTGGCTGCTAGACTGGTAATTCAGTATAACAGTGCATAGAAATGCCAGCTAATATGAGCACACACCTGCATATGTTTTCAGCAGCTCCCTTCCCTGCAGGTACAACCAAGACCTTCCCTCCCCACTATATCAAAACAACATAAAACAAATTACAAATGAACTCTTTCATTATTTTCCAGAGGTAAATACAACAGCATTCCACTCAATATGGACAGAATGAACTTTTGTGCAAGGGTTAATCAATAAGTATATGTCCCACCTGTGGTGGTACCCATTCTCAAGGGAGCAGATACACAGACAGTGTTAGAGCCTCAAATCCAGAGACTACACGTGTCATGCTATCTTACTACGGAGAAATATTCTAACGTTCTCTTTGAATGTAATACCACATACACCATGACCCATTGGGGGTAGCTTACACAAAATGTCTCCTTCCTTCATTAATGTTTGGAGCAAATCATCTACCTAGAGACCAGGTCTGGATCTGAAGAAGAGGAAGAGAAGAAATACAATGCACATCTAGACACATCAATCAATATATAAATCTTATTTTCTTTCAGGCATCATGAGTAGGTTCTAGCTGACTTAAGATTAGGAGAGAAAGCTGTGAGAATTTATGTACAATTCAAAGGATAATTTCCCTTCACTAAGATGAAAGGTGGGGTAAGCTTCTGATTTATAGCACCCCTTTGAAGAGAGCCCAGAAGAATGCAAGAGGCCAAATAGGTTCTGCAATGCCTCCAGGAACCCAAAGAACACGACAAGAAAAATAGTGGCCAAAAGCAGCTGCGTCCGTGCATCCCAAATTGGTCACCGAAAGCCTCGAGCCAGCACTAGGACAAGTTTGAAGCCCGTCTTCAAATGTCTTAGGGCTATCCTGAAGCATTCCAGTGAGCAGTTTGATTTTTCCATTTCCAAACGGTATCCTTGTGAATGACCACACTTAATTGACCTTTCTTAATAATGGTAAGGATGTGATGAAGTCATAATTGGAATTGATAGGAAAATAAACAAAGCACAACACATGTAGCATTGAGAGAGGAGAAGATGAAAGGCTGGCAAGTGGCGGGGGTGAGGTAGAGATTAGTGCTCAACAGAATGAGATATAACACAGGTGGGCTTACATGGTGAGCTGCAAATTTCCATCGGGGGTTTTAGGAACCATGTTCCCAGGTTTATTGTTTCCATCCCAACATCTGGCTTACAAACATACAAAGGAGCTATACTCAGAGGGCCAAACAGACTTGACCTGAGAATAACGTATTGAATAACATTGGTGTATGAGCTAATATATATTAAACTATAAACTATGATTCTCTAAGAACTTACTCGAGAAACACTATTAACTTTCAAATGCAGGGATAGTTTTTGTTTGTTTGCTTGTTTTGTTTCTCACGTTCTAAACAAAATTGAAGTTGGTGAGTGTTCTATGGTGGACAGGTTACTAAAACACCAAAAAAAAAAAAAAAAAAAAAAAAGAAAAAGGGGCAGTGAGCATGTGAGTTTGAGGTATGTGGCAGAGGTTTGGTTAAAAGCCAAAGTATCTATATATCCCTGGCTTTTCTGGGACTCACTCTGTAGACAAAGCTGGCCTCAAATTCACAGAGATCCACCTGTCTCTGCCTCCTGAGTGCAGCACTTGAGAGACAGAGACAGGTGAATCCTTGTGAGTTTGAGGCTAGCCTTGTGCACAGAGTGAGTCCCAGAACAGCCAGGGATATACAGCGAAAGCCTGTCTCAACACACACACACACACACACACACACACACACACACACACACACACACACACACAAAGAAAGAAAACAAACACAAAATAGACAAACAAAAAACAAAAATAGCAACCAAGAACCAACTACCTATGCTTCCCGGTGGTTCACGCCATTCTTTTCTCTGCCCCTTTCTGGGAGTAGGAACAGGAAGTCAAGTGCACAAAGTCCTCTCCCTTCCTAACTGACTTCCTGAATCGTATGTGCAAGATCACTTCCGACCCTAACTTGTTGATTAATGGATGAGTTACTCTACCTTCAGACTCTATCTGCAGCAAAGAAGAAGGACTTTGGACAGGAGCTCAGGACACCGTAACCTGCTGGATCTACAGTAAGGGTCAGCCTGCAGCAGATCCCCACCTTGGCCTCCACAGCCACCTGGCAGGTACTCACTCCTCCCTACCCCTCCTCCTGCCACAGCCGTCTAGCTGCCAGACATGTACGAATTGTGCTCTTGATAGTTTGAAGAAAGGGGGAAAAAAAAAAGTCTTTCCTTCCAGCACTTTTCCTGACAGCCCCAGCCAAAGGGCCGCCTGTTGCCACCTGTCAGTTGTGGGGATTAATTACCTGAGCTGAGGCTGGGAGCGGCGCATTCTTCCCAGGGCCTCGCCCGCAGATGCTGACATTAAGCAGGTGGGCTGTCTGTTCCCTACCTAGTGAGAAGATCAACCAGCAACCACTGGGTCCACTGGCCTGGAGGGGGGGCGGTGTGGGTATATGTGTGTGTGTGTGTTGGGAGGTGTGTCAGGGGATACTGGATACTTATTCTGTAGAAGCACTTCTGGTAAGAAAAGCATGTCCTGGGACTTGACAGAAAGGCGCAGCCAAATCTGGCTGGGGGCTGTCTGGGGGCGCCCACCAGTTGGGAGACAGCTCTGCCTTCCTAGCCAGAAGGAAGCACATTGGCACCATCCTTGGGGCGGGGAGTCTGCCAGCCTCTTACTTGCCTAAGGATATGAGTTTGGAAAGCCAGTTAAGAAAGATTTGACATACTTGATTGATACTTTTGCAACATACGTCCCAAAAGTCATGCTCATTTGGGGCAGAAGTCTAGAGAGAAGAGAAAGCTGTTTTGCACGCACCAAGGAAACTTCAGATAGACTGGCTTCTCAGTGCTGACCAGACATTTCCAAAGAGTTTTCCTCTACAAAACAAGCCCAGATATTCCCCAGAATGAAGGGAAAGGCAGGCATCCATAGACTGAAATCCTGCTGCTCTGGGGTGGAAAAGCATTATTCCTTGCCTCCCCTGGCCACATTCAGTTTAGTTCCCTAAAGAGCGAGAGGCCCAGAGAAAACACCACTCAAGGAGTGAGTTAGACTTTAGAACTCATGACTCCTCATTTGCGACCTGTAATCGTGTCATGCGAAACACACCATCAAGAAGATGGTATCTGTACGGCCAGGCTTGAGGGACAGGTAAGAACGCTTTATGCAACTGGAGACATATAGATCCTGCTCTCTCTCTCTCTCTCTCTCTCTCTCTCTCTCTCTCTCTCTCTCTCTCTCTCTGTCTCTCTCTCTCTCCTCTGTCTCTGTCTCTCTCTCCTTCTCTGTCTGTGTCTCTCTCCCCCCTCTGTCTGTCTGTCTCTGTCTCTCTCTCCTTCTCTGTCTCTCTGTCTCTGTCTGTCTGTTTCTGTCTCTCTCTGTCTCTGTCTCTGTCTCTCTCCCTCTCTCTCAATCACACAATTTCTCTTCCATACACAAGCTGCACATCCATCTTGAAGACAGTGTTTCTCAACCTGTGGGTCTCTACCCCTTTGAAGGTCACATATCAGCTAGCCTGTATATCAGATATGTATATTACAATTCATAACAAGCAAAATTACAGTTATGAAGTGGCAACAGAATAGTTTTATGACTGGGGCCGCCACCACATGAGGAACTGTATCAAAGGGTCACAGTGCGTCAGGACCGTTGAGGACCGATGATCTAGGAGATTGCTCTGCACTTAGCCATCACTTGCCCTTGGGTAAAGAAAGTGTGCTTCCTCTCCCTCAGGGTGACTCGAGATTCCCAGTAGTCACTAAAGCCCTGAGCTCCCTCAAATGGCACCCAAACATTTTGCCTCTTCGTTTTCCTTAGCCTGACCTTACGTTGATCAAGAAAGCCACCTTTGCTCACTAAGTTCTTCCTGGGGCTCAGGCCATTCATTGCCACAGGGCTGTGTCTTTCTCTTCCTTCCTCCAAGGAAGAGCATCCTATTGGAAGTTGGAGCAGTCCCTCCCTCCCCTCCCATGATGCTGTGATGGAACTCACTGCTTATGCAGGCATACTTGCTCTCCTCTTAGATGACTCATGGCCAACTGCTGCTCAAGCTCTAGGTCCTATTGAGAGTGATATCCATCCAAAATAAAAACATATTGAAAAACAATTTGGTGCTGGAGGCATCAGTAGCTCTCTCCCTGTGTGATAGCATGAGCCTTTCTGACAGAAATGATACCACACTCATTGGCACTTCTTTCTTTTCTTTCTTTCTTTTCTTTCTTTCTTTCTTTCTTTCTTTTTCCTTGCATAAATGATATTTCTTTGAAGTTCCATTCATGCACCTACTCTAAGGGAAAGCCAGCCGTGGTCATTTGCTGGGGTCTGTGGGGTATGTGTTTGTATTAGAAAGCTAGATAAGCCCATTAGATAAGATGAAATAGGACATTATTACCAAGGGTGTGAAAGCTAATGACATGTAACTGATGTCCATAGAAGCTGCAATCACTCACTCGGTATGTAGTCCTTAATGATTTAGCGATCATTTCAATCTCCTATTTATTTAACTCTCTTCAGTAGAGGTTTGATTACAGTAGCATAAGAACAGGAACCCAGATCTGAATCCAGGGCACTAACTATATATACCTGTATACCACGTTAGTGCAGCACACCATGACAATGCCTCAATGAACAGTGTTCATGTCCCTGTACCACCTGCTAAAGGGAGAATACATGATCTTTCCCCTCCATTTGGGAAAAAAATACCCAACATATATTTACCTATTTATGACATAAATAGGCAGAAATAAAATATAAATGTAATTTAGGATTTGACACAGTATGATGAATCTCACAGTGTTCTTACGGTTCAAAATCTAAGAAGGTTATTGAGAAGACTTGTTTATATTTCTCATGTGTGTAGCTTTGTGAAAACTGTAATACACATCTCTGAGCCCTAAGTGTGTGCTCATCCTTCTGTCATCCCTCTTCCTCCCTCCCTCATTGTTTCTTCCTTTCTCTTGGCTGTTTTTAGTAAATCAATAACATTCTTTGCCTAAATGTAAGGGGGGAAATGGGATCAATTCCTACAAGTGTTAAGTTGCTAATTTCTGGTTTTCACCCATATCCTGAACTTGGGATAGATATCTGTATGTTCGAGGATTGCTGTAAGAACATAAAGAAAGAAAGAAAGAAAGAAAGAAAGAAAGAAAGAAAGAAAATTAAGATCCATACCTTTCAATGAACTGCAACGGTTATTTCCACTCCCGCCCTACCCAAAGTATGCTGAAATCTGGGAACAGGATCAAAAGGCAGCCTAGACAACTGGAGGCATGTTTGGGGTGCAGAAAACACAGCTAGCACTTGCTGAGCAGATGTGCAGTACAGCGGCTATGAGAAGCCATCACATGGTACGGGAGCTCCACAGTTACCTCTGAAATACATATGCTTCTTCTCATTTGCTGATCAGGTGAAATGAGCCTCTAGACTTCAGAGAAACTCCCTGGGTTTCCACAAAAACTAAGTGCCACTCCGTCTCCCCAGCCACAAAGGTCTGATCCAGACCTGCCCAAGTCACAGCTTAGGATGTCACCCCATGTGGCTTTTGCCAGGTAACATCATGCAGGGCTGAACCTGGGTCTTCTCTCTAAGGTAGAGATAACATGGTTGCCTACGGCCACCTGTGAGTGTGACAGGAGAATGATCTTTGCCAATACTGACCACATAGTGCTTGGCCTATGATGAGCCAGAGGAGAAAACGGTGCTAATGTGTAAGCAAACCGTAGTCACATCACATTGGTATTGCTTGTTAAGAAAGCAGCACTGCTATCTGAGTGACAAGAAACATTTTTAAACGAAATTCCTAGAGATTCGTTTTGACTTAGGTCTAGCTACTATTCTGATTAGGGTGATAAGTTCCTGAGATGAATATGAACATTAAAAAAAAAAAAGGTAGAGAAAGAAAAGAAAAACCAGTAGGCCAGTTGGAGTACCATGTACACGACAAGGCTAGATCATTCTCACTTTGTCTCTGAGGTTCCTACGATGCACTGTGTTTTGCTGGAGGGTGAGGGAAGAGGCCCCACTTCACACTTCTATAGGGACGTAAGCAGTGCACTCTCCCACACTGTCCTTTTGACAGAAAATCAAATTACCTGGGTTTTAAATACCCCCATGAAAGAACACAGGCAATAACAGTTGAGAATTACTATTACTCTTATATTTTTATCCTTCATTCTTTAGCTCAAAAAAAAAAAAATACATGCCAGGGTGTAAACAAACAGGGTTTCATGATGAGGGAAAAGTGGGCAACTGGGTCACAATGCTAAGTCTAAGAAACGTTAAAGTCTCTTCTACTACAGCTGCCCCTAGGTTTCTACCTGAACGATGTCAATGGACACTCCTGTCAATATTACACCATCAAACAGGCAAAAAGCAGAGTTTCTTCATTTGCAGAAGTGCAGGGCGCTGTACTGAAATACCAAGATCGTGGGGCTACTGTTATCAAAACGGGAAGGGGTAGCCTAATAAATTAGGCTGGTTTGCTGGTCAATAGCTTTAAGCCAACTCTACGACAGTCACTGTACCACCTCTTTCCAAGTAGAGTCTTAGGCACTGAGGCATATACTTGCACAGCTGTTAACTGGGCGCTCTGTGGACCTGTGTTATGTAAGCATCTGAGGGGTCAGGGGGAAGAGGCAGGAGAAAGACTTATACAAACACTGTGCTTTACCTGCAAAACCTCTCACCAGCTTTTCACAACGTGACTTCCTATTCTTTTCCAGTTCATCTAAGATGGAAACATGCTTCATCTTGCCCACTGTGTTCGCATTCTTTATACATTTCATCTTCCAAGTAACTCCAGCAGCTAAAAGCACAACTGTGTTGGCTATACCATGGGGTTAAAGTCTATCTACAGAAATGCTACAGAAGTGATATAGAAAACAATAGCGTAAGCCCCTACACAGCAACTACTCCACGCTGAGGAACACAAGGTAGGCATGATGTGGCTGCCGTCCCAGTCTCTGGCTGGAGGATTGCTTATGAGCAACTTTGGCAACATAGCAGGACTTTATTTTGGAAGGGACTAGGGGAAGGAAAGGAGAAAGGGGAAAGGAAATAAACGAATGGAGGAAGGGAAGGGAAGGAAAAGGAAACACGGAGAGGCTAATATAGAGAGGGAAGGAAGGGGGATAGGGGGGCGAGTGGGAAGATGGCCTCTGGGCTTTGGGAAATGGATGCAGCCTTCAGCTTGTGTGAACATGTGCACTGGTGTTGAACTGAGGAATGGAAGAAGGAGGAGAAAGTAAATCCGCTTAGCGTTGTTATTTGAGATGGGGGTAGGACTGCCAGAGAAGCCCAGAGCCCAGTTAAAGTTGAGCTAAAATAATAATAATAATAATAATAATAATAATAATAATAATAATAATAATAAAGAAATAACTACTTTAGCACAATTACCAAATATTGAATGATATGTACTAATGCTAGATATATTTTCATTATTCATGGGAAATCTGTACTTGGCTTGATATTTGAAAATTTCTTTGTCTAATTGACCGAACTAGCTAGTATAGAGAGAAATTGCCTTATATTTTCATTACCTTCTTGAAAACTGAGATTTAAGGAACTCCATAAACTCATAGTTTGTATTAAACACTTATAATATCTTATAGATAGTTTTTCATAGAAAGGAAGGGAGAGCCAGACACACGGGGTAATCCCAGTACTCAGGGAGGCAGAGGCAGGCAGATCTTTGTGAGTTCAAGGCCAGCCTAGTCTACAAAGAGAGTCCAGGACAGCAAGGACTCTCAAAAAAAGAAAAAAAAAAAGAAAAAAGAAAAAAAAAGAAAGAAAGAAAGAAGAAGGGAGGGAGGGAGGGGGATGTATAGGGCAGAGGACCTACCACTATATTAAAAGACAAGTTTAAGGCAAGAAAGCAAAACAAAGCTCATCTGTGACCATGGTGAAATGCTGCCTCTGGCTGCAGGGCACAGTGTTTAAGTAGAAGGTCACTGCTTTGTGAAGGACACAGTGCTCTCCTGGGTGGAGCTGGCTGCTGGCCCTGTTCTGATGCACAGATTACGTAACTCTTTCTTTAAGAAATGGGGGAAATGCCTGCCAGCGCAGCAGGGTTGTTACAAGAATTCAACAGGGCCACATTTATGTGTGCGTTGAAAACTCTAAGGCATCTTATAAACAGAATGGGATTGTCACCAGTGACTCAGGATTGAGCCCCAAAGGAACACTGGCTTAGAGGTCCCTGTGCAGTCACCAGCAATGGGCCTTCCACAAGCTGAGATCAGAACATAAGCTAGAGGGATCGTTCTGCCTGACAAGAAGATGGACGGTTAAGAGAAACTGTCTAGAAGCAATGAGGACTATTTACAATAGCTGGACACGTGGCATCCCTAAGCAGGGCATGCTGGGAAACAGGTACACTGAGAAAAGGTCAATAAACTCCATTAGTGAGAGCCTTAGGACTAAGTGTCTAGATCCTGGGCCAAGAGATAGAGCTCAGGCTAACAGTGTCAAAACTTCTATATATCACAAGGAAAACAAATCCTTCAATTGCTAGATGAAATCAATCTTCTGAATAGGAATTTTGTGTAGCACTCCCACGTATCTGACGAACAATTTTACTTCTCTTCCATAATAACTGCCATTAAGAAATGCCAATGAGCTGGGCGTGGTGGCGCACGCCTTTAATCCCAGCACCCAGGAGGCAGAGGCAGGCAGATCTCATGAGTTCGAGGCTGGCCTGGTCTACAAATCGAGTCCAGGATAGCCAAGGCTACACAGAGAGACCCTGTCTCAAAAAAACAACAACAAACAAACAAACAACAACAACAATAAAATGCTGATAATTCCCAGGCATCTTCAACACTGTGTGTATACACCAATGGATGTGAAAAAAAATTTTTACTCTTAAAATTGGTCCTACTTGACTTTCTAAATTGTACATATACAGTTGTTCTGTTGCCTTAGATCTTAAGTAAACAGGACATTTTCTCTCAAGTTTGACATTTCCTTAATCTCTTGAGAGTTGTGAACACCTTTGTGAATAGACAACTCTCTATTCAGTCTGAAGGACAGACATTTCCAGTGGCTTCACATGCAGACCTAGTGGCAGGAACCTCAGGTCAGGCCTCTGAGCCTTTCCTAAACACATGTACAGAGAGTCTCATCGTGGTCTGAATCCAGCGTTGCCTCAGCATATGCAAGAAGCCATGGTAAGTCAGGGGCTGCACATACAGGAGGACCAGACTGGTAGGCTATTGTTATACTATTGATGCCCAAGGTATCAATGCCGGGATACCTATACCATAGGGAATTCGTCCACTCCAGTTACGTTACCAGCCACCAGACTCCTTTCCAATAAGGATGCCAGGAGAAAAGATAGTCTGAGGTATTCCTTAAAGAGAGGGCTGCAGGGTGTGATCTAAGTGAGACAGTCTTACAAGGCCTCAGAACTTACACTTTACCATCTCTTTATTCAGTTCTGTAACGTTTGTGTTGTGTTTTGTTTTTTGTTTTTTAAGTGTATGAATGTACAAGTTTATGGTTTTAGTCAATACCTAGAAGAAAGTGACCTACCAGCTGAGGAAGCTGCCGCCCACTGGCTTGGAAGGGTCTACTCTGTAGAAACAGTACTATGAAGACACAAATGGCACAAAAAGACAGCACGCGGTGGAGGTGGAAGGGCTCATTTGTTTTCATTGATTTTTTTCGCCCCGATTGAAATTCCTCATGGGGATTTCCAGAGTTATTCTTTATTAGAACAGGAGACAAACCCATAACTTCACACGTTTTAAAGGCAACTCTCCCCCTGACTTGCAGAGGGCTAGTGCAAGACTCTATTTTCAAGTGGTGCCTTAATCATTCCGCCCCCCCCCAAGTCTCTGGGCCCAAAATTGAAAAGGAAAAAAAAAAAAATCAAAGCTTTGCCAGAGCCTCTAAAGCACATCACCGCAGTGAGTAATTTTCCTGTTTACTTCAAACACTTTTTTTTTTCCCAAACTCCAACCTGGGCAAGTCTGATCAGGTAAGGCTTTGGAACAGGTAAAAGCATCCCCAATTTCTACGTAAACGCTGCAGGCCATGGGGCAGAGACAAGTCTCAACTGAGCACTCCGCGGTAGTCAAGCTTCCTGGCGCCTCCGGTCTTGTCTCACTCATACCTGACAAGCAGCGTCATGTCTCCCTGCCTTCAGACTCGGCTTTATCTGCAACACACACAGGCACACACACACACAGGTGCACAGACCCACTCACATGCACACAGGTACACGTGCACATACACGCACACACACATGTGCACACATACATCATTATTTTCTTGATTTTACTTGTATATGAACAGCTAGGTATGTTGGGACAAATCCTCCTTATTATAATTATCTTTGTTGAGTCTGTTTCAAAATAAAGAGTTTTTCTCTGAACTCACTCACTCTTTCTTTATATGAACCCATGGCTGAGTGCAAAGGCCCAGCTCTTCCTTGCTGCTGAATGCTTCTACTTTCAAATTCAGTGATCAAGAGGTCTGACTACTACTACTACTACTACTATGACTTCTTCTTCTTCTTCTTCTTCTTCTTCTTCTTCTTCTTCTTCTTCTTCTTCTTCTTCTTCTTCTTCTTCTAGAAATAACTATTAAGAACAATACACACATCTTTTTAACATGCATCTTCATGCAAATACATCTCCTCTATGTGTTTTCTTTTTAAGTCAGAGAGAGAGAGAGAGAGAAAGAGAGAGACAGACACACACACACACAGACAGAGAGACACACACACAGAGACAGAGAGAGAGAGAGAGAGAGAGAGAGAGAGAGAGAGAGAGAGAGAGAACTGCTACCCACAATGAAAGATTAGCCTCGCAGTGTGGTCTACCTCTAAAGAGGGAGGAAGTAGGAGTTAAGAGTTTAGTCTTAGATCTATTTTGTCAACATGGGCAGGTTTCTGGGTCTTCTAGAGTTTACTTCTCAACCTATAAGCAGGACATTGCAGGAGGCATGGCTCTGTTAGACAGAAGCTGAGAGTTCTGCTGTCTGCACTGCTTTGTGTTCCTCGGGTAGGAGGCATTACCTGGCTACTAGGGTGCTGCATTTAGGTAATAGTGCATACACTCCCAAACTTGAAAGGCAGTTTTCAAGCTGAGGGTGCGATGTTTTTTTGTTTTTGTTTTTGTTTTTTTCACATCAGAGATGATCCTGGTTTAGATCTGAGGTGTGTATTTGCTCTTGCTCCATTTCCGTCCTCACATGATCACTGTCATGACTCTTACTTTCCCCTACCAGACGGAACTTCTGTCAGGTGGAATGTTAAAACTGAAAGGAAATTAAGTAAGCAGCGATGCAGCCTTAGGGGAGCGAGGCTGGAAAGATGGCTCAGTGGTTAAGAGCACTGGCAGCAACTCCAGTTCCAGGTGATCTGACACCCTCACACCAATACACATAAAATCAAACAAATCCTTTTCTAAAAGATTATGGGGAAGCTCAGGCTACTTCCGAACCTCAAGGTTATGAGGCAAAGGAGCCAGGTAGAAGGTGCATCCTGAAAAGATCTGGTATGCACTCCACTCTTGACCTCTTTATCTCATGATAAGTACAAACACCGGAGAGGCACAAACATGAGCTCCACAGCAGTTAATAGATGCAAAATAGTGGAAGTCAGATTGCTAGCATAAGGGCAGAGCTGTCAAGAGGCATTGCCCTTGGACTTCAGCATGGCTCTGTATTTAGCCAGTGGCTTTAGGCCGAAGGTGGCAAGCACAGGTGCTAACTGGGGGCATTGCTTCCCTATCTTGGAGAATCTTTGCAGGAGTCGGACACACAGTGCATTATCGACTCTTTGGCTCCATGCTCAGCAAGTATTTTTTACAATTGTATCTTTGTTATCTGCATTCCAGAGTTGTCCATGAGCTGTATCCTCCTGACTATATTAGCAGACACAGAGGAACAACCGCAGTTGTCTGCTAGAAGTCAAAGTCATGCCATATGTATTTTGCTAGAAGACAGAGGGGGAAAGGGCTGTGCTTTCTTAGCTCTTCTTACTATGCTGCTTCTGAACTATTTGGTTTGGGCTGATGAGTTGTAGCAGTGACACCCAAGCTGAATTGAGGCTCTAACACTGCATACTGAGCTGGCGCTGAGCTACCTTCCTGGATTAAGGATTTTGACGCCATCTTCCAGTGCCTTGGGTTGGCTGACTGCGACTGAGCAGAAAGGGCCCAGGTAACCTTCATGTTTTCTGTTAGCCAGTCACCAGGAAAATGCAATGGGGCATGGAAACCCATCACTTTTCAGTTCAATGTTGTCCCTTTTATCACAGCACCCCTGCACTAAAGAAGTAAGATTGGTAGCATGGGGTGTGGCCCAAACTGTATTGGCTGGAGATGGACTCATACCTCACTGCAAAACACATGCCTAGCAAGAAAACCAGAATCCTATAGCCTACAGAATCGGGTGAACACTTGGCCTGTGCACTGCAGACTCCACGTTCTCTACGTGACAGTGGCAATAACAGTGATGAGCTCAGAGGGTTTGAAGTTCAGATGATACCGTGGAACTGAAAGAAAACCAATAGAGAGAGTGACAGCTGGGACGAGGAAGACCCTAGCAAGCTCAAGTCAGACAAAATCCCAGCATGGAAGGGGACGGTTGGCACAAAGTTATACCATAAGCTGAGGAGCTCTTGGTCTTTGGGAGATATTTAGAAAGGGTGAGTTAGTTTTCCTAAAGAAGGAGCCCCCTGGTGTGTTGACTATACTCCAAGCCAGGCCTGACGCCCAAGACTAGTTAGTGCACACAACTTGAGCTTTGTTGTTGTTGTTTGTTAAGATAACTTGAAATTGAATAGTAGGGAAGTAGAGACATGTTGGGAAGGAGTTGGGGGTGGTGTATATGATTAAAATAATTACATGAAATATTTAAATAATTAACAGAAACATCATTATAAAACACAAAACCATGCAATAAACAAATAAAATGAAATAAACAAATAAACAGAAACCAAGAAATGATGCAATAAAGAGAACCTGGGAAACTTTCCATTTATTAAATATCTATGCTTATATTCACATCAGTCAGTTGTATAGAAAATGGTCTCTTCAATTGCAAATACTGAACAGGCCCAGAAAGTGCCCAGGACCCAAGAAATCCTGAGCAACAGATCTAATCCACTATCCTCCACATGCAAATCACAGGGTGTGCACTGTTGCTGTGGTGCTCACAGTGGTGCTCCCTGTCAGGGGGGCTGGCCCCTGGCACAGGAAGGAAACCATAGGACACCAGAAGTGAGCTAGACAAACTCTACCAGTCCATCCCTCTAGAAAAGGCTGGGCCAAATACTTTTAGGGTTTTTTGTTTGTTGTTTTCTTTTCTGGCATATAAATATTATGCAGAGCCAATTTTACACATTTTAAACCTTGCAGAATTTTACATGGTTATTTTATATTTTAGTTACTCTAGATTGTATATGTATTATTTATTTCACTTTTCCTAGTCCATTCACTTTCTCAAACAATATTTAGGGACTATCTATATACTTCTTCCCATCTTTAAAGCCCTAAAAGAATGTATCATTTTTCTTCTTTAAAATATATTTTCCTTGATTACACCTCTAGGTTTTCATTTGTTTTCTGTGAGAAAACACTAAATTTATACATAGAGATCCTATTTCATTCATCTTTTACTCAAGTGATAGGAACAACAAACAAACAAACAAACAAACAAACAAACAGCAGCAGCAGCCACAATATGCCATGCATGCTCCTGGGCATGGTAGCTTATCACCTCAGTACTGTGGAAGTCAAAGCAAGAAGATTTCAAGTTCAAGGCAAGATGCAGACACGTGGGAAGTTCCCATATTAAAAAGCAAAAACAAAACCAACAAAAACCATGTACATGATCCTGTCCCTCTCCCTCCCACCTCTCTCCCTCTCTCTGCATGTATCTTTTACACAGTTTACTAAACTGAATGCTTGTCACACTAATGATACACATACTGATAACCAGCTTCTAATTGTGTACAGCAATGTCTGCTCTTCACCTTCATGCTGGAAACACCTGGCATGATCCATAAAGTTGAGGATAATTTCTGTGTTGTTTTCCAAATCCACTTGTTCCCAATGCTGTACCTCACAAACTGTAAGAGGCTACCACAAGGCTAGCTCTTGACTACAATTTCGAAAGGCCTAGCTTCATTCAAAACCAGGTCCTCCTGGTCAAGTCTAAAAGCCAAACTCCAGCCTTACCACCACTCTCCTCCTGTAACTGCATCTTGAGAAGTACTCAGCCATATTCCTCTGTCGCCTAATCAATCGCCCTCCTAGGAAATGGCAGCTGGCTTCTTTCGGAGGCTAAAGAAGAGAAGGTTTACCATGGAGCTAACCTCTAATAACTCCTAAAAGGCCTAACACACGTTACCACAGGGCAAATGAGCGATATCTGTGAGATCAGCTCTCACACACTCCAGAAAAACAATGTATCTTAATTGCAAGAAATGAAGGTTACAATTTGACTTGAAATGTAACTAATTAAAATGGCAAATGTTTCAAGAAAACTAAGAATCTTTCCCAAATACTCCTTAGTTTTAACATAATTTTAAAGTAATAGGGAGGCTTTTCTTGGGCTCTATTACTGCCTCCCCTAACTGGATCCTGGCAGCTGGAGTCTATTTTGTATCTATGGTTTGGACCACTGTGTGCCCACGTACAGTTCTAAGTGCATTGTATTTACTATTAATTATAGTGGAATCTGCCACAAACATTTTAAAACAGCACATTCTGGGCACTAAAGCAGGGCGAGACATTTGCTTGACTTCTTGAATCTTCCTTTTTGGTTCTTCATTCTCTATCTTGGCACCTCTCTGGGTTCAGCTCCATAACTGAGTTCAGTAACAGTACCTGACAAGAATTCTCAATCCTTTTTAGAACAGAAATAACAATGAAAGTAGCAAACACTCTTTGTAAGACAGCCATAGTTTCCAGTTTTTCAGCACAAAGGAAAGGAGATTTTATAATTCAGTTAACTGGACAACAACTGAAGATGAGAGACCAAAAGATGAAAGCATTTCCCAATGCTGATTTTAAAAATGGCATGGCTCTGTGATAGCATGTACCTTTTTTTCAATGAAGCCTAAAACTATGAAAAAGTTGCTTCCATCTTTTTAAAAATGGAGTTAGAGACCGTTTTTCCATAGAAAGTGTTTATTCCAACTAGGGTAAAACCCAGAAAGAATGCTAAAAGATTTATTCCAATGTATTCCTTTCAAAACTAATAATATCTGTGATCTGGCTGGTATCACAGGCCTGGCTCTCTTCAAAAGATTCTGCCTACCTGCCTGCCTTTTTTTGTTTGTTTGTTTGTTTGTTTTGTTTTGTTGTTGTTTTTTAAGACAGAGTTTCTCTATGTAGCCTTGGCTGTCCTAGCGCTCACTTTGTAGACTAGGCTAGACCCAAATCCCCAAGGTCCACCTGCCTCTGCTTCCCTGAGTGTTTGTATTTAAGGTGTTCCCACCTGGCTCCTCCTTCTTTCATCAATAGTGCTTTCTCCCAAACAATTCCAAAGGCAATGAAGCCACAGGTATACAGTGTATCTTTATTTGGCCAACTGTACGTACTTTTGGGCCCTGAATACACAAACCAATAGCATAAATATCCACAGCTACTCCTAAATGCCAAAAGTTTTAAGGAATTGTTTGCTATGTGGCCCGGGCAAGAAACCATTTAAAAATATATCTAGGAAACATTACATTGCTAGGAGTCTAAACAGCTGCCATTGTGGAAGAGGCTCTCTGTCTTTGAAATACAAACTGCAATTCTAACCCCTAAGCACCGCCCCCATTCTACCCCAAATCCTCCCCTCCCCCTTGGTTTGTCTCCTAGCTGTCAGTCTTCTGAACTCCAAGCAACTTCCCTTAGTCACCTCCCTTCAGTAAGATGTGATGTCTTTACCAATTACCGTTTTCCCCGGGCTTGCAGGAGAGGCTTTAGTTTTAGGGGATTGTATTCCATGATTGACCTTCTCATTCTAGGTCTAAGGACTTCTCCCCAGCTTCATATTATTTCTCCAAACATTCTGTGATCCAAGTATGCTTAAACGCTTCCCTATTTCCGTGTGTACAGGATGCATCCATGTCTTCAAGCCTTTATTCCCTCTAACTAGAACATGCTTTTCCTTTTTACCCATGATGCTGCCCTGCATATCTCGTCAAGATCCAACAGTACATATTGAATTCTCTGGGAAACTAGATAAAGTAGAATTTTCTGTTCCGCATCATAGTACGTTCAGAAAAAGAAATAGCAAACAATATATATTGAGACTCATTGAGCGCACCCAGTGCCAAGATGTGATGACCAGACAGAGCTATTCCTTCTGACCTTCTGAACAGGCTCGCTGGGGGAAGCCTTTGTCTACAGTTAATACTTCTAGTGGGTTTAAATGGATAAGCAGGAGTCTTACTGGAAGACAAAGGTGGTAGACATTCCAGACAGATTAGAGTTCCTGTCACACTGAATTACAGCTACCATTATCAGTTCTCTATGATTGACTGTAAGCCCTTTGAAGAAGGAAGGGCTAACTTAACTATGAATATGATTACCCTGCAGTGTCTAGCCCTCTTAATAACTAGCTGATCCGTCAGGGCTGTACTCAGTGGGCAGGCTGTGGACTGTGAGCTTCTATGGGCTTCACGCGGTGAACTCTCAACAGCCTTCATGAGAGATTGCTTCTGTATGACAGAAATGGAAATTGAATTGTAGAATGGTCCGGTCATTCGTGCCTTGTGACATTCTATCTGTCTGGGTCATTGTTTTCAAGTATGCTTTCTGGCCCTCAAGAGATGATCTTTAAAGTAAGTGCTGTTCAATGAGTAATACCAACTGATAACTAGTGATATGGGACATCTGACTTTGCTCATGTGCATGTCACAGAGTTCAAAGCCGTTACTGGGTAAATTCTGTGATGCTCATTCAGAGGTCAACTTTGACAGACCAGTCTGGGGTGGGGGCTAGCACTACAGAAGTTTCTAAGAGGATACAACTTTAAAAACAGTAAACACAACTTTTAAAGTTCTTCCCGTATATAGCCTTACTTTTAAAAATCGGTGATAAAAATGATTTTTTATCTTTTTATTAAAGTACTTCCCTTTTATCTGGACTTCACTAGATGTCTACCCATAGTGCATTTTATCATTTTCTTCAATTAGAACTGCATATATTTTGGAAAGCCAAGAAGAACATGAAATGAAAAATATGTGCAGGCTTACTTCCTAGAGTGGCCCATACTTAAATATGTTGGTATTTGTAGAATGTAAGCAAAATAAATAAAAGATAGATTCAATTTCTGGGTTCAATCTTTTCTAAGAAGGTAACCAAAAAAAAAAAAAAAAAAAAAAAGACTCAGACTCACTTAAGCAATTGCAATACTTCCAATGATCTCCAAGCCAGAGGACAAAATAGGCCATTGGTGCCTGAACACCTGCAGGTGACTCAGGCAGGGCAGCAAGATGGGGGCTTACCAACTAGGAAAGTATAATGAAGCTAACTTGCCAGGAGGAAGTTCGAATGGGTTGTTTCAAAACCACTGAACTTTAAGATTCCTTTGTATTTTTCCCCCTTCCTTTTTTTTTCTCTCCTTTCTACCTTCCTTCCCCCCCTCCCCCCTCCTTGTTAACTTATTTCTATCTTGCCAGAAAGGAGCCTGGGAGCAAGCTGGAGATGACAGCCAAGAACAGAGCAGATGGGGAAACAATGGAAAAAGATGTGCTTCTTCAGAAACTCTAAGCGTCTGCTACAGGACAGGCCCACTACCCACCCCCAACTACCCATCCCCCCTGCGCCCCCCACAACCCCACTACCCCATCACCCCCGCCCTCTGGCCAGCATGTGTGCTGAGAAACACAAAACTGCCAAATGCCTAAGAAGATGCACAAAATGCCTGTGAAAAAAGCTAAGAAGATGCGTTTCACATTCCCACAAGACAGTTCCTCATCTGAAGGAAACAGAGAAAGATACTGGGAGGTAGGGACAATTAAGACTCCCTCCCGCTGCTTAATTGATTTGGGCATAATTTAAGCATACTTACCCCTACCCCTGTCTCACTGATTTCTGTCTCCATTCCTGACATATAATTTTTTTTAATCAAGTTTTTTTTTCTTTCAGCAACACTTCAGCGTGTTCAAGAGCAAAAGACCCAGGTAGTTTTTTTTTTCATTGTACAAAATATCTCTCACCAATATTTTAAAACTAGGAAAGTACAACATATCTTTGCATCATGCTGATTAATGTATTTATAAACTAAGCATTCACTTCATATTGATACTATCAATTTGATGGAATGCCTCCCTCATTTTTAATAGTCGGCCTGATCCTAAAAACTACTTCTATTTCATACGGATAACCGCTGTTGCTGTTTTCTCTTAATGACGCTGCCAGTCCATATGCTGGTTATATAAGGAAATAATATGTGAAGGGGAATCCTCTAAAAAACCTTATAAATCACTTTAAGATTAGACGTGTTCTAACAGGCGCGAAGGCATGAACACGCCTTGGCCCCATCCCATGCAGAATGGGTCGGCTCCAGATGTTCTCCAGCAAGCTATATCTTGCCTGATACACGAACATTCATCTCCCAAACACAGCATTTCACCTACTTTGCCTGAAGACACACACACACACACACATGCAGACACGACACACAAAACCAACCAAATCACAGGGTTTATTTTTACTATTATTATTGACTCCTAAGGAAACTACTTGCATATTCCAACAGAGAATGGAAAGTGAACATTTAATCTTCAGAATGTGTCACTCTCTGGTGACAAGGGATATTTTCTTTAGCCCTTCACAAGCAAATGACAATCAATGAGTCTAACCAGTGCCCTCTGTGCTTTTTTCTTTCTTTCTTTCTTTCTTTCTTTCTTTCTTTCTTTCTTTCTTTCTTTCTTTTTAAAATAATCTACAAAAACCAGTGCCTGGGCCAGTACTGACTCATGAAACCGGAGACATTAGCTCATGGCCATGATTCAGTTGTGAGAATTCTGTTGAGCCTCTGGCCTCTCTGGAGCCCTAGAGGAGGGTTAGTCTCTAGCACATATGGCTTGTGACCTAGGCACAGTTGCTAACATGTCCGTGATCAAACACTATGAACAAACTGGCAATAAGAAGAGCTATCTATGTGAAGAAACCAGCAGATGAAGGATACCCACAGGACACCCAACTTAGATGAATCCTACAGGAAGGCTCCTATCTCCCATAATCCCCCATTCCAATAATTCCAGGAGGAAAGCAAAAACTCTACCCTCTAGACTACTTAGAGTTCTCCCTTTGGAAGAAAGAAAAGGCAGGGAGCGGGGAGGGTCAGGTTTGGGGTGCCTAGCAGGATTGGTTTTTTTGTTTTGTTTTGTTTTTTGTTTGTTTGTTTGTTCTTTCCTTAAAAGCAGGAGCGAAAGCATCTTATTTTAAGAAGTTTTAGATCACCTCATTCAAGCAGAGACTCAGGGTTATACCCCAGGCACAAGCACGTGAGGGTCAGTTCACAAGCCAGGAAGCAGCAAGGCTGACCTGCAGCCAATCTCCCTCAAGGCAGAGGCAACAGTTCACATGGACACCAACTTCCTAGTTTACAAACCACTTATACCTCATTATTTCATGTGATCCTTGTGAAAACCCTGGGGGTGGGTAATTGTCATTATCGTCATGTTAAAGATGAGGAAGCTGAGGCACTCATAGGGCAGAGCAATTTGCCTGGATCCTAGCTGGAGTGCCGCAGCTCACCATGGCCTAGAGCCACACCATGGGGGTCAGCTGCCACACTGGTACCTTCTCTGTTGTTTGTTCCTCCCTTTAGGCACAGTCCTAGAAACAGTTACCTTGGCACCATGTTCCTGCCTTCCCTCACCTCTCCCTACCATATAGAGTGACCCATGTCATGAGCATGTTTGCACAACGGCCACTCATCATTTCCTGTCCCTCCCACCGGCATCCACACAGGATTGAATTCATCTGCTTTACATATGATCTGTACGTAATTATCCCTCTGCTTCTAAGAAATATTTCACCTGTGATGCACAGCACACTGCCTGCGGATATATTTCAGAGGCTCTGACCTACACAGCCTGACACCATCTTACCTTCACATATGCAGCCTTCCCTGCTTGAGTGCAGATTCTGATGGAATGGCATCGCCCAGGGGGAGGAGGAGGGGGGGGAGGAGAGGAAAGCCCACAGGCTTCCTCATGGTCTTACCGACTTACGTGGGCTGTTTACAGAATAATTCAAATGCTTATTCCTTCCACTATTGCATGGTGGAAGGCCATGCCGGAAGCAAGAAGTATACCGTGGAGTTAACTGCCTGATAAAGAGCCCAGCAGCAGCTAGACTGGGCAAGTTGAACCTAAAGACCAATTCTAAATCTATAATCCTTCCCCATAAAACCCAGCATTCACCAGTAGCTGCAGCATGGACCTTATATTCATTCCAGTAAAGTCTACTGATAATATGGTGCCCATATTGGGGAAGACGAAGCTAGAGAGACAGGGCCTTGCATAAGCCAAATAGATAAAGGTGGAATTCACCCCTGCCTTCGCCTAGCCAACAAGCTGAGTTCTGCTCCTTCGCTTCGTTGTCTTCTTAGGAACTTTCTGACCGTTTAGTAAAACACCGAAGTTCTTGCTTTCAAGAAGAGGAAAGGGTGTACCAAACACAATATTTTAAGTTTGCAGTCTTGAAAGACACAGATAACACCACAAGAACCTCTCGTAGTTTCAAGCAATGTGCCGTTTGCTTTATGAGGTCTCACTTTAATTTGCCAGGGAGTTTTTTTTTTTCAATTTTAAATCAAGAGTTTATGAAAAGCACTTCATTCAAAGCATTCCATTTTCAGTTTCTGAAGTCTAAATTCCAATGTCAGACACATTATGAAAGCAACAAATTAGGACTGAGCCTGAGCCCTACGGCCATATGCTCAACTGACAGCTTCAAAACAAATTCTTAAGCCATTTTTTTTTAAAGAAGAAAATCTGTTAGCTTGGGAATGCTTCTAAGCAAGCTTTAGCAGGATATAAACTCTCTTGTCTGCTCATATTACAATGTGGGCAGGACCCAGGAAAAATACACTCTTTCTAATCCCCCCTTTCCTAGTTTGCTTCGTTCCAAGACTTCTTTTGTATGGTAAGTGTCCCTATTCCATCGACTACTAGTGACAGGCAACAACAGAGCTCTGGCCATCTCTTCCTTATGTATATACTCAATGACTGTAGAAGGGAGAGACCACTGTAGTCACTGGATGTTTGAAGGCAAACATGAATGCCAACATCAAACTAAGATCCCGTCCAATCAGCCTATGTTCTGAATTAGGGGGAAATATACAGATATTATAGGAAAAGGAATTCGGCTTGAGGTGGCACCCACCTGTAATCTCAGCTAAGGAGGAGGCTAAAGGAGAAGGGCCACTGGAAGACAGGAGCTCGTGGCCAGCCCACATAGCATATTAAAACACTGTCCCGTCATAATTCACCCCCAATGAATTGGAGCACTGTACTAATAGCCAAAAATAAATCTTGGGACTTCTCATGAACAGAGAGTCGTAAACGTTTGATTGCTTATCTGCTTTCTCTAAATTCAAGCGGATAGTGACTGAGACCACCCTCTTGGAAATCTCAAGGCAAATTAGGAAAGTACATAGTTAAATTAGAGAAGTAGATATTTCTTCATTAAGACTACCTGAACTATATTTTGAAAAGAAATCCATTTCTCAAAAGGGAACATACTTCCTAAGGGGAAAAAAGTAGGGTATGCCCTCTCTCTTCCCTGTCTTTTCCTTTCCCAAAATAGCTCAATCAACTCTCCACAGAAGAAAAGTGAAAGAAATAAGGAAGCATATTCTCATAGCTGAATGCAAAAACACGTAATAGACTATCAAGTGCAGTAATTAAAGATGGAAAGCAATTAGGTTGATTTTGCACATTCCATTTGAATTCATTTGGGTCTCTTCCCCAAAATTAGAAGTGCATATCCTAAACACACACCATTAAAGCTAGTACAGTGTCTTAGAAAACACCAGCTAACAAATGCAACGTGTGTTCTTTATACTTTTTAAAATGTTCTACTTCTACTGAGAGCTTCTCCCTCTCCTGTCACAGTCATAATGTTAATCCCGTGTGCCTAAGATAATAGCTACTCTCGGGTGGGAGTTTGGGGAAGAGAGAAATATTAAAACCTGGGAGACTCCTGCTAGTAAAACTTGTTGGTGTTAGCAAAAGCACCTTTATTTCCTACCCAAAGGGACGATACTAGTTAAAGCAAGCTTTGAAGCAATTAAACATAAAATGTTTTTTGATAAAGATCATTTAGCACAGTAATGAAAAGGACATAATAAAGATTTGTTCAGTGAACTAGGAGCATTTATTCTGACAGCTATTTTCTGTCCAAAGTAGACAGTAGAATTTTTATTTTACGGCCCACAGACTTAGAGTGGTTGCAAATGGTGCCCACTGCTGATTTCACATCTTTCAATTTTTGTATTTTGTTCTTTCTCCCTTCTCCTATTCTCACTGTTGAATATTGAACTTTCTGCAAAATATCAGACAGTCTTAATTTTTATGTTGCCATCTATGGTAGCTTCTATGACATAACTTTGAGGCCTTCAAAGTACTATCAGCTTTTGAGGTTGTTGTTTGGTTTGGTTTGTGTGATATTTGCCGTCACAAGAAATGACAATCTGGTTTGGCCACTACACCATCTTTCACAAAGCCAAACCCACCTACACTCCTTTAATGCTGTTGTCAGCCTGTACTGTCCAGCAGGTACAATCTCCCTGTCATCTGTCAAATGATAGTCACTATGGGTTGTGACAAGGGAGCCTGCTAATGAGGAATATGGTCCCACATGTGTTGCTGTTCCAGCATCCCTATGTTGAAGATTAACATCTATGTTTCCCATACAAACATTATAGCTTAAAATAGTGATTGTTGGACAAACTATCCATCCTGGATTATCAGTACATTGTGGATACTTACACAGATGGCTACCCATTTGCTTCTTGAGTATAAAACTACACGAGAAGCATATAATTCCTTCTGGTTGTGGAATAGTGAGTTGACTCTCTGTATCTATACCTTGAACTGTTCATCTGTGTCACTGGTTATACAGCTTTGATCAAAGAAAATGATGGGTGGATGCTCGCTAAATGTTACGATGATTCTCAGAAACATCTCTGAAATACGTTTTTGTTTCACCTGCATATGACTGTGTTGACTTTCAGCTTTGAAGGTTGGTGAAAGTTAGATATACTCTGTTACCATGAAGGAGGTAGAGCAGGAGATTGCAGAAGGGTAAAAGTATCTTGTGATAAGGCTTAGAAGCTGGCGATCCTATTTTGAAAAGATTGGTTTGGGCACTATTAAAAACAGTTATTTCTCAACTATCTTCCTTCATTCAGAAGGAATGGAGGTTTACTAAAGCACTTCAAAACAGCTGGTGTTTATGTACACTTGTCTAATGTCTTCACTGTTGAGGTCTGAGAATAGGCAACAGAGAACCAGCCTGCTTCCTGATGCGATTTGGCTTAAAAGGGACAGTTAGTCCACTCAAAACAGACAACTTTGCTAAGCACTCGTTTCAACTGTGGCAATAGTTTTCCCAGATTCCTATTAATAAAAAATATCTTATCCTCTGTTGGCTAATCTGTTTTATCTAGTTATGAAACATTCCAACATTTTCCAAATTCATCGTTTGCTAGTTCCAGAGTTTTATATAGAAGGGCTGAAAGGGTAATTCTAGGTAACAAACTTAGTGTGCAAAAGTAAGCTGAAGTCTAATGTGTTACCCAGCCCTTAACTTTATCCATTGTCATGGGGATTGGAAGCCAACAGACTAGAAGTCTCCCTGTTAGGAATTCCAGGCTTTTCACATATCCACTAATGCTGGGGCTGTCTTTTCAAGACCACACTAGTTTGGAAAGTAGGGTGATGGGCAGGGATAACAAAGACACATACTAATAATTTTCTAATTCAATAAAAAAGTTTTTCCTTACATGTAAAACCCTTAGTACTATGATCAAAAACATCCTTTCTACATACAATGTAAAAATCTAAACCATTGAAGAAGAATTTGAGAAAAATAAACTTTTAAAAATTACTGTAATGAGTTTATAAAATTTCTAGGCTATTAAAAATATTAATTAAAACATTGGTGATGATAAAGCTAGCATTACGAAAGACAAATCCATAAAAAGTAAGTTCTAATTTTGTTACAAGTAAAACTTAACACATCTGTCAAGGAATGTAAGATAGTTAAGCAAACGACAGGACTGTGAGAATCATTTCGCTATTTTGTGTGAGTACAGGTGTTTATAGCAGTAATTACTTTGGTTTTATGGCATATATTTGATCACATGTATGATTTACTTGATGATGATTACCTGGTCAGAACAGTAATCCATAATTATGACATTGTTTGAATGAGAAAATGTGATCTTTCTCAGGAATACAAAATATGAAAACAGAGTAGATGAAATTTATATTAATTTTAGGGCCTTATATTCATAAATAGAAAAATTCCAATTTAATATACAAAATATAAGAAAAGTAAATGAAGGGGAATCAAAGGACAAGATATATTTGTATCTTAAGCTATCAAAATATAGTCATTATGAATTCATCCTACTGTTCTACAGATTTAGATTCTGTTAAATAGGCTTTTGTTTTTTGTTTGGTTTTAGTTTGGTTTTGTATTTTCAGTTTTCTGGACAGGGTTTATCTGTGTAATAGCCCTGACTGTCTTGGAACTCTCTTTGTAGACTAGAGTGGCCTTGAACTTAGAGATCCACATGCCTCTGCCTCCCTGCCTCCCGGGTGCTATGATTAAAGGCATGTGCCACCACACCCACTGAAATATGTTTGAAGAAGAAACTCTTTTAAATTATAAAGTAGTATATAGAGGGCTGGAGAGATTGCTCAGTGGTTAAGAGTACCGCCTGCTCTTTCAGAGGATCCGGGTTTAGTGCCCAGCACCCACATGGTGTCTGTCTTACAGCCTTCAGTATCTCCAGTTCCAGAGGAACCAGGCTCCCCTTCCGGCCTCCACAGCACAAGGAGTGCATATGATGCACAGACATTATATAGGCAAAACACGGATATGCATAAAATAAAAATAAATATTTTTTTAGACAGTATATATATTTTGTTCAACATTTATACCCAAGGACTTATACACGTACAGTGTGCCATGTCGTGTCTTTGTAGTTGAGTTGGAAAACCTCAGAACACTGCCTGAATTTTAAACACAGGAAAGGTGTACTTCAAGAAGAGAACTCTAAGCAACAAAAATCCAGGATGAGGTAATAACACGCTATGTTTTGAGAACAGAATCTCCCAGGCTCCCAGAGTGTTTCATAAACCTTAATTACACCTCAAAGCCATCCTGCCAAGGAAATATTATAATACCCATTTAACAGATGGGCAGAGGCAAAACCACCTGCCCCAGTTCCTCTTGCTCATTAGTACCCCCACAGTGGCCTGCTGGGTGCCATGCTTCGCTCAACGAGCCATGTTCCTCAGGGACCTGTCACGTCACTTCACAAATCACAAGAGGGCCTTCAGGCAATCCTTTTCCCCTTACTTGATACGATTTGGGAGCTAGTCAAAGAAAAGTAAGAAGAGTCTTCTAGAACAGTACACTCAACATATTCATTACATTTTTCCTAGGAGCATAAAAAGGCCCAACAAAAGCCCCTAACCTTTAGAAGGTTCCAAAGGAAGAAGATCCTTTTGACTAGGGGACTTGAAATTGTTTTCAGCATTAAGTCTACAGAAAAAATATGGAAATCTGTTCCTCCTGATACAATGAAATGGCCACTGTGATGCTTGTTCACATGCACCTGCCTTATAAATTAAACTAAAGGAGATGGCTCACTATGTAAAGGAAGAATCCTTCCTTCCTTTATCATACAGTATGTTAAATTTAGATAGATTTGCAAGATGGCTCAGCAGGTAAAGGTGCCTGGTCCCAACCCTGAAGATCTGAGTTCGATCTCCAAGAACCCATGGTAGAAGGTGAGAATGAATGCTCACAAGTTGTCTCCTGACCTCACAGGCACACTATGTCATGCGTGCCCACACACAGACACACATAAAAATAAATATGTAAATGCTGCAGCTCCAGCTTTCAAAACATTAAGTATAGGTTCTCAGACTACTTTGAATTTTATTTTGAATTTCAGTTTGATGATAGGGTTAAGAACATTATTAAAAAACCACAGGAAAGACACCAACTAAAATTATTCTCAATGGCTGTCCATGTGCCTAATTACAGGACCCCATGATCTAAAACCTACTCCATGTCTAGGACACATCATAGGCTTAAAGAATCTAAGAGTTACCATCCTAGTCTACAAAGATGTCTCTTGTGATGAGGAAAGAAGGGAAAGAAGATTCTGGTTACATTATTGAATAATGTAACAGAAAAGTTACATCCTCCAAGTCTCCATGTATCCACCACACCGGGAAAGTAGAAAAGTGGGACACAGAGGGGCTTGTAACGTTTGCAAAACTCAGCCACCCACTTCTAGTAATATCATTAAATAAAGAGAAAAGAAAAAGCAAAGAGCAAAAATGGAATGAAAACCTAGGAAGCAGTCTATGTAAATATATTGATTGTTCTTCCCACAAATTCATGAGGATTTATTTATTAAATGCAGTGGCTTTAACTCACTCAGTGATAGGTGACTGGTGACTGTCTTTCAAGAGAAATGTGCGCATGCCCTTCAGGAGGTGGATGGGAGCCAGGGGACAGACTATGTGCACAGTGGGAATGGTTCACCAGAAGGTGACAGGGACAAGAATGTGCACAGCTCATATATGGGAAAGTACCAACAGCAGATATCCCACGGGGAAAGGCACATCCTTTGGGTTGACTTTGAATACATGTTCATTTTAAGGGATTTCTAGTGACCTTAATGATACAGTATGTTTTTCTTGAGTCATTAAAAAAATTCTTCTGGTACTATTCTCTGTTTGTGCATCAATTTCTAGGTGATCGTTATTCTAGAGGGTGCTGTATGTGCCAATTAAAAATAAACTATCAGTTAGTAAGCTGAGAAAATTGATTTGAAGCCAGTTAAACCTCACTGCCCACTTCTGATTATAGCTTTGGCTAATTTTAGAGTTAAGTTCCAGAATTCCATAAATTCTCTAATGATAAGAGCAGAAACAAATAAAATACTTTATGCAAGTTCAGAACAATGCATAAAACCATGGGTTTTTATAAGATAAAATTTTATAGATACGAGAGGTAGAAAGGATGGATTCTATAAGAAAAAAAATATTAAAGTGTACACTGCCAATGTACTGCTTGGCCACATGTAACAAGACCTCAATCTCTATTTCCTTTGAAAGGGACAGCAAATTGTTGCTTAACAAAGTATAGCTGATACTGACTGATAGTTTCTGCTTTGGAGGCTTGCGGTCAGTTTATGTAAACTTCAAATAAGCTTCACTTGTCTCGGTCACACATTGCACAGGGTGGAAATTTAGTCTGTCTACCATTTTGCTTGACTTGCAGTATTTTACTACTTTTTAAGAAGATATCCCTACCATTTATAGAGCTGGAGGTGTTATATACAAATCTAGTTTCTCTTTAATTGTTTAATGACAGGTCTCACTTCTCCTAAGTAAGACAGCAGGCTGGGACTGTAAGGTAAGGGACCCCGCAGGCATGCGGTGTTTACCCTGGGCCTCCTGGCACCAAGATCTCTGCGCTCTCTAGTATAGTCCATCGTCAGCTAAATATCTGTTGAATGTGGAGATTCAGGGGTCTGACTCCTGATCTTGAAAATGCCTACAGTGGTGGCATCTTCAGGATTTTCTCCATATTAGCCCACAGTTCCAGAAAACAACACAGCACTCAGTTGTTCCAGGGATAACTAAAGAAAGAGGAGAAAGACGAGGAGAAGCATAGAGAAGATGAGGAAGAACGGATGGAGATCTAGGAACAGGAATGAAAAGAAAGCATGAGAGAGAAATAGAAAAACACGGCTCTTTTGGTAGTACTAAAAGCAATAATCTAAACATCATTTTTGTTGGATCAATGGCCCTTACTATGCTCATGGCAGTAAATCAATATTAATTATTTTTTTAAAGAGAAACTCCATGGTTCAGTCTACGAATCACTCAGAAAAAAAGTGAGAGGGTGATAAGCATCAGATTAGGTAAACTTGGACCTGGCAGGATGGCTGAGTAATTATGCTGTGGACTGAGGAGCATCTCTTCTGTACCACGCCTGACCAGGGATGCGTGTAAATCCAAACCCCAAAGGCAGGCACACTCACCATCACCAGGAGTCACCAAGCATGTTATTTGAGACATTCTTACTTAGCACTCTGTGTTCTGAGAAACAGCTTGGGTAACTCATTAGGGTGTTTGATGTACAGAAAGATGCGTTTATATGTATCTCTGGTAATTTACGGAACAGCTAGGCCAAGAACTCAAAATAACCTTGTTATGGGCTACTAGTTTCTCTGCTGTGCTACACCAATAAAATCTAACTGTCACTTAACTGTGAGACTTCACTAAGGCCAAACGAAGGCTTAAATTTTGAGGGTATGTGTGTGTGTGTGTGTGTGTGTGTGTGTGTGTGTGTGTGTGTGAGAGAGAGAGAGAGAGAGAGAGAGAGAGAGAGAGACAGAGAGAGAGGGACAGAGAGAGACAGAGACAGAGACAGAGAGACAAGAAGAGACAGAGACAGAGGAAAGAGACAGAGAGAGAGATAGAGACAGAGAGACAAAAAGAGACAGAGACAGAGGAAAGAGACAGAGAGAGAATGAGAGAGACAGAGAGAGAATGTTAGAAATTGACCCTAGAACCCTGTGGGTGCTAACCCTATATGCTCCATCACTGAGCCAAAGCTCTAGCTTTGAAATATTTCCTCTATGAGGAGAATCTGCAAATCACAGACAACATGGAAAAGTTTATCATGTCCTTTGATGGGCTAGGTGTGAGAGTCTGCATTCCAGAGGGCCATGCAACAGGCTGGCTTGCCTGTGATTTCTGCAGAGCTGGCAGCCTTTCTCTGCAAGTCTTACATTACAGGTAACCCGATGACAGAGAGAGAGGGCCACAGGCGCGCATCACAGCCCTGCCTGGCTGCCTCTGAGGCTGAGACTCAACTGCTAGGATCAATGGAACTCTCCAGGGAACAGGCTGTTCTCTTTTCAAACTACACCTCTCTAATCTCCCCCACTGGCTCCAGGCAGACTCTTCAAAGCTCTGAACATTAACTGGAATCCAGTATGATTAAGAAAAGCGAAGGAAGAACACTATCTACAAATCATGGGCCAAGGTGGAAGGCCCATGTCCATGGGCAGTTCACGGTAAGGCTCAGAACTAAGTACAAACAAGGTTTCCTTATATTTACTAAGGGCCCACTGCATGGCCCATGTCCTGTGTCTAGGTGAGGGTTTCTACCTATTAAGTCTTTGAAATCTATAAAGAGAGAAAGACATGAGAACCCAAGCAGTTCTTCCTCCAAAGAGGAACATCACTACCTCAGTCTGAATATAGTTAAGAAAACCAAAAAAAAAAAAAAAAAAAACCTAACCTGAGGGTGTTCACTGAGGACTGTTAGGTCATAAGCCGCATGGTTCAGTAGGGAAGAAAACCTCTGCCTTCAGATGCAGGCTCCCTTTCCCTTATTTTCAGTTCTTGTGGTAAGCATTCCTCTCTGTACCACCCAAACACTCCAAGCCAGTATTTCTGATGCTATTTAACAGCAGTTTAGCATCCCGATCTGTACGTTTGTTCGCCTCATCTTACTGAACTAGTGCCCCCGCCACTGAGTGTTATGGTGAGGGCACTCATGTTTGACTGTGTGAGTCAATAACAAACGCTTCAATCAGTAACGTGCACTGTTTCCGTGCCCACCCAGGGAAGGAAAAACAACACTGTAATATATAAAGCAGAATTAAAGGTGATAAATACGTGTGTCCAATCACTATGTTTTGTAACTGGAAAGGACCCACGCCTGTGCTGGCAAGGCAAGCCTGCATCAGCTTGGGCAGGCTCAGAAAACAAGACAGCCAATAGCGGCTTCGATTGCAGCTTGCATTCAGGAAAGCCTGTTACTGTGCTCCCGTCATCTCCCTGTGTATGCAAGGAAGGGAATAATACTGTAGTCCTTAGGGGATGAGTATGCATCTTACTATCTCCAAATCATTAAAAAGATAAAGGAGACTTTATTTTCCCCTTTCAAAACATTCTTACCTGCTGTGTAACTGCCCCCTCAGCAAAAACTACAATAAGCTAGCGATACAACAAGACTCAAGTTCAACTCACAAATTCAGACTCAGCCAAACCGGATTCGATGAACACATGTGTACCTGCGACCAGGTGAGCAGTAGTGGGTACATTCACTCATCTTGTACTCTTTTACAGCAAACTATTGATATGCATACGTGTAAGCAAAGAAAGCAAGGTCCCGAGAGGGTGGGTCCCAGGGCAAGTCCACTCTGTACCAGCACACTGCAGAGATGAAACCTGTGCTCATGTTTCTTGGTGTCTTCTAAGTGCCTTTGTTTCTCGTGCCCCGTGGCTGATGAATCTCAGGTAAAACACTGGACCATTCATACATGTATTAAGTAACGGTTAAGGTGTGTGTGTGTGTGTGTGTGTGTGTGTGTGTGTGTGTGTGTGTATGTGTGTGTGTGTGTGTGTGTGTGTGTGTGTGTGTGTGTGTGTGTGTGTGTGTGTCACACTTGCTTCCCTTCCCTGGGAGACATTTATAATATATACCTTTCTGGAACTAGAGCCGTAGTCACTCTGGTTACTTAGAGCAGAAGAGGTGACGGCGCATGTCGCCATGCTCCCAGCATCTTACTTTATGCTGATAGTATTGCTGAGAGTAAAACCAGGTGACTCTGGAGGAAGACCATCAAGGAGAGATGGCAGACAGTATAGAGGCTCAGAAACAAAACAAAACAAAAACCTTCTTAGTAAAGCGTCACTGGAAGGCCTAGACTGAAAGTGTGCTATGGCTACTTCTGGTTTGTGGAGAGATCCAAGATACAGCATCTCATTTCTCATAAATCGTTTTAAGTGCAAAGATGCCTAGGGAGTAAGTGTTGTGAACAGCACAAATACCCTCAGCCAGTTGGACGTCAGCATATTAGAGGGCAGTTCTACAGGGTATAGGGGAATCAGGATATTAGAGACCAGCTCTGTGGGCACAGGCCCACTCCTGCATGCCTCTGCCTTTTGTCAGTTAGGAAGAGGGACCATTTAGAGAGGACAGGAAGGGACGATCTGGAGTCAGGGCCCTGGCCATGACTCATCTTGTCACTTACATACTGAGGCTTCCCATTTTAAAACTGGGGAGGGAGGGCGGTAAAAGAGTTTGTCATGAGGCACAGGTCAGATGAATACCTAAGTAATCCTTCTCTAAAATGCAAAGCCTGTGTATGAACGCAAGAATATGGAATACGGCGCCTGTGTACAAAGCGTAGGTTTTCCTAACTAGGAGATTCTATTTTCATAGGTGATCACCACAGGTACCTGAATAAGGACTCCGGTAACCTAGATTTTGAAGAAGTACTGCTTGAAATAAAGTGACTTGAGAGTAGAAAAAAATGAGTGTAATAAAACCAGAGGTAGTTTTAATACCCTAGTAGGATCCGTATGCTACGGAAAGCGTAGACATAGCCACTCAGGAGATGTTAAACTGCCTGACAGGCCCCACTTCTGCATGGCAGCCAGGTTACTTGATGAAAACCTTGTCTGCCCCTCAATCTTTCTGTCCTGTCACTTCACCTCTGACAACAGTGACTGCCACCCTCCTCGTCCCCACCAAAGCGCCCATGAAACTCCAGATGGCTACTGTGACTTGGCGACGGCCACACTGACAACCAGACCATCATCCAAGCTTTCTGGCTCTGACCCAGACCTCTGAAACCGAAGTGCCTGTGGTTTTTCTCTTGGGCTTCTGATATTGCTATCCGACCAAGGATAATTTATCAGGATATATGTCCACATGACTTTCTTCCTGCCTAATCTATGCTTTAAGCCGTGGACTCCAGTGCGATTTGGAGAGGCGATTTGCTCCTTGATTGTGAGTTGGTTGGGCTTGTGTTGAGCATACTAGTGGGTCTGGCTTTTGGGGAAGGGAATGTGGCGACTCTGGATAAATGCACCCAAACCAAGCTTCCTATCCATGGCTCTTACAAGGTTTTAGAAGGGAAACAGTACTCCCTTGGTGATCTCAACAAGCCCTTTATCCCCTCAGGCAAGTGGACCCAAGACTCACTAGCCAACCAAGCAACCGTTGGTCCTGGAGGTTGTAAATACAGTCCTCCACTCCCCACCCTAGGTCGGCATGTCTTCCTGTTGGCACGAGCCACGTGTCATGGTGGCTGGCAGAACATGACTGAGAAGCTCTGTGCGTTTTGGAGCCTATTCACCTGCAGGGTGCATCTCCAGGACTGTATATATAAAGGAGACGGAGGGTTACAACATGAATGACATGCAGGACACAGAAGAGTGGGGGGGGGATCACGTTTCCAGCTGGTACTTCCGTTCATGGTTGAAACGTGAGCTGTGATGGAATAGCTTCCCCAACCATGAAAGGAGAACCCTGAGGAAGGATTAAGTTTTAGACAATTTAGGGGCTTCCTGATTGAAAAGGCAGAAAAAAGCCAAGACATACTCCATCGAGGGAGGGAGAAATTAGAAACACCCCAGTCCCACACACTTTAAGACTATCACTTGGGTTCATCTGCATGTTCTCTATCTTTCCTCGTGGTATCTGCTACTCAAATGCGAAAAGAAAAGGAAGGGCCAGCTGCAGGATGATGCCAGAATGTGTGGTAAGCATAGGCTATCCATAAACTCCAGTCTCCTGGATGAACAAAGCCGATTGCGAACCCAGTACCATTGATAACAGCGGTTCTCAACCTCCCCAGTGCTGCGACCCTTTAACACAGCTCCTCATGTTGTGTTGACCCTCAGCCACAGAATTAATTTTGTTGCTACTTCATTTCTGTAATTTTGTTATTGTTATGAACTGTAACATAAATATCTGATACGTAACCCCTGTGAATGGGTCATTTGACTCCCAAAAGGGCTGTGACCCACAGGCTGAGAACCACTTCTCTGTGAGCTAAAGGTAGAGGTACCTTCTTGAGAGTCAAACTTGCCAAAGTGCCAAAGGACTGGCCAAGCTCTAAAAACTACTTTTCAATAAAACAATGATATTTAGAGGGATTTCTACAAACAGTAAATTATTTAATAAATATGCACACCACTATAGATGGCATCCTTTGGTAAAGACATGTAAAAACCAGCTCTGTCTGTTTTCTTCCTTTATATGCAACTGTTGTTCATGTTAATGGTGCACTGTGATATAGACCAAGACGTGAGATAAACGTTATATTTTGATCGTGGGGCCCCACAGGCATGGCCGGTCTTTGTCATGGCCTGCAATGTATATCATTTCCCTTCGAGTATGGGCCTCACCAGGGTGGCCACGTGCTCCCTGTGCAGCTCAGGAAAAGAGTCGAACTGTAATTCTCCTGCTCCAGCCAAGTGAGTTGCTGTGGTTAGAAGCTTGCACCACCATTCCTGGGTCTTTTTACTTTTTACTTTGGGGGAGAGGGGCAGGGATCGGTACACAAGCATTGGAAAAGCTGTAGCTAGAACACATGGAAAGCTGGTTTCCCCAACATTTAAAATCAGAATCTCATTGCACTAACTCTGGATCCTGACTTTTTGATGGGGAAGAACATATATATATTCAATAACTTATGATCTATGCATAGACTCTACGTGCATTAACACATTGACCTTCGGAAATGATGTTTATTATCTTAAATTGTTACATTGTATTTTGTTAATCACTTCTTTCACACATTTTTATCTTTTACAGAACACCCTGGAAACTGTCCATGTTCTAGGGTTGTGGTACTTCTTGTTGTCACAGCACTTTCCATTTTCCTGGAACTGCACACAAAGTACCTCCCAGGAGTATGAGCAGTCAAGAACAAACAGGCTGAAATCAGTCAGCACTGGACTGAACAGATACATTTGGTTGCCAGACTAGGCAAGACTTTTTGCATTGACTATCATCTATACTCGGGATGAGTGTTAAATATTCAAAGATGACTTTTTTTTCCCCCTCATCGGATAAATAAGAAATGAACTTGGAAGAGGGAAAACTCTCAGGACATGGTGACGACCACCCTGGAACCAGGGGTGAGACTCCTTACCGTCCAGGTGGCCGACTTGGCTGTGCTTGACTGCTGGAAGGACACATCGAAGCTGTGTGGGCCCGGGTAATCTGTGTTGGAGGGAATGGCAGGGGATGGAGAGAGAGCATCGAAGGTGGAGCTGGGCTGTGCGTAGGGCGAGGGCGCTGTCACGCTGTTCTGGGCGTGGTCCGTGTTGTAGGGGCTGGTGGATGAGGAGCCGTTCTGAATCTGCTGGTCCATGCTGTTCAGGAGCCCCAGGTTTGTGTACTGTGGCTGCGGAGACACCCAGATACCACAACATTTGTCACGTAAACAATAATTCGTTGCTTAAACAAACAAACAAACAAACAGCATCATTTGGTGTGCTTTGTGCAAAATTGGTCATGAGGTCCCAAACACTTCATGTTCCAAGTAAAGCCAGATATCTGTGGTACAAGGCAACACCCAGTGCAGCTGTGTGAGTGTTGGAAAATATATGCTTACTCAAAACAGGCACAAGATACCCAGGGCACAGTGCTGCTTAGAAATTATTTTAAATAAATGCTGCCTGTATTACTGTCTACACACACACACACATACACACTCTTTCTCTTTCATACACACACATACTCACACACATGCACATATACACACATACTCTCACACACACATACACATTCTATCACA
The DNA here is from genome assembly GCF_964271855.1 of Acomys minous. Lineage (NCBI taxonomy): Eukaryota > Metazoa > Chordata > Mammalia > Rodentia > Muridae > Acomys > Acomys minous. The sequence continues at coordinate 65,206,147 of NC_140492.1, forward strand.
CACATACACACACACACACTCACCACACACACACACACACACTCATACAGGCACACGCACATGCATACAGGCCTAGTCCTGTTGCTGCAATATGTACAAGGAAAGAGACAATCTGATACATTTATGGGAGTTGAGTATCAAATTGTTGTCCATAGAGGACAATTGCTTTTAGCATTAAATCTAACTTAATGTGACAGTCCACCACTCTGGGGATGAGTCTGAAGTGACTGGGTAGGTAGGCAGCATGATCAGGGGGAGTTCACCGCGCGCCTTATTTTCTGAGATGGGGCTTGGCTGCGTTTCTCAGATTAGACTCCAAGTCTCCACTTAAGCCACCCTTCTCTTTTGCCTCATCCTTCTGGTTAGCTGGGACTCCCAGGCATGAGCCACCGTGGTCAGCTTTACCACGTGTCCTGAAAGGTGGCCTGGTAGATCATCATCCAGGTCTGATTGTAAGGATCTGTATCATTCATCCTCTTTGTAGCTGTTTTCTTCAGAGTAAAAGATATGGAGCTAAGTGACACACCACCTAGCTGGTGATACAATTCTGTGGTGGAGCCAGGCGGTGCTGGCACACACCTTTAATCCCAGCATTTTGGAGGCAGAGGCAGGTAGATCTCTGAGTTGGAGATTAGCCCGGTCTACAGAGTATAAGGAGATCCAGGGCTGTACAGAGAAACCCCACCTTGAAAAACAAACAAACAAACAAACAATTATGGCCGACACAATTCAGAAGTGCTTTAGGTCCCATAGCTCCAACTGACAAGTGTGGTCCCCTGTATGAAGAGGTCCTGTGCAGAGCTAGTTTCCACTGAGATGTTGATGGAAGTCATTAAAATCTTCCCATTTACCTGCAAACTAACACCAGAGAGGGAAAGTGACGTGCCCAGCCTTGTCCACCAGACAGAAGTCAGCTGACAGTGGCAGCTTTCCCCTAACTCAAGTCATACTGAGCCTGTTTCCAGATGGGTCGCCAGCTTATGGTTTGGTGTCTGTTGGATGAAACATTCTGACCTGTAGAAGCCTTGCTTTCTCTTTCAGCTAATGATGGCGAAGAAAGTCACCTCTGCTAGTACGTATTTTAAAAAGGAGGCAAGGAGGCTGTTTTGTTTTGTTTTTCAATATAATCTGAGGAAGACCTAGGCTGTGGAAAATCATGAAGAACCACCCTCCTCCCCCCAAAAAAGAAAACAGATTGAAAAAGAAACAAGGAAAAAAAAAATAAGGGCTTGAATTTTGCTTCCTATTTTAAACTTCAAGTTTAATAACATGATTTTATCTGACTTAATTCCATCACAGGGGGAGATAGATGGACTCAGTCATTCCATTCAGTCCAGAGAGCATCTGTCCGAATGCCCACAGCAGCACACCCAGCCCATTACATTCACGCGGTCACATTCCTCTGCTGAATGCCACCTCCCATTTGCTCTGTAAATAACTATTAATCTATTTACACTTATCCCATGCTGACAAGAGCAGCTGCCTGTCTCCTCTCTTCTCTCCCTCCTGACTCCTAAAGTTCCTACCCCCTCGCCTATGGACCCTTTATCCTCCACCTCCCTTGCAGACAGGTGTGGCTAATCTACAGGTAGACACACACCTTGGGGAGAAGAAAAAAATAATGCGGCAGGGACAAATGTGTCTACACCCTGCTGAGCTAAAGCTCTTAGGTATCAAGCCGGAGGCCACAGTTTGGGAAGGGGATTGAAGAAATTTTATTTGTGTTTGGTTAAGGGTCAGTATACGAAGCACTCCTGAGCTTCCAGGAGGAATCAGATAACGCTGGCTAGGGCGCGTGCTTCCCCACAGCGCGACAATTAGGGAGGCAGTGGTCCCTGACAAAAGGACAAAGAAGCTAGCTGAACACTTTCTCGAAGGCAGTAAAATGACTGCTGGCCCGCCTCTCCCTCCCCTTCCAGCCAAGCAGCAGAAACATCAACTAATTGTGGGGCTTGCAGGAGAACAAAGAAACACCGGCCCTTTGAATCTGCACTCCCCCCTCCAATACATATAAAGAAAAAAGTTGGGGGCCAAGTTTTAAAAGCCAGTAAGCAAACACATCAATTCTCCAAGGACTGAAGACAAAGCAAAAGTCCATTTACAGAGGCATCTCAAAGGCAGGCCCTTGCCCTTGCTGCAAAGCTGAACATACTCAACACAAAAGAAGACAGAACTGTCTTCTAAAACTCAGAGAGTGCGGTGACTACTGATGGCTCTACTTCTAATGCCATGTTCTTAAGTTCTATGCAGTTCAGTAAAAGGTAGACTTGGAACAGCATGATTTATTCCTACTAAGTCCTCCTCTCTCTCTCTCTCTCTCTCTCTCTCTCTCTCTCTCTCTCTCTCTCTCTCTCTCACTCTGGACACATATAGATCTAGAGTTCTCAGTATTTTGTAAACTTCATTCGTGATCCAGCAACAGAAAGTGGGAAATCATTTCAATTTAAATTCTTCCCAAATTATGCTTTAAAAAAACCAATCCAAGTAATATACACAATTGTCTCATTTTTTTTTTAAGTTATGAATTTAACGCTTCTAGTTGTGGGCTTAGATGACAACAAAGAAACAATTTTTAAATTTTTTTTCTAGTGTCTATAAAGAGAAATGAACAAACAAGTACCACAGAAAGAGCGTATATGTAGAAGTCCTGCTTGGACCCGTTTCTTAGTTTGTTAGAAGTCAGTAAATCAAAAGTCACAGGAACAGCTCTACAGAAGTTAATTTTGAAATATGTACTACTTAAATGGAGTTCTCACTTGCTTATTTCTTTGTCTGGAGGAATGCCCGAATATATTGACTGAACAAGGCTAAGCCAACCATTACTCAGAATTGCAAGTGTTCCTCAGACAAGACAGAAAACTAACACTTAATGCAAGATGAAAATTCAGGGCCTCTTCATCCATTGTCAAGCAGTGTTTGTTTGTTTGTTTGTTTGTTTGTTTTTTCAAGACAGGCTTTCTCTGGGTAGCCTTGGCTGTCCTGGACTCGCTTTGTAGACCAGGCTGGCCTTGAACTCACAGAGATCTGCTTGCCTCTGCCTCCCTGAGTGCTGGGATTACAGGTGTGTGCCACAGCCCCAGGCATATTAAGCATTTTTACTATCTGATATCAGAAAGTTCATCGATGCCCAGTGGCATTCTGAAGATGCTCCCTGTAGGTCTCAAAAGGGGGTGCCTTGAGTTAACCATGATTAATTCTAGAATAAACCGTCATTCTTTGAAGCTGGGCAGGTGAAAGAAGAATCATTTCCCAGTAAAGTGAATCTGGGGGAGAGGAGGAAACAGCACCGTCCCTCCCTTACTCTTAGCAGTGCCATGAGCACACAGGAGGAAACGAGTTGTGCTGGACTGCTAATCGATTGTTGATGATGACAAGGAAGAGTGTCAGAGACTAGAATGTGACAATTGTGCAATAGACGCAAATACTGCCTGAGAAGAATCCCACTGGGCATTTGTGTTTCTTAACGTAACAAAGAGTGTCAAGGTATTTGCAACAGCATATAGAGGACAGTCTCTCTTTAATGACAAAGTGTTCCTGATCTCAGAATATCCCTAAGGTAGTCTTCACACATACACAGAAAGATGGATGTCAATGTAATGTGCCTGGCCTGTCACCTCTGAGAGAAGAGGCAGCCTCTTCAGAAAACAGGAACCCAAAATAATGGGCACAGGCTGTCTGCTACCTGTGGTATTCCTCACATAAAAAGAGAGCTGATTTCTCCTGACTTTAGCCAGGTGGTTTATTTCCTGCAGAAGTGACTTGCGAATGGAACAGTCCTTGACTGGGCCCCCACACTTTTCCCTGAAGCATATTCACGTTCACCACAGATGAGCTGATCTCCACACTGAAAGGAAGAAGCACACTGTGCTCACAAAAATATACTTTACTCTGGGATGTCATAGAACACCCTTAGAATGCTGGGGGGACACAGATACAGTTGTGACAGATGTGGAGATCCCCACGGCTGAAAATCTGTTGGCTTTGAGCATGAGCAAAGAACATGTACAACTGTCAGTTACCAAATAAAAAGGAGTGTTTCCTCTTTCTTCTCCTTCTTCCCAAGTTCTGCATTCTATGCTGTCAACAGACTCTGATCCATGTCATACAGGATTTTACTTGGATGTCCAGAATTAAGGCAGCATCATAGAAGACTAGATTTTTCTGTTGTGATCTCTCAAAACGGCTTAAGAACATGACCCCTGTATGTTCATTTTATCTTCCTTTCCTCAGTGACCATTTTAGATTTGGAACATGTAATGGATTTGAATTTTCTTCACACGATGTCAGTAATGTCTCGATATGTTGCTGTAAGCAGAATCTATCTTAAACCCCTAAATTTATAGCCACTTGAAGCTCAAAATTTATCTCCTTATAAAAAAAATTAACACCAATGAAGTATCAAATCAAGTTCTTTGAACAGTGCCTTGCAAGTGGGGCTTAAGTAAAACTTGTGTGTGTGAAAAAAAATAAAAAATAAAAACATATCTTGTCCCCAAATTTACCTGTATAAGGCAAATGTCCCGATCTGTCTATTTTAGATATTGCTGTGTATGCTAGGGGGTTTGAGATCACATGGAAAAAAACTTACCAACAGATTTCATTTGGAAAAAAAATATTGTTGGCTCTTGAATAACTGTTAGGTCAGGCCAGGGGATTAGACATCTCAGCACTTCTCATATTTCTGTTTGGATTTTAGAAGTGTAACAGATCTCTCAGACCTGGTGGCATGGGCTTAAGTCCTGACACTACAGCAATGCGCTCTTCCCCTGGTGATGAAGGTGAGCAAATCTGACCCCAGCTTCCCATGGGCTAAGAATGTGCATAAAACCACGAAGATGGTGGAGAATTGCCACCAGCTCTCACATCCTGATAGCCTCTACTTTCAAAACAGGCCCACGAAAGCATCATTTTGTCTTTGTTATGATTTACCTGGTCAAACCCTAAAAGCAAAACAAAACAAAACAAAAAAACCTATCTTAGTGGCGCGGCTAGTTTCAGCAGTGTGTGTATAATCTTTTGCCTCGGGCTTAATGGAGGGCTCTTTGTAAGCCTTCTACAGCTTCCCTGGGAAAAGAAAACAGTGTCTGCGTGACCTTGGCTTCATAAGGCATTCATCCCCTGCCTTACACTTTAGCGCTCGGCACTACATTTTCATCCAACACTGCCTAAGGGAGAAATCCTTGCCATTTTTAAGTCGTCCACCACCTGTCCCACTTCAGAAAATGATGGCTTGCTGTATGCTAGAATGTAACATAATTAACTTCAAGCATTCTGTTTGAGGTCAAGAAGATATTTACAGTAGAATGTTGAATTAGAGCGACATCTTTTTACCTTAAACATGTAGGCAAAACTGTGTTTTATTAAGCATAGTACATCTTTTGTTTGCTACATACTTTTTTAAGTAAGTGCCTAGAAATAAAAAGTATCTATTTATTTAATGAACAAAACGTAAAGAATAAATTTAAGTGAAAACAAATCTAGAGCACAGGCAGACTATTAACTAGAGTGTCTTTTCAGGAGTCTTGGAGAACCAAGAGTCTGCGCCTCATGAACGATGTCCTTAAAAATGCCATGAGCAGGAGAAACAGACATTAAGTTTGCTGGCCAAGGGGAAAGAGGTGTCAACAAAAGCTACACAGAGAGTTTTAAGAAGCAGAAACTGGGGAGGACATGGATGAAAAAAACCCGAACTAAATTTAGGTAAAAAGAAATGTATAAAGTTCAGTTAAAGAGAATGAAGGTTTAACTCAAGGACTTTAGTAAGCACCCGCCCTGGTAATCAGGACAGAGGAATATAAAACACGAGGACTCTCAATTCTGACACCAGATACACCAAGAAAATATAGGCTTGATGGAAAGTAGAAACATATACCTTTAATTAATTTTATAATTCTTGACACATAGTAGAGAAAGAGACTCAGAACTTCAGTCCGTTCAACTTGGCAACTGCTCATTAAAATGCAGGCAAAGGTACGTTCACGGTCATTTCCTTCTATTCCACTGTCTAAGGGCATCATCAGTCTAGGGGCACCACCATTGATTTTTTTCTAACTCTATTTATGCATGTGGTGATGCTGGGAAAAGGCAACACATGCTGGCAAAGATCATCAGTAAGAGTTAGGCCATCTACATGGAAAACATAACCCAGTGACTACAGAGCTCATCAGCACTTCTCAGCTCATCTGCTTAATCTGTATCAAATGTCATGGCCCCAAACAGTGGGGCAACTACATTGTAGCAGAGGCACAGCTCACGGTGACATGATGCGGAAGACACTGACTGCAGTAAAATAATGATGGATGTCCAAAGGAAACCCTGAGAATGTGCTATATATTTAGCACTCACATGCAAGTTTCTCTGTGGATGGATACTAGCTATTTTTGATGTTACTGCTCCTACCGCGTCTTCAGCTTGGGCCTTATAACATGCAACAGCTTTGCATCTTTTGTCCCACGTGTCCTCATAGAGATCCCACATTGTGTATTTAGTTTAAAGATGAGGAAACTGGAGCTCGTGGGATTAAAAAAATTGCCCAAAGTCACATACTAAGAGCCACCATGTAACCCTAGTGGAGCGAGTCATCTCAGTGGCCTCCACTCTGAACTCCTGTGAAGGAAAAAAAAATGTCTGCCTGGAGTGGTCATCTAAAAGTTGCATTCAAGGGGGATAGTCTTCTTATGTATCTGCCCAATAAGCCACCGCCTGTTCTCAGCCTTATTTTGCTCATACTCCCCAAAGAGCCCCAGCTCCTCTGAGCTTCCATAGCAAGCACAGCGCAAACCACTTCATGACACTGTTAAACTCCAGCATGCTGATTCTCTTGAGAAGATCCCTACCATCTTAAAAGTGACCCCCAAGAAGAGACTTGATACCCTGTGAGCATATACAGGGGGAAAATGTCCCACTCAGTCACAGTCATAAGGGAAGGGAGTAAGGGGAAAATGGGAAGGAGGGAGGAATGGGAGGATATAAGGGATGGGATAACAATTGAGATGTAATATGAATGAATTAATAAAATATATTTTAAAAAATAAAAATCAAGAAATTAAAACAAAAAGTGACCCCATCGTTAAGTTGACCCAAGAGGTAGTCGTTAAACTTTCCCTTTGGCGAAAAGCCCTTCCTTCAATTTTTCAAAAGTGAACTCTTGCTTCCTTTATTCAACTCTCTGTTTCTATATCCTCTGCACAGTCCACCCCCTCCTCACTGCCCAGCCAGATGATTCCGCCTTTGTGCCCCATTTTCATAACCCCACCCCCTTGGCACTGCATAATTATCATTGCAACCGAAAGTCAGTAAATAGTGTAAACATTGGTATGCTCTGCCAGGCAACAAATTCATGTGAGATCATATGTGTTGTAACATATCAATGACAGATCTCTACCACCTGGAGATGTGTCTGTGGCACAGTAGGTGTCAGGGATCTGTTCTTTCAATAAAACATACGAAATCCCTCAACTACAAATCACATTCAGAAAATCTCTCCTTTATTCTAACACAGCAAAGCAATGTTGGCTTATCCCAAAGCAGCTCTGCATACAAACTGCATTCACCTCAGTGCCCATCTGTCAACTTAGCAATATAGGGCATCTTCTATAATCCCTAATGACCTTCGCTTTGTGTTTTTTTTTTTTTTTTCACGCTCTTGGTGGATGGGAATTGTGCTTCAAGCTTCAGCATTGGTGGGAACCCATAGCAGAAGAGCCAGAATTGTCACTCACAGTGCTGTGAGTAAGAGCTGGTGGCTCACACCTAGCTGGGGAGCTTACTAAGGCGCAGCCTCTACTTCCTGAAAACGAACACATACTCGCTTTTGTGCCAAGGCAGAGATTTAGTTTTCACTTGATGGTCTAGACTTTCTTTCCAGAGCATGTAGGTCAGCCATAAGAATCCACATCTTGACAGTCATGTTATTATTTACTCCCTACTAAAGACAATTGCGGGCAAACACAGGTTCCTTTGGAAAGAAACTACTTGAAAAAAGCTTAGAGTAGCCTTTAGATTACAATAGGTGGGCCACTGACTTGGCCTCGCCCTGTCTGACTTCCACAATTTTCTGCCCATTGAGCCGGAATCCTGTTCAGAATAATGACACAATGAACAAATGACAAATGTATGTTTTGAGGTGCCACGACTTTTGGTTTATCAAACTGATAAACTGTGTCTTGGAAATGGACTAAATTCACGACCCTCGTTCCAGACTTTGGGGTGTGCACCCAGAGGCCCACAGAGCAGCCTTTACTTGCCAGGTGCATCCAGAAGCACCAAACAAGCCGGGCGTGGTGGCGCACGCCTTTAATCCCAGCACTCGGGAGGCAGAGGCAGAGGATCGCTGTGAGTTCGAGGCCAGCCTGGTCTACAAAGAGAGTCCAGGATGGCCAAGGCTACACAGAGAAACCCTGTCTCGAAAAACCAAAAAAAAAAAAAAAAAAAAAAAAAGAAGCACCAAACAAAGGGTGCACTCCCGAGTCTCACTATCTTCGAGAGATGAGCAGGAGCTCACGTGTTCCCATTCGATTTTTGCTTCCTTGTCTTAGCAGTTCCAGGGATCAAAAGTGGGGTCTCTCCTGTGAGAGGCAAGTGTTCTGCTGCCCTGCTCTGCCCCCGCCCTCTAATTTAATGTTGCCTGTCAGCTGCCTGGTTGATTGCTACATATTTCATTTCATCTGAGGTAAAGCTTTTGCTGCCCTTACTATACTTAGTAATTAGACCCTGTGACGTAGACAGCACTGGGATAGGCTCTCTAACCCAGTCACTTTTAACTCCAGAACAAAACTGAGGTTAGCAGCTATGGTGAAGGCATACCTTCCTCTGAAAGGCATGTGCTTCCTGCTCTCACCTTATTTACCTCAATCAAACTGTGGCACTCCATCAGCCAGCTCAACGGCGGGTGTCTTCGAGCAAAGGACTTAGATGCCACGTTTCAGCAAAGTGACCTATGATTTCTCAGAGCATGGAACACAATCTGAGGAGTGTGCTTGCCACTCATTGGGCTCACTCACCCAGATTAAACTCCCCACCTCGCTGGTGATGACCCAAGTACGCATAGGGGACAGACTGAATCAAGGAAACAGTGGAGAAACAAGTAAACACTTTAACTGTGACACAAGATAAGCATCTAATCCCTCTCTTTAAAACACACACACACACACACACACACACATACACACACACACACACACACAAACCACATACACACACGCTCCACCCTCATAGGTAATCAATCACATGAAAGTAGCATTTACTCTACCCTATTTACATGTGAGAGCACAAGCCATTTTTAAACTAGGAAACTGCCTCCCTTCTTTTTCAAAAAAACCTTTCAACACTTGAAATTTAATAGAAGTAAGCAAAACTCATACTAGTGTAGGAACCCCACAATAACCTGAATAACCTGCCAGACATCAAGGAAAATCATATGTTTCTGTTACCTACAGAACATATCAATGACAAGGTGTGCATACTTTTATTATTTTGCATATCATTTAAAAATAGTCTTACATACATACATACATACATACAGACACACACACACACACACACACACACACACACACACACACACACATTCATACAGGTACCAGGAACCACATTTCTTTCTGAAGATACCAGTTAAAGCCAGAGTAACAGACGGCTCTCCAGACCATTGAGAAAACACCACTTAGTAGTCCTGTAGAGGACTCAAAAGTGAACATGCCATTCTCCATCCTTTGGGAAATGTCAGGCTAGCGATAGAGCAAAGGCATGTGGTCCACACAGGTTTAGAGGCCCGGGGTGGGGTAGAGTGGGGTGTCTCTTGTTAGCTGTGAGGGGTTTCACAGGTAGAGTAGCTCCCCCAGAGCTTTGCTGACTGACGAGGCCTTCATTTAGAGATGGGTGCTAGGGTACAGACAGAAAGCAGGCAACGGAGTTTCCTCTACCTCATCAGTCAGATTTTTGGCCCTTTAAGTGCATGGACACTGGCTGCTGAGAAAAACCACCCATGCACAGTGCTTAGAAGAATCTGCTTCACTTCACTTGGCTTTGCCGTGTGTCTCTGTGTAGATGTCTGATGGGTCCTTCACCTTAGTCTGCTAACTGTCTCCCATGGTCTGATGAAAGCAGTCAAACTGTCCTTTCCCCCCAAGTGCCTGATGTTGTCCTTTGTGAGGGGTAATGGTTTTCCTTTTAATTCCGATTCCATCAATAGACTGACACTAATCCAGACTGATTCAAGTAAACAGAGTATATTCCCCCATTGTCTCTGTGATCTGAGAAAGAATCAACTTGAGAAAGATCACTCCCTGGGTTGGAAATGGCCCCTGTGGGGGTTTTGCGCAAACTTGAAAGGAAGAAAGAAAAGGCCTGTGCAGAGTCCCTGTCTAAAGCAAGCTCATTTGGGGGTGGTAATTCTCACAGGGGTATTATGCTAACTGCACCTATTAGTGGCTTCTGCACCAATAAGAACAGAGATCTGTTTCCTTTGTAGTGTTTCCAGAGTAGTTGACAAGAGTGCTTCATGAATTTCTTCTCCTGACCACCCACCACAGCTTTTATACATATTTTTTTCCTTTTTTCCTTTTTTTTTCTCTTAAAAAATGGAGTTCAGGTTACGAGTTCTGAATGAAATATTAATTCTTTCTAAACAATATTTCCTAGCTACCTCTTTCCCGTAATCAATGTGTGATTCATCTGAATAGCAGTTGGTTGCTCAACTTTAAACTGACAAATGGATATTATCCGGGGAGGCCATCTCAGCTCAGATCCACTGTTGTCCAGCCTTGCTTTGTCATCTAAGGAGAAACTTGAACTACTTCATTTAAAACTTAGGGCATATGAGTTCGTCACAACACCAAATCAGTTTAGAAAGGAAAAGTCCCAGGGCAGATGGGTGTGGTGGGGCACACCTTTAACACCAGCACTCGGGAGGCAGAGGCAGGAGGATCTCTGAGCTCCAAGCCAGCTTGCTCTACAGACTGAGTTCCTAAACAGCCAGAGATAACACAGAGAAACCCTGTCTCAAAAAGCAGACAAAGTCCTATGCCTTTTTATTTTAAACCCGAAAATGGAGAGGAATGTCATTTTGAATAGGATACTTCCCGATCAATAAGGAGATCAGATATAAAATATAAAGGGCTGTCTTTGTAAGGATCTTACAAACATGTCATTCAACAAGTTCCTCAGTGGTGACTGGATAGCAGATGGCATTCTGTGGAACTCTTGTGCTTGCCCTAAAGTAAACTGAGCTAAAAGGATGATAACATTGGACGCTTTTTCAGAATGTTTGGTTTAATGGCGTATTAAACTGGGGAGGAAGAAAAAAGAAAAGAGATATGAGTTTGGGGGCCCCACTACTGATGATGGAGCTTAGCTCTCTTTCCTCCCCGCCTACTCCATTTGTCTTTATTTCTATCTCTTTCATTTTTTTTTCTTTTTTGACAGAATCAAGCTTGAAATCACTGGAACTTTCTACATAGACCAGAGTAGCCTCAAACTTGTCTCTGTGTGCTGGGGTTACAGGTTTGCACCATACCAGGCTTTTTTTCTCCCCTTTAAATCAAGACATCAACTCCTTCATCATCATCTTCCCAGCCATGGCCTGTCCTACCTGTCTTGCCCTTCTACACTTCTCCTCTCTTCAGCTGCCTGCATCCCTTCCTTGGAGAAACAGAGGCAATGAGGAAGATTGTGGAAGGAGAGCACGTCATTAGAGATGAAAATAGGTCTCTTCCCATCACGTCTCTTCGGATGCCATTGCCCCCAAATCAAAATTTAAAATTTCAGGAGTGATATACCTTATGTAAGAAGCCAAAGGCTAAATGTATTACTTATATTGGTTTTAATTTGGTGGTAGGCATGGCATTGATTTTAAACGTGCCATTTGTACGCCGATCTGTTCTAATACCTTCCAACTGGAATTCTCATGTTGAACAAATCTCATAGGTGTATCTGGTCTTCCATATTTATCTCCAGAATTGCAATTTACTTTGAGAGCAGCAACTGGAATCAAAGGTTTTCTTAATTATATATATATATTTCTTAATTATATATATATTTCTTAAATATAATTAAATCGTAAGGGACTCCTCTGAATTTTGTTCCTAAGTCTGATATATCTATATCACTGTATCTGTCCATGTTGAAGTCTATGGGTCTCAAGAGGCAATGTGCAGGGCCTCGCAGCCAAAGAAATGGTGTGGACCAATTCTTCTTGCCCACTGCAGTGTGCCACCATAGCATATCACCCCCTGAGCATGTTACTAAAGTAACGAATCTCATATTTGTGGCCACTGTCCTTGTTGCCAGAGTTTTGCCCTTCCAGTTCTCTCTTACTGTCCTTGTGAGAGCCCTCCATTTTTAAATGCATGCCGGTGTATCAATCAACACATTGTCTTTTCAAAGCAGTATGCCTTGATCTGCTATGGTTCCTTCTTCCATTTTATTAACTATATACCTATACCCTCTACACAGTAATAGTCCTCTCCTCTATTTGCTTAATTATGCAAACTTTAATTATGTGAAATACTTCCCTTATCACAAATAATTCTCTTTCTCCTCTCTCTTTCTCTCTCTGTTTCTGTCTCTCTCTCTCCCTCTCTCCCTCCTCCCCCCTCTTCCTCCCTCTCCTCCTCTCCCCTTCTCCTCCTCCCTCTCTCCTCTCCTCTTCTCTTCTTTCTCTCTCTCTCTCTCTCTCTCTCTCTCTCTCTCTCTCTCTCCCTCTCTCTCTCTCTCTCCCTCTCCCTCTCTCTCTTCCTCTCCCTCTCCCTCCCTCCCTCTCAGAACCTACAGTGTGTCTCTCAGGCTTGTTTTATGTTGGAGTCATATATGAGCACACTCTGTCCTTCCTAGGCTGGCAAGTTCTCAGAGCTCTGTGGCTGCTACTTACTCACTCCCGCCTTCCTTTCAAGGACAGTCTGTATGTCTAATTTAGTTCTCAGGGCACACTGGGCCATATGGGAATGCTCATCTCAATGGGTAAAAATAATCTATATGGTTTCTGGCTGGTTGATGTCTGATCTACAGGCAAATATATAATACTTCTCATTTGGTAGTAGTTTATTTGGGGAAAAGAATAGAGTTTATTTTGGAGTAACCGAATAATTTGCGTATGAACTGGAATATTTCTGCAAACGAAAGGGGATGCTATTAATACTTTTTCTGGAGTAGCAGATACACACGGGGCAAAAGAAGACTAAATATACCCCATGTATCCATGGCACATCCACAGCCATCGAAGAGAGCTATGGCAGAGAGTACATCCCTCCAACGGGCCCTGAGAAACAGTTCATTTCTACGATTCCAACTGCTGCAGCGAAGCGCAATAGAACTGGGCAGAACTGGCAGCCAACGTGTAGCGCAAGAAACGCAGTTCGTCTGCTTCTGTGCAGCCCATGGCTAAGCCATTCATTCTCCTCAAAAGCTCTCTCAAAGAGCTCAGATCACACACTCAGAGCCCATCGCAGATCCGCCACGGCTTCGGTCAGTGGCACTTCTCAGTAACACGCACCTCGCTTAGCCTCTCCAGTGTTTCTAACTTTTATGACCTAAGTACTTTCTATTGGACCATGTGACGTTTCTGAGCATACCAGCCAGGCCCCAACTCTTGTGCCTTCTGTGTTTTACAACATCCCCCTGAAAAATCTTCCCTTAAATCTAGGGCTCAGAAAGTTTTACCTGTCCTTCCACGTCCAGGTGATTCCTGCACACACATGTGGACCGTCCTGATCCTCCTGTCAGGGCTTTTTACTCTGCTCTATCACTTCGCATATAGCTCCCACCTTCACGGCACACTGAAAGCCACCCCAGTGAAGAGATGAGCTTCTGAATCAATTGCCTTTCTTTTAGACATTCCAAGCCATTGCGCTCTAAACCTAAAATGGCCCTTTGGATTCTTTCAATATAAGTTCAATAAAAATTAGTCCTGGATGAGAGAAAACACTGTGACCTTTTTCCTCATCACACATCAAAGGATTCTGAGTAGTCCATTAGGTTTGGAAAACATTGCCGTCTTAAAAAAAAATTAAATTTTATGGCAATTATGACAAGACATTTTGAAAAACTGAGTTCTCTTTTTATTATTGGTACTGTCTCTTTTTTACTAATCGATATAAAATAGAAACTGAAAGGAAGAGACTTGATACCCTATGAGCATATACAAGGGGAGGTAATCCCCCTCAGTCACAGTCATAGGGGAGGGGAATAAGGGGAAAATGGGAGGGAGGGAAGAATGGGAGGATACAAGGGATGGGATAACCATTGAGATGTAACAAGAATAAATTAATAAAGGAAAAAAATAAAATAAAATAAAATAGAAACTGAAAAATACTCAACAACAAATGGAAAAGCTTAAATTAAAAGCTGTTTTTAGCCTAGGCTCCTCTTTCCTAAGCAACCAAATGTACATCAAAGAAAACTACAGTGCCTCTGTGGCAACATATTTCTTAACCGTTTCACTCAAATCCTCCCCGATAAGCAACATCTCATGACCACAGATGCATACTTCCTTAACAGGGCAGAGGACAGGACTCATTCTAAATCACCACCCACCCCCTCCCTGCATTCACGTCTAAGAACCGCTTGTGGCCGATTTGTGTTCAGGAGATGACTGCCATCTGATGAAAGAACAGCCAGTACAGTTTGGGCTGCTGTGGGTAGCATCCATTCATATCTCCACCCCCCCACTCCCCCACCCCCCCCACCCCCCACACCCCCGCTTACACCTCCGTTGAGGATCACTGCTCCTCTAAAACACAACCAAACCAAACACGCTTTCCCTTATCTAGATAAAGGAGAAGAGTTTCCTTATCGACCAATCTCTTTTCCAATAGTAGTGAGGAAGGTCTGATCTAAGATCTGCGATCTCTTTTGCCCAGTCCCTTCTGGGCTTGAGGGCACCCAATTGGAAAACAGGTAGGGCAAGGTTGCTGCATGGAGAGTGACTACAGCGTGGCTGACACCCGAATTCAACTTGTAGCTGATGCCTGCCACTGTTCTTTTCCGAAGAACATTCACTGTCTCGAGCCCGGCACGGAAGAAACCCTTTAGGACTACCATTTTCTTAACGTGGACGAACAGCACCCCCACAACCACCACTTAAAATATAGCCGGTAGAAACAGGACAGAGATAGGAAACACTAGCCACCAACCATGCAGGCCCCGAGGTCAGCTGAGTGAGCAGTGACTTGGCCTCCAGGAGCCCTCACGGCACTTTCCCCAACGCTTTGCATACGTATTTCATGGAAACCTCCCGGTAGCTACTGCAAGTTACAATAGTCCTCTTCAGAGTATGTCCAACTGCACCACAGAGTTCCGGATAAAATATTAGCAAATGGTATACAGTCGTATACATAGAGCACTTGGAAAACAGTTCATCTGAGTAGTAAAATGGAAGTTTTGAGTCTGGGATTCTGTTCAGTATCAATCCACCAAGGGGTCCTTTTCCCTCACCAAGGTAGGGATGTTTTGGCTAAGATCTTTCTAAAATGGAGCTTCTCTTTTCTTCTCCTCTCTTCACCACCTGCCCTCCTTCACACACACACACACACACACACACACACACACACACACACACACACACACACGCGCGCGCACAGAGCTACCAATATGGTAGAGTGTGGCACCACGGTACTACACTTGTATTTGTTCCCTGTTTTTTGTTGTGTTGTTGTTTTGGGGGGTAGAGTTTACTCTGTGAAGAAATTCCACCCTTGTGACACTCCTTATCTGTGTCTGGGGTAGTTTCAAGCTTGGCGCTGGGTCCCAGTGCTTGCCTGTCACTTCTCTATTGTCACACAAGGGCAGAACTTCAAGCCCTGCCTGTCATGTCTTGCCCGTATCCTCCTCCCTTCTGGACTCTTTCCTGTTCATTAGTAGCATCCCAACCAGGCTCAGCTGGAGGGAAATAACTGGAACACTGAAAACAGCACAGAGAAGCAACATACCACACCTTTATTATTTTTTTGAGTTATCGACTCAAATTGTAAGTTAACTAAAAAAACAACAAAACAAAACAAAACAAAAAAAGAACATTATTTTTAAGTCAGAGAGTTCATTCTAGTAATTAAATAGTAGATAGTCTATGCCTTTTATATCCTCAACCTCTCCAGCTTTAACAATCCTTACTATTTCTATATTGATGGGTCCGCATAAACACGAATACCAAAATGCCATATCTTCTGTATTAAATGCCCATATTCTTAGACTCATGTGGACTCATATCCCATATACTTTTAGTGCACTTATAGACAGCGCTTGGTAGTAAAGAGAAGTTCTCACAGGTAACTGAGCCAGTCTTAACAGGCCGTGAAGTTATACCGCTTAATACACAGACAGCGGTGGAAGAACACGAAGACTATGAAGCAAGTGTGCAAAACGACTCAGAAAATAGGAAGCTCGGCCATGTTCTTTTGTAGCTGTTTCCTATGCGTTTCAGTAGCTTTCCGCCAGCTGGCACGGCCGCCTTGGGAACCTTTACCATTCTGCCTAGCGTTCTTAAAGCCTGGGTAGAGGTATTTCTTTATGATGACGCTGCCATATTCTCGCCTGCAAAATGACTGCTCTACAAAAGGCAGACTTTCCATAGATATAGACTATTGTCATAGACTTTTTAAAAAATTATTCTTCTTTTCTGACACTTCATTTTCCTTAAAACAATCATTTCATTTTGCCTTGACATTAGGCTTGTAATTTTTTCAGTCACCCGTATCTCAGAACTAACTTTTCTCTTTTGTTTTACATTCCCTTCCAGACAGGCTCGTTTCTAGACCCCTGAAGAATGCTGCGCACAACAGCTCGCAGATAAAGACAAATCAGATAGACAGGCCAATCATGTCTTAATTATTAAAACTGAGCGACATCGAACCCAACAAAAAGAGCAAGGCACGCACACAAGTTGTAACACTTCTTCAAACTGCTTGCTAACATTTTATCCTGTCTTTCAATGGTAAAGCAAAACAAGAAACTCTGGTCTCTCTGGCAAGGACAAGCAAGACTGCCTGTCTGCTTTAAAGCACAGCAGGCACTTCCTTTTCCTCCTCGAGATAACTTGATATTTCCCCTGTTCTATTTGCACAGTTCAGCTGTCTAGACAACAGCGTGGTCAGTAACGTAGCACTGGCCTTGCTTTGTTGCCCTCTGCCCCTCTCTCTTCCTCCTGTGGTCTGCGCTGAGGACTGTGAATTTGTTTTGACTATGAAGGAGTTTGCTTGCCCATATCCCCGGCCTCATTTTCCAAGCGTTCACCTGCAAGTGTCCTCATCGGAAATGCTGAACTCTCTTTCTGGACACCCAGCCCCTGCACCCCCCCTAATCTGATCAGTGTCAACACAGCTGCCTCTTCCCAGGAATGTAAACTAATATTGTTGTCAGGAAGTTTCCTCCGGGAGCCTTCCAGCCTCACCAGCCAGTGGTTTCCTTCCCACCTCTTCCCCGTGATTTAAATCTCTAAGCCAAACTTGCTAACAAGAGAGTAGAGGATCCCTTTAAAAATCTTAAGTGCTCTCAGGCTCACTTGTACGCACACACGCACAAAGGGTTAATGGCATACTTCTCTGAAGCAGCTTGTCTGTCCTTCTCCAGCAAACCTCTAACTCAGTCACCATATAGCTTACTCAAGGATCTTCACATTCAAATGAGCTCCCAGCAGAGACAATTAACAGTGACAGCTTTAAACAAATCCACTTTGTTGTTTTTAAAAAAAAAATTTTTTTTTTTTGCTTTTAATATGAAGCCAGGAGAACTGAGCTAAACGATTAACATACAATCAATTAATTTGCCTCTCACCCATCAGTGTTCCCAACAGAATGTGCTCTGTTGCCACTGACCTTGTATCATTTTTAAAAAGTAACTTTATAAAAACCATGAATATTGTGTTTCTTCCAATACATAATACCACCCAGGAATTTTTGTTTTCCCTTTGGCTCCTATTCTTTCATCTGATACTCAGTGACAATAAAAGACATTCCTACAGCCACTACAGAAAACATTAACTCAGGGACAAAATAAAAAATAAAAAGAAAAAGAAAGATTCCTACATAGGACTTGACCCCACTTTACATTGGGTCGCCAGGACCACAACTACAGAAGTTTCCAGTTAAGAGAAGAAGGGAAGGACAGCAGCATCTCCACACAGCGTGCGGAGCCCTTAAAGCTAAGCTTACCTCATTAAATTGAGGCTGGGCATTGTTTTCCAGGTACAACATGTTAGCAGTGAGACTGGTCAAGGTTGCTCTTCTCTCGTCTGCTTCCAGGGTTCTGCCAGCCCCCCCACCCCCTCTGAGAGCCCTTCTCTACAAATCTTCCAAGAAGATAACAGAACTCAGGTGCGCCTCTCTCTCTCTCTCTCTCTCTCTCTCTCTCTCTCTCTCTCTCTCTCTTCTCCCCGTACATACTTTGAGGTTCCCTAATATATACCCAACTATAGGCATGAGGGGCGGGGCCCTTCACTTTACCTGTCCAATCCATCAACTTCCACCTGGCCTCCTCCACTCCAATGGAGTGAGGCCTCTCCCATCTCATTAAGTAGTTAGAATTCCTTATCACCAATCTTTAAAAGAAAAGGGGAAAGAAAAAAGAGAGAGGAGAGAGAGAGAGAGAGAGAGAGAGAGAGAGAGAGAGAGAGAGAGAAAGCAGGAGACAGACAGGTAAAACTTTCCCTGTCTCTTTCATAAGAAAGTGCACTCTGTCCTAAAAAACAAAACAAAACCTCCCCCAAACAAGCCCACCACCCCCACCAGGACACACACAAGGAGGGCGGTGCACGGAGTTCTTGCTACACTTTAAAGTTGAGAGGTAGGAGTTCTGGGAAAGTTTTGGAAGACTTCTTTTTTTCTTCTTCTTCACATTTGGGATTTTAAAAGAATGATTACAGAAAGGTAGAAATCAGGGAGAAATATGTGCGTCTTTTCTCAATATAAAACTCTAAAAGATACTGCCTGTTAGCCTAAGCTTTCAAAATATTCTCACCATACATATACCAAAGGATTCATATTTACCAACATAAGCCACTGGATTTTTCAGACTGTATTTCAGAAGCAATTAAAACCGCCAGTCTTGTTAAACTTCTAAAAACACATATCCGTATTAGCCTCAGTTAAGTGAAGCCCTGGGAAGTGTACCTATGTCCCCCCAAAAGCCCTCCTCTGTCTGTACTTTCCCCCCACCCCTCTCTCTATTATATTCAGTTTTTATTCAGGCTCCAGAGTTAGTATTTCTTATAAATGTATAATTAAATTGATATTGATTATTTTCTGAGATATTTCCACTTAAATGACTAAAAGAGTATATCTTTGATCATAATGAGATGGATTTGCATACGTGCATAAGAGCACTCTTATCGATTCTGGCTTTGGTTATCAGATGGAGCGTGCCCAAGTTCTGACGTGATTCCTAACACACTCCGTCATTATTCCCCGGGGCTTGGAATCCAGCTAGCCTTATCCCTGCATACTCACTGCCCCTAAGTCAGAAATGCAGTGCTCTCTACCACACCTTAGATTATACCTGGCTAAGATTATCATGAGTGAATGAATGTTAAGATTTCTCCTAAAATTTAGAAGATTAAAAATGCCCAACATCGTAAGAGTTTATTATAAAACACGCCATAATTAAAGTTTGCAGGTGGATCCCTGTGAGTTTGAGGCCAGCCTGGTCTGCAAAGCAAGTCTAAGACAGCCAAGGCTACACAGAGAAACCCTGTCTTGAAAAACCAAAAAAAAAAAAAAAAAAAAAAAAAAAAAAAAAAAAAAGTTGGTTGATTGCAGGTATGTTTAAAAAAAAAAAAAAAAAAGGTATTAGGCCCAGCCCCAGTTGGAATGGGACTCCCCAGAAGCTGCAGGCTCAACAAAGACATCTTATTCAACCTATCATTTAATCCTGAATGAATTTTCCTCCAGGAATCACTGTTTTAAAGTAAATCTGCTACTATAATAATTTTATACTAATTTGAGAATACAGTCATTTGAGTCCCTTAACTGAGCTATCAATTACATATAATCGGGGGGGGGGGGGGGGGACAAAAAACAAAAAACAAAACAAAACAAAACAACAACAACAACATAAAAACAAACTTCTTTCCCAACGTTAAAAGATTAAAAGATTCCTGGAAGGATTTGAAGATGAAATGCCTCATTCCTTCCATGTGTCAGTCACACACAAACAACACATCAGTCTGGGGTCTCAGTCAGACATGGACCAAGATTCTAGACAGGCATCTGAGAGCCATGTGCGCTGGCTGTGTGAGAGTGAGTTGAGGAAAGAAGCCTGGAGAGGGGATTGGAAGGAGGCAAGAGAGCTGTATTCCTTAAAGCCAGCTCCATGCCCCAGGGGCAAGTTACTCAACCAACCTAGATTCCAGATTCCTCACTTGGGAAATGACAGAGTGGGAGAGCTGGGGATTCCTAAAGACCTTGTAAAGAGGGAAGTCTGTGTCTTTGCCCGGGATTAAGAGAAATGCTACACAGGTTTCTCTCAGTTTGCTTTGATAACTGTCCCTAAGCTCTGGGTTGTACAAATGAGAAAGTTAAACCATGTAGATACTTAAAGAGCATAGAGGAAAAGGAAGCAACGCGTTGGGGGAATCTAAATGCATGTTGTTTGCTTGTTTTTGCTTTAGGGTATTCCCATGGAGAAAAATTAGCTAATTGTCCATATCAATTTGAATTTAACATAAACATATTCATGAGAGTGTTAATTAAAGTATATCTGATAATGTTTGGCTTCAGAATTAGCATCCTGTATGTTAGAGCCGTGCACTTTATCGAGTGTGGAGGTTACAGAGAAATAACAGTTCCCTGAACTCTGCTTTCCCTGGGAACTCAATGGTCCAGAAGGATTTCAAGGCAAGCGATGCAGGGTTGAATAGGGGCCAGCATGGGACATAATGACCTCTAGACAATGAGACAGGCATGCATCCTTTGTGTATAAACAGTAAGTATGTTCTATGGGTGGGGTTGGTGCAATGGAAGGGAAAGACATAGACTTTGTGGAGTTTAGTCATGAACGTGACACAGGGCCTCATGAGGAAATCCATTTTCTTGACCTGAAAGAGAGGGGTGATTAGAAGCCAAAACTACGTATACTTGGGATTATTTATTTGCCAAAGGAAACCAAGGGTTGGTGCCTTGGTTGGGTTTTTTTTTTTTTGGTTTGTTTGTTCGTTTGTTTTGTTACAACAATGCTTAAAACTTTAAGAAAGAATGTGTATCCAGTTCTAAGTTTAGTAATCTCTCTATGTCCTAACCAAAAGGTAGCCATCTGTGTGAGGCAACAGAAGGAACAAATTGCAACGCCTCATCTCTCCTAATACCTGGAGTCACCATCATTTCTTTACCTTTCTTAGAGGAGATGATGGGGCACCCGTAGGGTACCCCAGTGCCAACGGGATAGAGATAGGATAGATATCTATTAAGAAAGAAGCTCAACCCATCAAAATCTGGCCCCCGCTTCTTCTGCTCTCAGCGTTCCCTTCCGCTCTTTCTACCGTGTTCGTTATACGGGGAGCCTATCAGGTCACTTCTGATTCCTCCTTCCTCTCCTTCCTCATTTGGTATCCCCTCCTCTCTTCATCCGATCCCCAGTAACCTGTATTCTGTGTTCAACCGACACAAATGTTTGCTTTGCTTCCCTTGTGACACTATCTTCAGGGGACTTCTCTAAGCTCCTAGTTAAAGGAAGACCTTACATTATATGATGTCAATTAAAGCAGGTGTGAAAGTCTACCCTCCAATAAAAGTATTGTATACTCCTCCAATAAGTTATACATTTTGTGTGGTATATACAAAATGTATGGATTTTTTAAAAATGTTTTTCCACTCCTATCACCTTTAGTTTCTAAAACTCAGTGTTTCAAACAGTTTTTCTTCTAGAAGAACAAGAGAATTGAACAGAGACTCTTTCCCAAAGCTTATTATGAAACAAGCGCTTTTCATGGAATACTTTTCCCATAAAAATCAAAGCACAGGACTCCATTAAAAAGAGAGGGAAAATAATGACTCCAATCTAAGCTCAACATCTCAAATCCTTAATAATCATTTGTGGAAAAAGGAAACTTGCCAGCTCGATAAACCTGTAAGAGTCCAAAAGAGATTGTAGTCCTTAGAGCATGGGCAAAGCTAAGCGCTGCGGGTGCTTTCCAAGCTGCTGCAAACGAAATCAACTACCGCTTTCAATGCCAGCTACCATCCAGATTAAAGGGTAACTGGCCGAGCACACTGAGTAACTTGTCCAAGTCTGATCTTCCCTCAGCTAAGGGATCTCCTTCCCCTCTGACCCACACAGTGGACAAGAACGAACATTTTAAGAAACAGCTGCAGTCGCCAGATCAACTTTCTCTTTAGTTTAAAGCTTCATTCAAAATCAAGATCTAAGATCACACCAATTTTAGGGTCCCCAGTTAGGCTTTGAAAGATGGGGGTGCCTTTTTCTTTTAACACGTAGAAGGGGAAGGGAACTCTGTCCGAACCTGGTAGTTGTATTCAAGATAGAAGATTTTGTATAAATGTTATTGTAAAAGGTAAAATAGTAGACAACATCCAGCCTCCCCTCCCCCTGAACTTTTTATGGGCTGAGTGTACTTCCAAATATTTTACATATATAAAACTTTGAAAAAGATTTATTTATTTATTTATTTATTTATTTATTTATTTATTTATTTATTGTATATGAGTGCTTTAGCTGCAGAAGAGGGCATCAGATGACACCACAAATGGCTGTGAGCCACTATGTGGTTGCTGGGAATTGAACTCAGGACCTCTGAAAGAGCAGGTGGCACTCTTAACCACTGATCCATCTCTCCAGCCCTAAAACATATTTTTTAAGTGGTTTATCTTTATTTTGGTATTTTGCCTGAGTGTATGTTTGTGTGAGGGCATCCAATCCCCTGGAACTGGGGTTACAACAGCTGTGAGCTGCCATTTTGGGTGCTGGGAATTGAACTCAGGTCCTCTGGAAGAGAAGCCAGTGTCCTTAACCACTGAGCCACCTCTCCAGCCCTATGAAACATTTAATTCTTATGAAAATGATGACTCAGAAGTACAATGGGGCTGCTTCACAAATGAAGACGTTGTGGCACAGGTGGCAGGATGACATTGAGAAGCCATATACATTTTGAACCCAAAATCTACACACGGCTCTGATGTACGCTTAGGTCACACTTTCACATTTCCTCCCATCCCGTCTCCACCTTCGTTCGGTGCCTTGTCTGCAGCAGCCTGCAGCTCACTCAGCAGGCAGCCCACTCTGTGATTATAATAATAGCGGGAGTTTTAACCACATCACATGCCTGCCTTTAAATAACGCTTGGCTTTTGAACGTCTCTAAAACAATCCAATGCCATAAGATGGAGAGATACAATCATCTTTTATATAATTTTTCATCATGATGGAAAATTAGATCAAACCGTAGTCTGATAATTAGAAGCAAAACCTGAAAACTCCAAAATTTAAAAGCCAACTATAAACACACCATTCACAACTACTGTTAAAAGTGGCATTCTCACATGTTTATGTATAGCAAAAAAAAAAAAAAAAAAAAAAAAAAAAAAAAACCAACATAATA
Source organism: Acomys minous (assembly GCF_964271855.1). Classification (NCBI taxonomy): domain Eukaryota; kingdom Metazoa; phylum Chordata; class Mammalia; order Rodentia; family Muridae; genus Acomys; species Acomys minous. The sequence continues at coordinate 65,229,679 of NC_140492.1, forward strand.
CTCAATATTCTGTTTGTTAATTATTGTACTATTATGAGCATTCTCTTGCTACATAGTCACACAGCTAGAAGTACTTGGCCAAATGTTATGGCCCAACTAACTAGATGGACGTAGTATCAACCTATTTTCCAGGAATATCACACCAAAGCATAGTTTGAAGCCTCAACCCATCACCGCAGGGTGAAATATCCTTTCTAACTTCAACAGTGAAAAGGGAAATTCTAATTTTAACGTGGATTATTTACTTGCTGGTGAGATTCTGTGTCAATATTCACTAGCCTTTTGCATCTCATCGTTGATTTACCTATTTGAAGCGAGGATTGGTGTGAGGGCGATGCGCACACTTGGCCTTGAACTTGCAACTGTCCTTCTCTTAGCTTCAGAGTAGATGAGTTTATAGGCCTGAGCCACCAAGTCCACCGTGGTTTTCTCCTTCAAATTGTCCGTGAATGGCCTATGCTTGCCAATGCACCTTGTTATTTATAATGATAATTACACTAACAAATTCATCAAATAATAAGTTACTTTTATTTTGCTTAGATATTGAAATAAGAATTCCGATCACTTTATAAATAAAGTGACTGCTTTGGTATTTAATTCTCATGCTGCTTATTTATAGTATGAACATATTATTTTAAAATATATCAAGTAGAGTACACAGAATAAAATGTAAGCATGTATTCTTGAACCTAGACACACCCCTTGTTAATATTTTGATATATATTTAACCAGAAGAACAAATTACCTATAAGTGTGTGTACAATTCCTAAACCGGATGTATAATATTAAATATTAAAGAAATATTTTCCATGTGATGGCCTTAAGGCAATACAATATGTTAATAAGTAAAATGCAACAATGTAAGTCCAATGACTAAATTAACAAAATATTGCATAGGTAGAATCATGGGTCAAGGGTAAAGTGCTTGGTGTGTAAGCAGAAGGAGTTGGCTTTTAATCCCCAGAGTACATATAAAGGGTTCATACACTAGCACATGTCTGCAATCACAATTTTCTTACAGTGACATGGGAGGCAATGACCAGAGATTCCTTGGAAGATCTTTTGGGCCAGTGATCCTGATGCGCAAAGCCGTAAAGAACAAATGGATCTGTTCTCAAACAGGTTATAAAGTGAGGCCTGACAGCCAAGTAGCCACCAAGGTTATCTCTGATCTTCATGTGCTCACTGTGGTAAATGTACACCTGTGTGTGGGTGCGCGCGTGCACATACACAGAGACAGACATACACATGCACACACACACAGACATACACATGCATACACACACAGACATACACAAGCATGCACACACAAACACATATAAACAGAAACACATATACAAACACAGAGAGAAAATACACATGCACACACAAACACACAGACATACACATGCACACACAAATGCATATATACTCAAAGATGCACACAAACACATACACACACACACAGAGAGAGAGACAGACAGACAGACATGCGCGGCGCAAGTGCACACCCCCCCACACACAGCTATGATGGTTTTTCTCAAAATAGGACAAAAAGAAACATGGCTGAGTGACAATGGCCTCACATCTTGAACACCATGATCTCAATTAAACATTTCCTCTTTTTCAGTTGTTCAGTTTGATAATTTTGCAGAAATCTAATGTGACTGGGCAATAGAAAGTGACAACATTAGCACTAGCCCTAGTGTTATTTAAAATACTTCTTGATAGTTTAGTATACAACTTCATTATGTAAGTAAGTAACTGCCTCTTTTTGGTACTTGGTATAACTCATTAAGGTAAACAGGCTCATCTCCACACCCACTGGCTTCATTTACAAATAGCAAGTCTTCAAATCAAACCAGTTCACATTGACTACTGGTTTTATTTACTTAATATTTTTGAATACTTTCCTCTTTTCACAAAAATCAGAATTTTATCCTATAATATAGTTAACTTTCTTAACTCGCTCCACATCAGTAGTTTACATGATAGATGCTACAAAATAGTGACCAGCATTTTTCTTGAGTCAAATGCACAGTTCCATTCTTTGCTACTGAATAACATTCAAAAATTCTTATCTTCAAAACATCACAATGTTCTAAGTTTCAACAGTCTGACCAATACCTATTTCTTTGTCCTGATCCTTCTGAGCTGATGGCACAGTGACTACAGGGAAGCCACCACACTAAGTGACTGGGCATCAAAACTGCCAGAAGGCAGGGAGAGGAAGCACTTTACAGTCAGAACCAGGAACCAGGTCTGGGTCCTCCATGGCATTAGGTATGAACGGATTATGAATGGATGTTCATTCAAGACAATCATAAAACTCTAAAACCTATCATGTGGCTTTCTATATCACCCTCTTTCTAAAACCCTGGAAAAGGGGACCCCTTGTGCACAGTTATGTACAAAAAGAGCTCTGTCTCCAGAACCCTGACCAGAGGACAGGGGCTCCTGTGACCATGCCAAGTACAAGCTTGTCCCCTCCACACTTAGGTCTTCAATCTGCTCTGTAGGTGACTCTGTTGTCACTGTTTGGCCCTTGATGTGACTATGATTCCCGAGTTTTGGGGGCTTACGCTTGTCTATTTGACCATAACATAAACTTTTATTATTGATGAAAACTGAGAACATTCATTGTGAGCCAGTTGACCCTTCTGGATTTTCTCCCTTAGGGAACATTGCTCCCTGCAGAGAAGTCCATTTCTGGTCAGCTTAAGGCCTGGTGATTTCAGGCTTCACTTTTATTTACTCTAATTGCCTCTCCTCAGCCCCAGGTAAAAGGAGAAGTTACAGCCTTAAGGCCTTTGGGGAAACTTGAAAATTCCTGCCTGACTCTTCCATGCAGCGTGCACAGCACCTTTGACCCACAGGCCCTGACACTTTGTTTTCACCTGTGCTCTGCAGTGGTCGCTCAGGGTTGTACCTACCGCCTCAAGATGCTAAATATTAAACACTGCAGGTGCATATAAACATGCTTGATAAACCCGTTCGCTTGGTGGTTTTTGACCTGCCCTTGGCATTGCCTGTTTGCTCCCTGATGCTCTGTAAGTGAATGGCTAAGTCTTGAGGTATTTCCTGTCAGAAATTCTCTGTACTCTCTCGATGGCTTTCCTTCTTAGTATTTAAGTATAGAGTTGTGGATGCTGCCGCACAAATCAGCCTTTCACACAGCCTTTGTGTGTAGAAAATACACACAAAAATAAAGTCAATGCCATATTAAAAAGAAAATAATTGAACTACTCAGGAAAATGACAAATGAAGGCCTAGGTTCAAGATAATGCAAGATCACTTACGCTCCTTCTATCTCTAACAAGGACTGGGCACATTTAGGTATGGCAAACCGTGACACTTTTTAGGATTGAGGACCAGCCTGTGGTAGACACCCTTCCAGACACAGCTGGCATCAGGCTGCTTTGTGCTCTGTGTGTGAGAGTAAAGCATGCGGGAAAAACCATTGCCTAAAAGTGACTTCATAGGGCAGCGTCACCTTTCTCAGCTGTGGAACACGATGAAGTACTTGTTACATCCACTAAAGACCGTCGGGCTACATGGCATCAGATGTGAAGGCAGCTGCTGGCATTGTTTTCATATAAGAGGACCAAGCTTTCACATTAGAAGTGGTTTTAATGTAACAATCATGTGATCAATTCCTGCTCCACTGAGTCCTTATGGGAAAAGCTCCTTGAACTGAGCCGAGAAAGAGGGACATAGCAGCTCAGAGATGGGTAATAACTGCCTTAGGATTTTATTTTACATTGTGTCTTACGACACACACGTATTATGTTTCACAATCTCTCAGCTAGTTCTATAATTTTCTTCAAAAGGAAAAGTCAGATCAGCCCGCGCTCACCCAGCATGACAGCTCCACTGCATTCAGAACTTGCTCTCTGCTACGTACACTGCTGTGTTTTCTCATTTATTTTTGTTTCCTCATTTCCTCTTGGTGGCCCATGGCTAATTCCTCAGTGAATTCCTGTTATTACACAGCTCATCTTTAGAGCCTTGGATCATGTTTTTGTGAACTCTAGAGTCAAGAGGATGGGTAGTGACCACACCTCATTCAGTCCTGTATCCCCCGCAGCTTGAAGCCTGTGCAACCAGCACAAACTCTGCTGGAGAGAGGGTCCGGTTTGTGAAGCCAGCTTGTCTACCTTAGCTTCGGTTCTCAAATAAGGAAATACGCTTACAGAGGGATTAAATGTATAATGAAGTTCACACATAAATTACGCATATAGCTGAGCTCAGAACTCAGCTTTGCTGGCTCCATCCCATGTACTCGCCCTGTGTGGCACCAAGTGCTCATTACCAAAGAGATCACTGTCTTGCATATGTGCCAACAATGTGCAGGAATGCAGCTTCCAAAAAAGTTGCTTTTTGTTTACACGGTCTACAAGGGGAAGTGAGAGGTCCTGAGGACACAGTGGGTTTCAGGACCGTCAGTTCTTTTAAGCGATGTGCCCCCTATTAAAATACTGCTTTCCTGATCTTTCTACTGCTGCAAACACAGTAAACTGACTTATTTCCAGCTTCCCAATCCTGATTCACAACTTGATTAAAAAATGGTGCAACCACGTAGGTGTGCCTCTGTGACTGGGTGGCTAAGCCAGATCTTCCAGCCGATGGAGGACACTGTTTTGATTTTGTAAGAAAATATTATCTGTATTCATCGTTGGCTGGAAAATTCTGTCAGAAGGAGATTTTAAAAGTCAACAAGAGGAGTGATGCATCTGAAAAATATATGTGATGTCCTGCAAGGACTGAAAATTTGTTTTTAAGGCCAACTCTTTTCAGACAGCAACAGGAAAGGTTCGCTAGTGCAGTGCACGCTTAGCATGTGTGAGGCCTCAGGTTTAATCCTTAGCATGGTAAAGCCAACCAACCAGCCAAACAAACAGAAATCCACTGAAACTGAAACAAAAGTAAATGAAATTAATATTATAGAGTAACTATAAAAATGATGAAATAATTTCTTTAAATGGAAATAGTTTAAATAGTCCAGCTGGGTTCAAATCATAGAAGGAAATAAGTGAAAAAGCCAGGCTTCAGCATGTGTAATCTAAAAACCCATATGGATGCATATGTGTATGTTCATATAGGCATACATGCACCCAATACATATACATGCATGTACATGCATGCACAAGGACACACATGCATGCCCATACATGTGCACACAAATACGTATATGTACACATGTGTGCACACACACCTTCATAATACACACACACTGTGGAATGATTGATCTAATAAAATGACACTTGCCTAGCATGCAAAACCCTGGTTGTTATTCATAGCACCACAAAAAGAGAGAGAGAGAGAGACAGGTCAAGAAAGGATAGGTGTGATAGGCGTGTGTGTGTGTGTGTGTGTGTGTGTGTGTGTGTGTGTGTGTGTATAAGACAGAGAGAGAGAGAGAGAGAGAGAGAGAGAGAGAGAGAGAGAGAGAGAGAGACTTACATTTTTTTAATCATTGCTTTTTACTCATGAGGACTCTTTTCAGACAGATTCTATGTGGGAAAGGGGGCTTAAGCTTTTAATGTTCAAGGGTGGATTTAGCAGTTTCGGTGCTGCAGCCTGGGCTTGTAGGATTATGTCAAAATCAGGTCACTGGTATTCAATCTGAGCATTTATTTGGAAGGCAAATGCAGCATCCTCTCTCCTGCCTTTGTCCTCAAAAGGTCATTTTTATACCTTTTTTATTTAGCAGCTACAGTAGTGGATAATCAGGGACAATAGCTTGGCGCTCAAGCAAGTGACTGGTACTGGGGCATGATCCTCAAGCACCGCACAAGGCAAACCCCCTGCTGAATCCCACAGTCATGCTGGAATGGAACAAGTCAAAGGCACTGGGTCTTCTAATGTGGAAGGCTGTTGGCTGCGACCTTCAACTTCCTTACTTCCTTTCCCTTGTTAATAGGAAGCAGACCAAAAAAAAAAAAAAAAAAAAAAAAAAAAAAAGGAAGCAAGCAAGCTGAGGCTTAAAGTTAGTTGATTTAATTAGATCTTAACATCAAACCATATATCCATGGAAGATGATAAGTCTTAAAGGAATATTACAGACTATAACCTAGAGATCATGTTATTTCTTTTTAAGCATACATTCCCACACAATCCACACATGCACGTAACCTTTCAAATGATGCCTGCATATTTTGTTGCATATGATCCTTGAAAAAAATCAAAGCAACAATATGATCCAGGGTTGGTCCTAAAACTTCCCCATCTTGTAGAGATCTCTCCATCATCAACACACAAGCACAAGGTCAGGATGGTAAACATGAGAGCTGACAGCGAATATAAATGTTAGCGTTAAGAAAGTCATAAGGCACACTTCTATGTCAGCCAGAACGAGCAGTGGCTGACTCCCTGCGGGGAGATAAAGAGTTAAAGACTGAGAAGGACTTGGTCAGAGGAGGATGAAGACATCCCTAAATCAAAGCACCAAACCAAGAAGGTGGAGTTATTGAGCCTGGGGGCTCATGGGACAGAGATGATTGCATAGGAAGGCAGTATTGGAGTAAGACTGAGTTAGTCACATTTGACACACAAGGTAACTTTAAACTCACAGAGGCTTTGTGGCTTAATATCCCTGCAAGGAACATGGGCTAGAGATCACCTTTTATTTCCTATGACTGCTTGCCTAACTCCTCATTTAAATAGAAAATATTCGTGTGAATTGAAAATATACCAGAAAGACTATATGATCTGAGGCTTTCTCTTCTGCAGCTGCTATCATGCAGATCAATAACAACTGCTCGCCTCCTCTCACCCTCCACAGAGAAGTGGGCCATGTCCACCCAACTGTCACAACAGCATTTACCCTCTGACCCTCAGCAAACAAGTATACAGGATGCCTTTCTGCACTGCTGGATGCTGTGCCTTGTAAAGACTGACCTGTGTGGCCAATTACAGAGCACAGCTCCATCCCCTAGCCCTAACAGGCACATTTAGGCCAGCTACTGACAGAGATATGTGGCCTTGGAGGAGACTGACCCAGTAAAAAGTGAGTAAGGCTTTATTCTCAGGGTAAATTTTAAAATCTAAGGAAGGATCCATTTCTTCACCAATACTCATCTGTGGAGTCAGGAGCAGCGTGCAATCAGTGGCTCATCAAATGCCCGCTCACCAATGCTGTCAATATTCTTTAGGGTTCTAAAGGGATATACTCACAATGATAGCTCAGCGTCCATGAGACCTTCTTTTTCTCCAAGAGGCGTGGCAAGCCGAGGACGGGCTCTGAGATTGTTTCTCAAAGGAAATGTGGAATTCCAAAGACAAAAGATGATGGGGAAAGGTGAGACAAAGTAGCTGATAGTGATGATAATAGTGACCCCAAATAGTAGGAAAGCAGGAACGAGAAGATGTCACAGGAGTGAGAACTGCAGACGACACAACCATGTCACTGTGTTTCCAGGCGAATAGTACCAACTGAAGACGAGGAACGGCTGTCTTGATGTTTTGCAATTGGGTGCTACTGTCACATGGCCCATTTGGGTATCGTGTCCCATATTTATAGACTCGCTTCACCTTTGACATCAACTATAAGAAATACAAGAATTTCCATACATGGGATTCTATATATTTTCAGTACTATCTACCACGGTTCCTTCTCATATATCCAATACACAATACACCTGTTTTGGAATCGGCTGCAAAACTAAGTAAGATTTAATGCCCAGAACAGGTTTCTACTAAGTCCACTCATGGACAAGACATCTTTGTTTGGCTTTGATGAAACATTTTTCTGTTGTAGCATGGAGCTTGTAAAAGATACAAAAAGAGAAAAAAAAACTGTGAGACTTAAGAGATGGAGAATTACATATCAGTAAAAAATGATGACAGGCGCCTTCAAAAGAGATAAAGAAGTATAACAGTTCCCATGCATGTGTGACAGCCATTTATTTTAAAAATATGAAGGAAAAAGAGGAAAAAGCCATGGAGGCAAGAGAGGAATGTGGGGATGACTGAATTCATATATAAAATTACCAAAGAGTAGCATTATTTTTATTTATGTATGTATTTATTTATTTGTTTATTCAATTTATTTATTTATTTTTGGTTTTTTGAGACAGGGTCTCTCTGTGTAGCCTTGATTGTCCTGGACTCTCTTTATAGACCAGGCTGGCCTTGAACTCACAGCAATCCACTTGCCTCTGCCTCCCGAGTGCCGGGATTAAAGGCATGCACCACCATGCCCGGCTGAGTAGCATTATTTCTAAAAGTTGAAATGAAGAAAAGAAAAAAAAAACCTAAGAGAACTGTAAGATAAAAGGACAAAATGAAAGAATACAAGTAGAGGAACAGAGTGATGCCCTGGGACTCAGTGTGTCTAGTTCTGCATTTGAAACACATTACGGCCTCCTTGAAATCTGGGTTCAGAAACGCACTAGGTCTGTGATAGTAGGAAGTTTGTTGTCTAATTTATTGAGAGGAGATGTCACCTCCTAAACCACCTCACTTACAATATAAATGAGGGTGTTGCCAAGGAAGATTGAATTAGCAACCACATACTGAAACTTCCCAAACCGCAACGCACTGACTACGTGACACTCTTGTTGCACGGATGTCCCCAGTACACACCAGTCACAGTTTCTTTCGTATTTTCTTTTATTCCACTTGGGGACAATTGCCTCATAAAAGAGTCAGGAGGCTGAAGATGTGCCTGCCTAGTGTGCAAGTCCCCAAGTCTGACGCCCAGCACTGCATAAACCAGATATGGTGTGGCGTGCTGTAACCCCAGCAGTTGGGATGCGCAGCAGGGGCTCAGAAATTCAAGGGTTATCCTCAGCTAATATGTTTGTGAGGAGGCTGGGCTATAGAAGACCTTGTTTCAATAAAGAACAACAACAAAAATTGCCTACAATGAAAGATGACTTGCAGAGTCACCGTTTATGATCTAATTTCTATAATCTTGTGCTCTACTTGTTCTTTGCTTGGTTTTGTTTTGGGCTTGGGGTCTTTTGGAATTTGTGATTCTAGGGGCGGGCTCAGTGGTTGGGGATGGGCAAAGGGAGCTCTCGACTTGAACCGGAGCCTTGCCTCTCGAGTTTAAGGCATCAAGGAAAATATCTATTAAAAGTCAACAGTTTGCCTAAATAAAACCTAAGCATCCCCACATATGAGGTGATGTTTTTACTGTGTTGTTTACCTGTACCTAGAAATTTCTCTTCTCTGTGCCTGAATGTGTGTGCATACGCATGTACAGCAAATATAGTGTGTGTGTCTGTAGATGTGTGCATATGTGTGTGGAGACCAGAGGACAGCATCTGCTCTGTCATTTATTCTTGGTCACCACACACTTTTTGTTTGAGAAAGGGTTTCTCACTGGCCTGGGCCTCACCAACTCCGCTACACTGGCTGTCTGGCAAGCACCAGGAATCCTCTTGTCTTCTTTCTCTCAGCAGCAATTACTAGCATATGCCACCAACCCCATTTTTTTAAAGTGGGTTCTACGGATCAAACTTAAGTCTTCACATCTGTGAGACCAACATTATATTGACTAAATCACTTCCTCAGCCAAACATTTTCCCCCTATGATCAGAGGATAAATCAGACGAGACTTTTCTACATCCTTCTAAGAGAATTAGAAGGCAGAAGCTTCCATGCAGTAATTATGGAGTTAAAGGCCAGGCTGCTGGGGAGGATAAATCTGGTGACCTTTGAGATCTTCTTTAACCCAAAGATTCCTATAATTACACAGACACAGACACACTTGTGCACTCACTCACTCACTTACTTACTCACTCACTCAGTCCCAAGAGTTAAAGAAACAAGCAAACAAAAGCCATAAGTGCATGTGAGAGCTAAACAGCATTTTTAAATGCCAGTGCCACTTAGCTTATATGTCCAGTGTCTTAACATCCAGAAAATCATTCTCCTTGTTAAATAAGGAAGAACCTTTCCAAATTACCCAAGAGCACGTGGGGCTGGCAATGTTCTCTAGTTTTTCTGGGAATTGACCTCTGATTGGGAGTCCTAGTTTAATATAAGAAATAATTGTTGGTTTGGCAATGTATCCAGATTGTCTGAGTTTCCAAGGTGTGTACAGAATTAATGAAAGCAGACTCCTGCATCTTTAAAAAGGCCTGTCAACCTTGCTAACACAGCTTTACTTACCATGGCTTCTTACAGCCACAGCAGCTTGAAGCTGTCTGACAGATTTACTGTCTCAGGACTGACCTAAAATAAAATTTACTAGGAAAAAAAATTTGAGAAGTGAAAAAAAAATCAATGCAAGGATGAGAATTACTCAGAGGGAATGACTCTGACACAGCCAAAAGGGATTAGATAAAACACAGGATGCCTTCCTTGGTAACACTGAGGGGTTTGTTTTGCTGTTGTTTTTGTCCTTTTGGTTTTTGCTCTTTTTTCACAGTCAGACAATTGTGGAGGAAAGTGCGTAGAGAAAAAGATTTCACCAAGAGGGAGGTAGCCTTCAGTGGTATGGCTTCACATTCCACTGGCTTAGTGTCCCAGAGAAAGAAAAGAAAAACCACCACTGGTAGGTTGGGGAACGTTTTGCCCTCACTTACCAAGCAGGGAAAACATGAGCTGAGTTTAAGCAGGGACCAAACCCTCCCCTTCCATGAGGGACCTTCAGGTTTGACATACAACAGCAACCTTTAGCTGTTCCTATAAAGACGCTGAGTGCAGACCCGGAGTATTAGCTACCTATTACCCACTTATCTGCTTACTCTCTCCTTGAAGTCCCCTTCCGTCTGCTGTATCAATCACTTCCCTGGCAGCCTGTCTACTACAAAGGGAAGACTTGATGCCCTGCTTAGCCTGCTGGAAGAAGCAGACTCATGCAAAACTAATTCGTTTTACCACCAAGGCTGTGGGAGGAGGTAAGTCTGGGGGCTGGGTATAGAAACAGGCTATTAAGGAGCCTTGAAAAACGGAGCAGAAATTCAATCTGCATGGCCACAGAACACAACCATCTAGGCACTAAACTTGGCATTGAGTAAACACTAAATATGTGAGAAGAAAAGTCCTACAAAATGACAGTATGAGAGCAAATATCCAATATTACCTCAAGTGTTGGTAGCATGGCATTGGTATTATTGCTTAGGGAGAATTAGATTCAGGAAATAATAAGCAGACACATAATTATAAAGGATACGTCCTAGAGTCAGGGACCTGTCTCTTTCATCAGTTGGCTGTGTGATCTTGGGCTGGACACTTCCTTTGCAGGGCTTCTGTTTCCTTATTAGTAAAAAAGACTTCAGATGCCAGACTATCTTCACCACCCACCCTGGCATCCTGAGCGAGAGTGTTAGCTCATGTGACCTGACTTTCCAGTAAATTCAAAGTAGGTGGGAAGCTAAAAGTTTGGGCCAGGGACAAGAAGCAAACTGGCCTAATGTCTCCATGAACCCCTAGACTCATTATAATAGTTTGTTTACTTAACTGACTTCACTAGTTGTTCTTCCTACATCAAAGGAAGGCTTCCCCCGAACCCTTACAATTAGACGTGGAAACAAATGCAATGTCTATCACCTTCATATTCAAACAATCAGGGATGCTATCAATCCTACTAAGGATGATAGCCCCACTGAAACGGGCAGGCAAATAAACATCACATAAGGAATTATCCATGGAAAGAAATTAATACATTCACAAACTTCCTGAATGTTGATGAGAGCGTGCCTGCTTCACAGGTACCTAGACCATTCCGCCGCAGGCAAAGGCAAGCGCAAGCCTGGGTTTTACAGGTAAGTAAGAGATCAACCAAGCAAACCTTTACGCCATTCTGGACCACAGTTTGTTGTTGTTGTTGTTTTAGCAAATATATCCTGCTCTTCCATGGAGGAGTCTCACGTAAATATGTAACATTATTAAAACAAACCAATCAGACCAGTACTTACAAAGGTGAAAGCTTCCTGACCAACCCACTGATTAGTATCAAAAGCCCTTTGCCCTGTTTTCCGTCTCTGTTTCATTATTGACATTGACAGTGTGTAGCATAGTATGGCATAATATTTTTAAAAAAAAACCATTGTATTTCTGAAATCTTAATCTTTTATGTTGGCAGCTCCAGAACAACACCCACATTTCCACTAATAGGACGGGCTCAAAATACTATGGGTGCCTTTCATTTAGTCATAAATACTAAAATGTACACTTAATGGCGTTGAGTAGCTTTTCGCAACATTTAATTGGGCAGAAAGCTTAAGGCGGTCCTGGCTTGGTGGCACGTGCTTGCAGGACCAACAGATGGGGAAGTGGAGGCAGCATGAACCCAAATTCAAGAGCAGCCTGGGCAGTTTATTCAGATTCTGCCTCAAAATCAAAAGTGAGAAAATGCTCAAGGATGTGACTCAATGACAGACCATTTCTCTAGCGTGCCTTAGGCCCTAGATTTGATGCCCAGTGCAACATACAAACAAACAAACAAAGAAAAACAAAAAAGAAAAGAAGAAAGAGTACGATGCACTTAGACTGTACATTACATCAAAGACAATGACATATAAATTAGATTTTAAAATACGGAGAGTTATTAAAACATGAGATAGTTGCTTCTTTTTATGAATGCATATCACCTAAAATCCTTACTTCAATTAACTGTGGTTCATTCCAATGAATACTTCTGACATCTTACATAATTTGTACAGTGGAAATGACTCATTAATTTTAAGGGAAAAAAAACTTGCAACATTAAACATTTCATCTTGCCTAACAATCTGTGGCAATGGTGACTTGGATTGGACTTTTTAAATTTGCATTCATTTAGAGAAAAATGTTCTTCAAAAAGAGAAAAGAACAGCCTTCTAGGCACAATGCCTTTTGGTAAGTCCCCAAACGCCTACCCGTCTGTGGCTTGATTAATATTACAAATGGCTTAATAGCTGTCCAAGGAGCATTTTCCATGTCTCTACACATTTTGGCTAAACAGAAAAGCAGTAGCTAGCATGCATGAATGACATAACATTCACAATATGGACAAAAAACCATCCCTGAAATCACATGTGCTCATTAAAACTTACATTAGGAAAATCTGGACTAGGAGGAGTACATCTCATTAGAACAGAGCGTGCTTTTAGCTGTGCAAAGCCTTGGGTCCTGGCCTCAACAGTAAAAAACCAGGACCAAACAAAACAGTAGGAAAAACTCCAAACAATATGAGACATCTGGAAGACTTGAGCTGTATTTCTGTACTGAAGGAGTTAACAAATTTTGCTAGGGATAAGCCTATAGCTCGATCTACTCATCAGACGTTTGCTGAGCACGGCCAGGTGCCAGGCTTTGTGATGGTTCTGTGTTCTGGAGCTTTGAGCAATCTGCTGAAAGCATGAATCAGTCTGTGACTCATCACTGGGATACCATCAATGGGAACAAATTTTCATCCTTAAAAAAAAAAAAAGTGCTTTTCCACCAAACCGAGTAATCAAATTAGGAGGACCCTTCGTATTCCTAATATTTTTGCACTGAATGTAAGGCCCAAACAGACTCTGAAGCAACGTAACTGCCTGAGTTAGCCCTTTGGAGACCACTCTGGAGTCCTAAATGTACAGTCATTTAAAAGTTGCATTCCTTTTTTGATTCTTTTGCAGTGCCTAGAAACTATTATACACTAATCTTTGTTACAACTATGATATTAACCAAAGGGGATATTAGTATTATAAATTGGGTAAATTGTGGCCAAAGAGTATTAGTGCTAGTGCTAGTATTAGTGTTTTTGTTTTTTTCCAGAGAGGGTTTCTCTGTGTAGCCCTGGCTGTCCTAGAACTCCCTCTGTAGACCAGGCTGGCCTTGAACTCATAGAGATCCACCTGCCTCTGTCTCCCAAGTCCTGGGATTAAAGGCTGCACCACCACACCCTGGCCAAAGAATATGTTTTGAAGTAACTTTCAATCAAGAGCAAGAAAAACAATAGCAAAGAAGTCCTTACATTCCCGGGGCCCATACTTCTTGTCTAAACTGATGGCAGAGCTCTGCCCCACCTCAAGTAAATCATAGCCAATTGTGTATAGATGACTTCTAGAATATCATTTTGTTGTCCAATATTCACAAATAAACTAATTAGCAGTAAATTTAACGAAAAACAGTTTACTTTTCTTTTGGCCAAAAATCATTTTCTACGTTGTTATTCAACTCTATCATTACACAGAATCGAAGATTTGAAAGATATTTGAACTTATTAAAGCATTAACACCAAATAGTTTTAAAACTGCGTGAAGGTGAAGAGACGGCTCAGTGAATAAGGGCACTTCTTGTGCAAGCGGGAGGACCTGAGTTCGAATTCCTAGCACCCATGCAAAAGCCAGGCATGGCTGCATGTGCCTGCCACTCCAGCATTGCGAAGTGGGGACAGGTGGATCTTAAACAAACCCAGGGTTAGCTATGAAGAGACCCGGTTTCAACGCACTAAGGTGCATAGCAATAAAAATCCCTCCAGGTCTTCCTCTGGCCTCTGCATCCAGACCCTGAGGCGCACACAAACTCATATGCATACAACAAAAACATGTACATGATACACACATATAAGTACATAAATAGTCATAGGGTGAAAACAGTGAATATTTGTTAGACACTTAAGTAAGTCACAAGTCTTGGTATTTCATATTTGTGTTCTGATTTAATATATGAGCCTAAGAAGGACCACTATTACTATCCCCATGGGAAAGATGCACAGAGCAATACCATGAACTGCCTGATGTCGTGTAACTTGTAAGTGGAAAGCCAGGACTAGACCTGTCACCTGCAGCCACATTAACTAGCTTTGGTGCTGCTTTTACAGTGGAATTCCTTCAGCCATCTCTGTAAACACTGAGTCCAGTGTCCCAAAGTCACAGGGCAGAAGGAACAGAGTGACTCGTGCAACTTTTTACCTGATTTCTACATGTGCTGTTGGTGTGTGAATGTCCACATATGCCCGTGTACACACACACACACACACACACACACACACACACACACACCCTAAATATATGGAATAATTTTTAAAAAGAAAGTAAAATCCTAAAGTTTAAAGTTAGTTGCTTTTATACTCAGGGTATTTCAACACAGAGCCCAAACTACTTAATCTTTAAAATCAATAGCTAATGTTGAAATTCACATTCCCAGGAAATTTTTAAGAAAACCTCTCATCTGGATTTGGGGATCCATTCTCAAGTGATGAAGTGAAATCGGAGTGGGTTAGTGACATGTGTTCATTCATGGGGCTCACAGCATACACAGTTAAATGTTAGAGATTTTATCATCAGAATATAGGTCCTGAAGCCTGTTCCCTGCACAGCAATCTGCTTCCAAAGGTGCTTGCCCCTAGACACACAGATCAGGCAGCAAAGGAGGTGGGCCCAGGCAGTGCAACAACTCACACTCGATGTGACACAAACTGATGTCTGCTTTGTCAGCCACGCACTGATCATCTTGGTGGGTGCAGCTGCCATCATGACTCTGGGCCAAGAGGCATGCTGGAATAAAGACAGAACTTCAAACCAACTAGAGAGACTCTGAAGATACTTTGAAAAGAAAAAAAAAATCAGTGAAGAAAGTAACTTTTGTTATTCTATCTTCAGGTTTTAATAGGAGAAATCAATAAATTCAACTTATATAAAACTAGACTACCATTTTGACTACATAAGCCAAGAAATGACTATACTTTACCTTCCTTGGAGGCATTATCATTTTATTTTATATGTATAAGTGTTTTGCTTGCATTCATGCATATGTACTGTATATGTTTGGAACCCATGAAAGCTAGAACGGGACCCTGGATTCCCTGGAGCAGTTATGGGTGGTTATGAACCCCCAGATAGGCCCTAGGAACTGAACCTGGATTCCCTAGAAGAGCAGGAAGTGATAGCAACTGTGCCCCCGCCCACCAGTTTTCTTTTTCTCCTTCACTGAATGCACACACTATCTCTACTTGGCTAGAAGCGACACAGAAGCAGACAAAGAAAATTATCTAGGCCACGACTACTCAAGATGTTTTGTTGTGGTGGTGATGGTGGTTCTTTTATTACTTTATTTTTATTTTGTAGACCTGACTAAAGAACCTGGTCAGGTTATAAATAGGGGAGAAAAACACCACAGACCTTCAGCTCTGGCTTCCCGTGTCACTGGTCACTGAAGCTAAGTGCTGACGTGTGGAGCTCATGGGCACTACACTTATCAGCGTCAAATGTTTTTTTTTTACACACTTTTCCATGGCTTGGTGTGTGACGATTGTAATGTAGATCTCTCGCCATGCACTGTATTCCCAAAGCACCAGCCAGCAAAGAAAACATACACCGAATAGCTTCATTAAACCAGTGGAAGGCTGTGGGGAGGACAGAAAGAGAGGTGCAGTGGGGTGCAGTAAGAGAAGAGATTACATCAAGGAAGCTTAATCTCTGTCACCCCAAGAACAAATGCATCCTAGTTAAAAAAAAAAAAGTGTTCCTAAAGGAAAGAAGGCAGCAGAGAGCTTAACCACCTTTGCTTTTGTGGATTCAAAGCGGTGGATAGGTCTGTGCACTCAAAAGAAACACAATAGCAACAGATTTCTCTGTGCAACACTTACTACTTAAAACAGCAACGTGATTTATGCTTTTAGAGTGTTTCAATTTCAGGAGAAATCTGAATGAGGAGATAGTCTGTAGAGAGACATTCCAAAGAACTGGTTAGGCAGGTCCCCTGTTTGGAAGGAACACTGCCTGGGGCTGGCCAGGGAGATACAGGCAGCTTTACTACGTGAGGGAGTGGAGAGCCACAGAAGGTGCCCGGCTTCTCCTTTCACCAAGCCAGACAGGGCCCACAGTTATGACTAATCGTTATTAAGGCGATCTGCTGCCGCCCACCCACCGTACCTTCACAGAAGGCAGACTGGGAACTAGGCATTGTCTCAGACAGAAAAAGAAAAAAAAAAAAAAAAAAGGAGTGACTTTTGTGTTAGGTTTTAGCATTGTTAGCCCTCCCCCAGCCCCCCAGCCTCAACACACACCTCTAAAAACAGTAAGAAAAGAAGCGGGGATGCTCCTACAAAAATCTCTAGATTTTTAGGCCACGCAGGTCTTATTGAGAAGAGGTTTTGTTTTAACAATGGTTTGGCCCGGTTCTGCCATCCTCACACCACCTCAGCTGAGGAGTCCCAGCAAGATGGAAATCCGAAGCAAGGGACTGACAAACGCAGCCATTAGCAAGCACGGGAGAGAGTTTTACCCAGCCTGGGCCTATGCTCTTACTTACCCCTAAGGAAGCTAAGTCCAGAGGAAGAAGCGATGGGTGTCCAACAGAAAACCATTAGTGGCAGCAGGGTGGAGACCAGAACCCAAGACTCTTGACTCCCAGGCCAGAGTTTCTTATTATGTAATAGCCAAATTTGACTACTACAGGCATCGGTATGCCTTTGAACACCCTTTATTATTTTACAGATACTCGAATTAAAAGCTTTTCTCATGGCAAGCAACCACCGAAGGGCTCAGTCTTACATGGGACGTGTTGTTTATTTCAAGGAAACAGAGGTGGCGTTATTGGGCTACCTGCTTCCGTTATCAATTAACCACAAACCTTGCTTTTTAAGGAGCCCATAGCTTTTTCCTATTTGGTCAATTTCAAGCATCTGCATGGTCAAATAGGGAGCTGGCAGCACTGTTAAACACAGGGACTGAGACACTTTGAAAGACGCATTCCTTTCATCTCGAGCCACCAACATCAGTCAAACTGGGTCACCCCAAGAAAGCTCCATCCATCCCAAATAGTCGGATACCCCACCCCCACATCTAAAGGAGATGCCACTTTACCAAGTGGCATTTACAAGGCCGTCTCGCTCCAATTTGAAGAGAAGTAAGTTGATTCCACTGTGTTTCTAGCGCACAGTTTCTGTTTCCTTATCCTGTGCCACAGAGGTACAACAGTCACTCGCAGGAAAAATACCTGCTCACTTTTCACTGCCTTAGAAGGTGTGGCAGGAAATGACTTAAGTAAGAGCTCTCAGCTTCTTGGCAGGATGGTAAGCTAATGCAAAGCAGCTGGACCTGTTCCTTTCTGTTATTGCTACCGTTTTGTTTGTTTGTTTGTTTTGGTTTTGTTTGTTTGTTTAAATACAGAAAAGTCCCATATATCTCCTCTAAACACAAAGAATAAATTTAACAGGCAAAAGTGGCAACAGTTAAACTCATGGGGTGTTACTGACAGGCTACTTTTAGTGGGCACCTGCAGTCCTCACGTGAAGTGGGCCGCGAAGGGAGTGGGGGGGCTCTACAATAGCCCCCCAAAGGGGTGTCCGTGCAGTGTACCCTGGAGGTGTGAATGTCATGCACATCGACTGTTTCTCTTTCATCCCCAGAGATATCCCTGTGACCTCTCTAATCCTAAATAATAGGCACAGTTGTTGGTTTTTTTAGCTTTGTTTTATACCTTATTTCCAGCGCTGACCAATATGGTTCTTATAGCCGAGTTAGTGGAACACATAATTGTTCCTCCTTTGATATGGAAACTAAGTGAACACTGATATTTTTTTTTTCATCTCTATTGCTACATGAGCAGTCTATTCTCAATAAACATGGCTAGGATCAATAGGGATGGACTCAAAAAGCAAAGTGGGTCATTAGTCCCGAGCAGCTGTCTGCTTTTCTTCATGATGAAGAGAGGGCAGAGAGACCACAGGCAAGGGCTGTCCCCTTACGTCTCCCCAGCCCTCTTGTAGCTGTTGCTGCCCAGTTCGGCAAGGGCGTGTCTTACAGGTATAAAGCTCTTTTCTTACACTGAGCCATCTCAGCTATTTGCCTACTCTCACACTCCTTTCCTTGCTGGAGGATTTTCAGGTGAATTCAATCAACTTCTCAAATTTACATAAGAGGGGCTGCAAATTGATGGTCCTCTGTTGTGCTGGATTCCAGGACACTACTCTTTTGTTTTGTTTTGTTTTATTTTGTTTTGTTTCTGGGCATTTTAGTTACTTGCTTTGGAGACAGGCTTCTCATGTATCCCATATTTCCCTCAAGCTGGTAATGTGGCTGAGGGTGGCTTTTGAGAGGTTCTGATCTTCCTGGTTCCATCTCCTGAGAACGGACATTGCAGACCTGTATAACCACGGCTGCTTCATAAAATGCTGGGGGTCAATCTTGAAGCTCTGTGTTCTCTGTGCTGTTCCTACCAACTGAGCTTATTCCCCTGCCCTTCCCGGAAAGGCTCCAAGCTGTCATGTGAGTCACCAGGTGATTCATGCATCTCTCCGTACTTTATAAGCAACCACCATTCATTATCTTACATATTCAAGCTAAATCCTGTTCTTTCAGTCACTCCCTGTCTCTGTATTTCTTTTTCTTTTAAATAACCTTATTATTTCTTCAGCTTTCCAATAGAAATGAGCTCATCAGAATTCCTGCTGGTGTCAGGACTGCACTGAGCCCCCTTTCTCGCTCAAGAAGGGTTATTGGAGAAGCTCCTTCCTTCCATCAGGACTTGGAAGTTGCTTGGAAGAAAAATGGTTTCTGTTTATTCACTTATTTTGTTGACTATCTAAATACGGCTGCAGGTGACAGCTGGATGCGGGGCCACGAAAATGCTCAGGACCAGGAAGCACTGCTAACGTATAGTACCTTGTAAAGATTGTCCCTGGAGCCACAGCAGTCCTTGTATATGACTGAACTCTGGCCTATTATTCTAGAATATGTGCATGTTTTTCATCTTTTCTATTTATCTCTCAATATTCAATCAGCAAGACTTTTTTCTGGGTGCCCCTAACAGACTGCCATATACTTTGTTGACGTTAGGAACATGAACTGACACTTTTCCAGGGAAGACGTTTGAATGACCTATCTCTATGGTTAAGAATTTACAAGCTGGGAACAGTAAAAAAAAGAATATAACAGAAATATATTGTATGAAATCACGAAAGATTTAGAAAAAAATATTGCAACTAAATTGAAGGTAATATAATGAATCTACTTCTTTCTGAGAAAACATTGGCAGTCAAACATTCAGTGGATATATTTTGTCTCTAGTATTATACTTGACCTTTGTTTTGTTTTGTTTTGTTTTGTTTTCATGGCATCTTCCTATGATGCCCCGTCTAGTCTCAAACTCATGACTTCAAGTGCATCTCATGTCTCATCCTCCTACCTAGCCATCACTATACACATGTGCCTCCCAAGCACCGGGCCTAGATTTACTTTCCAGTTTTCTAAATTCCATAGTATAGTAAATCTCTGCACACACTTAGTATATGAGTCCCAGTCAGAAATGCCTATTTTAGACTAGACACTGATCTAGAAGTTTCTTCTCTTTCTTTAGAGTTTTATATACTTGCACCACAGTCAATCTCTGTCTCTGTCTGTCTCTGTCTGTCTGTCTGTCTGTCTGTCTGTCTGTCTGTCTCTCTCTCTCTCTCTCTCTCTCTCTCTCTCACCCACCCAGAATGAGTTTTGCCCCTATGTCCATCAGCAGCACCCATATGGTGAGTAGAAAGATGGACACTGTCATTTTTCCATCAGCTTCTGACTATATCTAAAATGATAATCAAGAATTCCAAGCTCTTAACAAATACCTAAGTAATCTTGCTGCTGTTGGTCCTCAGAACATACTTGAAGAATTAAACGATGTCTTGGATCTATGTAGATCTGACTTCACTATTATGCTAAGGGTTAAACCCCGATTTATCTGTGTGTTAAACCTCCAAAGCTTATGTTCCTAATTACTCCACTGGAAGAGAAAAGTGTAAAACCAGTAAATGACAACTGAGTAACATACAAATTATTAAATAAAACACATATGTTTTCTAGTGAGCTCTGTGGGACCCAAACATAAAAACGAGCACGTTGGTTTTCAAAAGCTGTCTGTCTGCTTCGAAACTTTAAAACAGCAACAGCAGCAACAACAAAAGAAAAATCTCAACTCTGTCTAGCTTTAAGGAAGAAAGAACGGCCAAGACCCATTACACAGCAAGGAGTGCATGATTTTTAAATGGATGAATATATAGAAATTTCACTATTTCTTTCCTCATTGATATTTGATGCACTTGGGATTAAAAGTTCAGTTTCTAAAGGGACCGCATTTTATCCATACAAGTGTTACTACTAATAACAGACCATGAAAAGTATTGTTCCAACCACTTTACACGCCAAAATCTACATCTCAGAATTGCTTGTCTTCTGTGAATGTCCAGTGTCCCTCAGGCAGCCTGGGAGGCAGAGGCTCAGTGACATTCTGTACCCTTTCTAAGAGGACCAATCTAGTGAATGGCAGAGCTGGGCTCACAGCAGACAGCTAATCCTTTTAGGATGCTTCTCTTACCAGTCAGGGGAGCAGGTCTAGGAGCTCAAAAATATGGGGTCATCCCCCCACTTAGCTTATGCTTATCAGAAATGGCCCAGGTGTCACTAGGATCTCAGTTGCCTCATCATTATTGAAAGGTGATGGTCACTAGTGCTTTCCCCAAGCTCCCGTGATTCTCTAAGAGTTTTCCAGGCTTTTCAGGTTCAAACTACGTTCCCTGGCTGAAGGAAAGCCCGTGCTCTTTCTTTGCAAGCCAGCGTGCTAGGATGTCAGCCTGCTTAGGTTTTAAGGGGCTGCAAGGTCACCATCAGCTCTCCTGTGTCTGCTGAAATCCCTGTCTGTTTATCTGTCCTTTTCAACTTCTTCATTGTGAATGCTTACACACTGAGCATAGTGTCTTAAGTAACTTCACTGAGGTTACACCAGAGACAGGTGTTAAGGAAACTATGTCCCTGGGGCTATCATTTCAAACTCTCCCTCTGCAAAAGAGGAGGGAGGGAGAGCAGGGAAAGGGTTTCTTTTCAGATTAAACACAGGGACTGCAAACACCTTGCCCTAGGCAGTACATTCTCTGCCAGTGTGGGCTGTAGTTTACCCAAACACCAAAGCAAAAAGCAAACAGCCTCTTTTGTAAGGGAAGAGCTGTCAGTTGTCAAGGGATATTTGTGAATTTCTAGAGAAGAAAGAAAGGAAAGAAAACCCTTGCCCTCATTTTATTAAGCAGCCTGTTTGTTCAAGGTTGAAATGCATATGTGTGTTTAAGGTAAAGTCCCTGGGTTGGCAATCTTGAACAAAGTGATGTCTTCCTATTGGCTAGGCCATACAAAGAAGAAAATAGAAAAACAGTCTGCTGTCGGGAGACATCTAAACTTAGTCTAAACTAGGTGTAGAGTGAACGTCCCCCGTAAGCAGCATAGGTAATTACATACAGATTCCTACGGAATTGCTGGAACTTCTTTTTTTGTTTTGTTTAGTGAAATGTTTTCTTGCTGTAATGTTTTAAAGCCATTCATAGAAGGAATTGTAGAGCCCACCAGCTGAGTCGATTACTAGAGCTTCTACAGGAAAGGTAAGAAGAGATGCCGCCATTCCCATGCCCAGGATGAATCTGAGACACTGTATACACCATGTCTTTTCTGTTCTGTCCTCACCACAGTCAGTCTGCCCATGCACTGACTATGTTCCAGTCTCCAGGAGGACTTGCTTCTTTTCAGCCAAAATACTCATCTTTATGAATCCTTCAGAGAACTTGACTGAAATGGGGTCAATAAAGGAGGCATTTCAGCATGGTGGGCAAATCATTGGGCACTTTGGTCTGCTGCAGCTATTTGCATTTTTCCCCAGAAAACATTGTAATGCCAAAATTATCTTCATTTTATATGCATATGTCTTGCACAGCCAATGGACATGTAAACAGAACAGAAACAGTAATAAAAGAAAAAAATCATGGAAATAAGCCCATTATGTATACAATGTTATGTAGTAATTATGAATTTAAGTATCTATCATAAGAGAACATCCATATCTAAATATTTTCCTAAAAATTTCTACCAACAGAAAAGTTATATTAACAATATATATTATAGTTATCAAAAGTGTTTTTTTGTAAAAATTAGCAAATAAGCTCTATAATAGACATATAAAAGAACATTTTACAAAAGTTATTTATTATACTACAGCTAGGGAATCCGGAACACATTTTATCTAGAACCCCCCAGTGCCCACAACTATCAGAATCCCAGAAGGATTTTCAACCAGGCAACACACAACCACAGCTATCTCTCCTAAGAACCAAAGATGACAGCAGAAACCAAGGAACCAAACACCCACTCCACAAAGACAAGACCAGATATCAACAAGACCTGCAGTCTCCCTAAACCCTGATGCCTAGACACCAGCATAATCAATAACAGCCTGGACATTAGGTCTCCACTAAAGCCCAACAACTCAAACATGGTAGGTCCTGAGAATTGCAATATAGCTGAAGTACAAGAAAGATCATTTATGAATATGATAAAGGTTCTTAAAGATGAAATAAATAAACCCTTATAGAAATCAACAACACAAGGAAATGAAGAAAACTGATCAAGACTTGAAAGTAGAAGCAGAATCAACACGGAAAACACAAAATAAGGGAATTCTGGAAATGAAAAATCAAGGAACTTGAACCAGCACCTCAATTTCACCAAGAGAATACAAGAGGCAGAAGAGAAAATCTCAAGCATTAAAGACATGACAGAAGAAAGGGATATTTCAATCAAAGAAAATGCTAAAATCTAAAAAATATTCTGGCACCAAACATCCAGGAAATATAGGACGTTCTGAAAAAAAAATCTAAGACTAATAGGAATAGAGGAGGAAAAAGAAACATGGGTCAAAGTCAAAGAAAATATTTTTGAAAAAAAAGCATAGAAGAAAATTTCCATAACTTAAAGGAGGAGGATGGTACAAGAATCATGCACAATACAAGTAGACTGGACAGGAAAATAAATTTCATTTGGTACCTATGGAAGGTACTTTAATATTTGAAATAAAGAAGTTTAAAATCTGCTAGAGAAAGAGATCAAGTAACATATAAAGACAGACCTATTAGAATAACCTTTGAACTCTCAATGGAGGCTCTGAAAGATGGAAGGGCCTGGACAGATGTCTACAGACTCCAGGAGACCACAGACTCCAGCCCAGACTACTACACCCAGCAAAACTTTTAATCATAATAGATGGAGGAATAAGACATTCCATGATAAAACGAAATTTAAGCAATATCTATCTACATACCGAGCCCTCCCGAAAACATTAGAAGGAAAATTCAACCAAAAGAGATTAACCCAAGAAATACAAATAATCTCAGACCAGCAAATAAAAGGAGAGAACACACACACACACACACACACACACACACACACACACACACACACACCCCTCAATAACAAAATAACAGTAATCAGCAAATATTGTTCATTGGTACCTCTCAATACCAACAGTCTCAATTCTCCCAATAAAGAGAAACAGACTAACAGAATGGATGTGAAAAGAAGATTGACCTTTTTGCTATAATCAAGAAATGCACCTTATCATCAAGGATATACATCACATTGGAGTAAAAACATGGAAAAAAGGATATTTCAAGCAAATGGGCCTAAGAAGCAAGCTACTGTAGCCATTTCAATATTTGACAAAATAGATTTCAAACCAAAACTAATCAGAGAGATTAGGGAAGGGCTAATACTCATACTCATCAAATGAAAAAATCCACCAGGAGGATATTGCAATTCTTAACATCTATGCACAAAACTAGTGCACACCCAAGTTCATAAAAGCTACTACAAGTTAAATCACACATTAACCATTACATACAGATAGTGGGAGACTTCAGTACCCTACTCTTGCCAATAGACAGGTCATCTAGACAAAAACTAAACAGAAGAATGCTGGTGCTGACTGATATCATAAACTAAATGGAACTAACTGATATTTACAGAACATTTCACCCAAACACAAAAGAATATATCTTCTTGGTACCTCATGGAACCTTCTCCAAAACTGACCACACATACAGACACAAAGTAAATCTCAACAGACAAGAAAATTGAAACAACTCCCCTCGTCCTATCTGACCATCCAGGATTGAGGCAGAAAGCTTACAAACTCATGGAAACTGAACAATTCACTATTCAAGCCATCAAAAGTCAAGACAGAAATTAAGAAAAAAATTTAAAGACTTTCTAGAATTGAACAAAAATTAATATACAACATATTCAATTTATAAAACACAATGAATATTGTTCTAAGGGGCAAGTTCATAGCACTAACTGCTACATGAAAAGACTTGGAGAGATCTCATACTAGCAATTTAAGGGCGCACCGGAAAGCTATAAAATGAAAAAAAAAAAGAAAGAAAGAAAGAAAGAACATCCAAAAGCATAGATGGCGAGATATAAACTCAGGCCTGACAACAAGAAAATTGAAACAAGCAAACAAACAAATACAAAGAATCAATGAAACAAAGAATTGTACTTTGAAAAAAGCAATAAGATTGAATAACTCAAAGTGGTTGTACAAGTTTATACTCCCACCAGCAATGGAGGAGATCCTCACCAGCATATGCTGTCACTTGAGTTTCTGATTTAGCCATTCTGACAAGTGTAAGAAGGAATTTCAGAGTCATTTTGATTTGCTTTTCCCCAATGGCTAAGGACGATGAGCATTTCTTTAAGTATTTCTTGTCCATTTAAGATTCTTCTGTTGAGAATTCTCTGTTTACCTCTGTACCTATGTTTTTAACTGGGTTGCTTGTTGGTACTTAATTTTTTGAGTTCTTCATATATTTTGGATATTAGCCCTTTGTCAGATGCAGGATTGGTGAAGACCTTTTCCCAATCTGAAGACTGCAAATTCATTTTGTTGACAGTGTTCTTTGCCTTAGAGAAACTTTACCATCTCATGAGGTTCCATTTATTAATTATTGATCATAGGGCCTGAGCTGCTGGTGTCCTGTTCAGGAAGTTGTCTTTCGTGCCAATGAGTTCAAAGTGCTTCCTCACTTTCTCTCTAATAGATTTAGTGTATCTGGCTTTGTGCTGGGTTTTGATCCACTTGGACTTGAGTTTTGTGTAGGGTGAAAGATATGGATCTATTTGCATTTTTCTACATGTAGACACCCAGTTAGACCAGCACCCTTTGTTGAAGATGCTTTGGTCGTTCCTTTGTATAGTTTTGCCTCCTTTGTTAAAAAATCAAGTATCCATTTGATTTATTTCTGAGTCTTTGATTCAATTTCATTGATCACCCAGTCCATTTTTATGCCACTACCATGCAGTTTTTTATTACTATTGCTCTGTAGTATAGCTTAAAGTCAGAATGGAGATACTTCCAGAAGTTCTATTCTTGTATAGAAATGTTTTAGCTATTCTGGGTTTTTTGTTTTTCTATATGAAGTTTAGAATTGATTTTTTCAAGGTCTGTAAACAAAAAAGTGTTGATATTTTGACGGGGATCACATTGAATCTGCAGATTGCTTTTGGTAAGATGGCCATTTTTACTATGTTAATCCTAATAATACATGAACATGGAAGATCTTTCTATCTTCTGGTATCTTCTTCTATTTCTTTCTTCAGAGACTTGAAGTTCTTGTCATACTGAACTTTGACTTGCTTGGTTAGAGTTATTTGTGGCTTTTGTGGAAGGTGAGGTTTCCATAATTTGTTTGTTTGTCCATTTGTCATTTGTATACAGGAGGGCTACTGATTTAAAAAAATTAATTTTGTATCCAATCACTTTGCTTAAGGTATTTATCAGGCATAGGAGTTCTCTGGTGCAACTTTTGTGGCCACTGAGGTATAATATCATATCATTTGTGAATAGCAAGACTTTGACTTCTTCCTTTCCAATTTGTAATCAACCTGGGAATAGGTCTACCTCAAAACCCAGCTATACTACTTCTGGGGATACACTCAAAAGATGTTCTTCCATACAACAAGGATATTTGCTCAACTATGTTCATAGCAGCGTTATTTGTAACAGCCAGTATCTGGAAACAACTTAGATGTTCCCCAACCAAAGAATGGACAAAGAAACTATGGTACATTTACACATTGCAATACTATGCACCCATAAAGCATAAAGAGTCTAGTGGAAATGTTGGGGAAGGATAAAAGGTCCTAGAGGTGACTGGAGCTCCAAAAGAAGACAAACAGAGTCAACAAACAAAGGCCCAGAGGAGCCTGTGGAGTCTGAAGCACCAAGCAAGGACCAGGCATGGACCAGACTTAGGCCCACTACATAGATGTAACAAAGGCTTCATGTGGGTCCACTAGAGTAAGGGAAGCAGGGGCTGTTTCTAACATGGACTCTATTGTCTGCTTTTTGATCACTTCCTTCTTTGGGACTGACTTGCCAGGCCACAGGGGAAGAGGATGAACTCAGACCTGATGGGACTTGCTGAGCTGGGTGGATGGGTATGTGGGGGCTCCGCTTTTCTGAGGAATAGGGGAGGGAGGGTGAGACTGGGAGGAGAGGAATAGTTCTAGGATATAAAGTGAATAAATAGATTAAAAAATTTTAAAAAGATTGAATAACCCTAATACAAATTATTTTAAAGTCAGAGGGGAGATATCAAATTAACAAAATTAGAGATGAAAAGGGGGGCATAACAGACACTGAGAAAATTCAGAGAATCATACAGACATACTTTTAAAACTTGTATTCTACCAACTGGAAAATCTAAAAACTGGGTAAATTCTCAGTATATACCATTTAGTAAAGATAAATCAAGTTTAGATAAGCAATTTTAACAGACATATAGTCTCTGGTAAAATAGAGGCATTGATTAAAAGTATCAAAACAAAACAAACAAAAGCCAAACAAAACATAAAGCCCAAGGCCAGATGGTTTTAGCCCAGAATACTACCAGACTTTCAAAGAAGAGTTAAAATCAATAATCTTCTAATTATTTCACAAAACAAAAATCAAAGGACCATTGCCTGATTTGTTTTATATATTTACCCTGATACCTAAACCACATAAAGACTCAGCAAACAAAGAGAATTTTACACCAATTTCTTTTATGACGACAGATATAAGAGTGCTTCATAACACACTTACAAGCTGAATTCAAGATGATATCAAGAAGGTTACCCACCATGATCAAATATGTTTCATCCTAGAAATGTAGGGGTGATTAAATATACAAAAATCAATAATTGCAACCCACCAAATACACAAACTGGAAGACAAAAGCCATGTAATCATTACATTATATGCAGAAGAGGCTTTTGACAAAATCCAGCATCCCTTCATAATAAAGATCCTGGAGAGATTAAGGCATACCTTAATATAATAACGGCAGTTTACAGCTAGCCCATAGCTAACATAAACATAAATGGAGAGAAACTAAAAACAATTCCATTAGAATCAGGAACAAGACAAGGTTGTTCGCTCATCAGTATTATGCTTAAAGACCTAGCTAGAACAATATATCAACTGAAGACAATATTAATTGGAAAGGAGGAAGTCAAAGTATGGTTTTGTTTCATAGATAATAGGATAGTATACATAAGGGGACCAAAAGCCTTCACAAGGTAACGCTTACAGCTGAGAAACACTTTCACCAAAATAGCTAGATAAAAATTGAACTCACTAAAATCAGCAGCCCGCCTGCCCACAAATGGCAAACAGACAGAGGGGAAGAAAATCCCATGATATAATTTATCAATTAAAGGTAAATCCTGGGAAACTTCATATCAGATATAAAGTATTCATTGACCCTTTTCAAAAAGCTTTTATCCAAATGCAACCCAGTTCCTAAATGACCTGATAAGCGGGTTGGTGGCACAGGGAAGAGGTAGGGACCAAAAGATAGTGATGGTGATGATATGGGAGTGGCTTAGAGGTCTCATGGAAGCCAAGAAAGAGAAGAAAATAATGACGCCTCCCTTCTAGTAAGTTCTACCTATTGGCACCAGGCTTAGTTAGCTGATAATGCACATCCCGGAAACCCGGAGACAAGGATACACAGAGTATGACAAATGATGCCTCCTGCTTGCCTAGTACATCAGAACTTTGTGATGCCAGGAGAGGGCATGCGCTTAAACTATAGAGTAATTTCTGCAAGCAACTTAAAAATAGTTTCTTCAGAGATTATGTTCTTAATATATACTTAAATCTTAAACTTAGCAGATGAAGGCTTAAAACAACACATTAACCAGAAGCTGTAATGACTTGTCTCTCTTATATTAGAATGTAAGTGTGGCTCAAATTGCACCATATGCAAGTGCATTCATGTGTGCGTGTGCACCTGCAAGGTAAGGCAGAGAGGAAAGGTAGAAACTAAATGGCTTTTTATAAATTCCGATCGATTCAGGAATCCAAATGAGGGTTTGTCCCGTGAGAACAGGGTTTTCCCACAAGCAAGAGCACTGGGACTGATAAGCATTGTAGTGCAGAATAGCGCACAGTTGTTGTTCTGAGTACACTACTTGGGCAGTTAAAAGAGAAAATTGTGACAGTTTCTGATGTAACATTCAGTGTCTACAGATACAGACTGCTGTATGAAGGGGTTCATCTTGGTAGATGACAGAGAAATAACACTGGGGTTCTTAGAGTAACCCCTAAAGTATGCAAAGATAGGTAAACAAAGTAGGTAAATTAAAATAAAACAGCAAAAAATGTTGAGCCATCTAAAAAGGCAGAATAAATAGTAACACAAATGATGGAGCAAATTATCAGAAACCAATTGTAGTCATAAAATACACATATTGATTATATATTAATTGTGTGTACAGCACAAAAGGCACAAATGATCATAATGCAGGAGTGTATTCCAAATAGATATTATTTAGGGAAATTCATTTCAAATACAATGATGTAAGTGTAAAATGACGAAGGAAAGACTCATCATACAAACAGCAAATAACTAACGATTTCCGTTTGCTGAATTTTTACTCAATATAAAATAGGCTGATGAAGCACATTTGCAGAAGTTAATAGAAGGATTACACAATTACAGAAGGGTCAATTTGCCGTGAATAGTAATAATCTTAGATATCATGTACCCAACACACATGTAGTAAAAAAAAAACTTTAAATATTTGAAAAGGCAAATGGAGCCATAATTACTGCTTGGAAATAGCAACAATCAGTAGTCAAAGGAACAAGAGGCAGAAACACAGAAAGGATGTAAGATCTACAGTTGCTGTTTAAAGAACTTGCTGCACAACAAAAGCAGAGTGTGCGGTCTTACAGTTCAATGTTATACTTCTAAACACCAGTAGGTCAAATTTGAAGGCCCCAAAAGTGTGAACACATGTAAAACTAAACACAAACTGAAAACACACAAATCATATTATATTTATTGGTTGCAACTAAAATAGTATCTAATGAGAAGTTTATTGTTGTCACACTAAAATCTACAGGAAAAAAATTAACTCAATAATATACAATTCTAAGTGAGGAAGCTAGGCCATTGGAGCTTTGGTAAAGTGATGGCTGCTGATGGGAGAAGCAGGGGAGGAGGAAAAGGAGGAGAGAAATGAGAAAAATGAGGAAGAGAACAAGAAAGATGAAGAGGTGGAAGAGGGAAGAGGGAAGAGGAAAGAAATGTCAGGGAAAAAGTAAGAGGGTAGGTACAAAATAAAACCAAAGGCACTGAAGTTAGGAATGCAAACCAGAAAAAAAAAAGAGGTTGGATAAAGAAAAGTATTTTTTTAAAAGTTACAATAAAATTTGAGGTATTCTATTGAGAGGTAAACAAAGCCAATAAGTCTCTGGCACTCAAAGTTCCCAGCATAAAAAATGAATATATAATTATATCTCTTTCTAGTATTGATAGAATAGAAAGGAAATATATTAAATATTTCTATCTGCATGGGCTCAACAACTATGATTCAATTCATCATTTTTTCAAAAACTACATTTTTATCAATAGTCCTCCTGTTAAGAGATTCAATGTCTAGCTTCCAAAAAGGCCTAGATAGTTTCATTAGTAAATTCCACCAGATGTGTAAAAGGGAATATCATTCTACAGAGCAGTGGTTCTCAACTTTTCTAATTCTGTGACCCATTAATACTGTTCCTTGTGTTATGGACCCCCCACCTGACCATAAAATTATTTTGTTGCTATCTCACAACTGTAATTTTGCCACTGTTACGAATCTTAATGTAAACATCTAATATATGTCCTCAAAGGTTTTGAAAACCACAGGTTGAGAACCCCTACTAAGGAGTCTTTCCATTTCAATCAATGCCGATCCCGGAAATAGAACCCTGATCCTTTGGAGGAGGAGTCAGTGCTTTTAATGGCACAGTCATCTCTCTCTCCAGCCCAACACACTCTAATTTTTAATGCTCAAACTTTTCTCATATAAATCATTTTAGTTGAACATTTCAGCCTTACCTCTTCAAATGTCTGAGTTCCTCCAAGCTATGCTTTCATGATTAACAGTTCTCCAAATGCGGACCACTTTTTTTTCTCCCATTTTAATCAATTTTACTCAAATTTCAAAGCCTAATTCTCAATCACCTTTGCTGGAACATATTTCTTGTCTTTCTCAGTCTGGATCTATCATTGCTTTGTAATGTTTTTAGAAGAATAAAACTCAAGAGTAAATTTCATAGACCATTTTATACCAATTTGCCTTTAGTGTATTTCATGACATTCTCTAGGGAAGAAACAATAATTTCCTCATCCGTATCTTAAGAAACAAGACATAAGCAATTGCTAAACAATAAGTGTGGCTGTACTAGTACACGTGATGGAAATTTTATGTAAATATGGATCATATAATTAGGGTACTACTATAGGTGCTGTGGCCTATGCCTTTACCAAACACACACACACACACACACACACACACACACACACACACACACACACACGATATTAGTTTTTTAATAACGTAGAGCTGAAGACATTTCTCACATGTATCTGGGATGAGTCAGTCAGGGTTTACAAATACAGAGCATTTTAAGTGATTACCAACCAGCTTCCTTAAAGAAAAATCTAATTCAGCATGAAGGATAAAGGATAAATAAAAGTGAAAGAGTTATTTGGCTAGAATCCATCACTGAGGAGAATGTTTAAGTGTTAATATTTAATCCACATTCTGAACATATAAGAGGCATGCTTGCACAGATCCAAAGTAATACAAATCTGAGAAGCATAGTAATGGGTCAAACAACAGATCATGGACCATTAAGGCACTTGAAAAACGGATTAAATTTTGAATTTCTTTTGAGAGGTTTCACTCACACGCATTCACTAACACAACAGAACTAATTTTCAGTGGCATAAAACACATTCTAATTTGAAATACACACAGAATCTATAACTTCGTACAACCTAATTTAACCTCTACACTTTAACTTCCTTTGTTAAGAATCAGAACAAAAGCCAGGTGCGGTACCACATGCCTGTAATCCCAGCACTCGGGGAGGCAGAGGCAGGTGGATTTCTGTGAGTTCGAGGCCAGCCTGGTCTACAAAGCAAGTCCAGGACAGCTAAGGCTACAGAGAGTAACCCTAGCTTGGAAAAGAGGAACAGAACAAAACAAACAAACAAACAAACAAACAAAAAAGAATCAGACCAAAACATCATGATTCCATTTCTTAGCCATATCAAAGTTCAGTGAAACATAGGAAGAATTTCCCAGGCTCTGTCCCTAAGAATCTGACATGCCTTTTCATGCCCGTTGTAGAGTTGTACTTCTCTCACAGTGAGAAAAGAATTGGCTGAATTCCCAAATTATTAAAATATTATATTGATGGGGAAAGTAATTTATGTATAGACTGTACAAAGTATTTAGCAATCAACCTACAAATGAAATGTGAAAGTCTGCTACTAAGCAATGGAAAAAAAAAAGTGAGGCCTGCACAGTTGTCGGACAGCAGTGGAAAAGGACTAGGCATCCGAGAGGCTCTACTTTCTAGTTTTCAGAGCAGAATTCTCACTGCCAGCTTCTTGTACAAAATCCCTGGTTTTGCCATGCCTGCTGCTGAGGCCTGCTGTAATTTGCCCTCCTCTGAGTAACGGCCATTCATATCTAAATATGTGTACATAGAGATAAAGGTGAGAAGGTGTTGGATTGGTACTAATATAGAAGTTGACAATTCATATTCAGCTATAATTTATGACAATTGCAAATTCTTTTGAGTTAATAACAGGGCATCTAGAGAAAGGTAAGCTTGTTTATTTAATCGAGTTCATTCTTTCTGTCCTTCCACATACATTTCAATATACCAGCCTCGAAATACCTTACTGTTTTTTTCCCTCTATGACAAAAATCTTACTGCATTCTTTCTGAAGCCCTACTAGATGCTCTTGAGCACTCAAATAGCAAAAATGTGGCTCTTGATTCCTGAAAAGCCAGAGAAATGAACAGGTATAGTGTTGTGTAACACAGAACACAACACAAGTTACTCCCATGGTTGCTTCAGAGGGATGGTATTTCACTTCAGTGGGTGGGACTCCTGACAGACGGAGAAATGGCTCCAGGAGGAAGCAGGGCAGAGAGGGCAGGGAGGGACAGAGAAGACTGGGAGAGAGGGAAGAAAAACATGGAAATGATAACTTGGAAGAAAATGTTTTCAGCAACAAAAGAAGACAACAGGACAGCCTGGAACCCTGGGAAACCGAGTGCATCAGTGTGTGAACTGGAATAGTGACAGGGACTGGGAATTGATAAGCTTGTGATTTTAAGCTTGTATAGCTTTCACCATTCCTGTGTAGCCAAGAATAGACAGTCTCTTGAATACAAGAACACAGACTTCTTTAAGGCAGGTATACCTTTGCTTGGAATCATGTGAGTGCTGCTCATCAGTACAGGATCTGTTTCAAAATTAACAGGAATGCTCCTGACCTAGCAAGAGGCAGAAGTCAGCAGTCTGGTTTCACCATTTTTATAAATAGGTAACAGACCCAACATCCTAGCATCGTGAGTGAGACCGTGGGCAAATGCAAGAATCACAGCTTATACCTCATGCATGCTCCTTTTTTCTTTACTTACTGACCATGGGCATGGAAGTGACTTCCTTCTACAACAGTGGAGTGGATCTGAACAGAATCAGACCCAGTTTCTGCTTCTTGAGGACTGTGGAGGCCCTGACAGCATCATCTTCTCTAGTGTGGCTTTAACATGAAGAGCAACTCACACACAAAACCAAACCAAAAAGCCAACCACCAACCAACCAACCAACCAACCAACCAACCAACAACAGAAAGTAAGAAATCATCTCCAACCTCTGTCCTCACCCACTGCAGAAAGCTAAGAAAGACCCAGAATCTACAAAACCTCAGCCAATCATTTCCCAGGTGACTTTTTTTGCTCTCTTCCCAATGGTCTTGTCTGTTCAGAGCCATCTGCTTTGATTGCAGATAGCCTGGCCCACACACTGAGCCCGGTAGCTTACTGCACTCACCCACATTGGGTCACTGAGGTCTGAGTCCTGCATGCGAATGCAATCCATGCTGATCTCAATCTTGTTTGTCGCACCATTTTCTGAGGGCTCCTCCACAAAGTTCAAGTCAATGGGCTGGACTGAACATATAGGCCTAGCACAAAGAGGGAAGAAGATGTGGGTTACCTACTGAAAGAGACTACAGCACATTTAACTGACTGGTAATGGTGACTATTTGCTGCTTTAACATTGTCAAGCCCTTGCCTAGAGTCAGAAAGCCCAGGTTTGAATCTTGACTCAACCATTTACCATATCTGAGGAAGGTCACACTAAATCCTATTGCTCAAGCAGGACCTGTGATCTCTGCTGCAGGCTACTGTGCATAGCCCAGGGAGAATGCTTTGTACAGATCCTAGGGGGTCAGTGGTGTGCAAAAGCATGTTGGTGCTCCCTTTTCCATCTTATTAATTTCGATCTTATTAATTTACTAAAACCTGTTTTTGATCAAAATAATAATGAGAATTTTTCATAGATATATTACCACAACTAATGAAATGTAGTGATTCACCTTAGAAAGCAAATTTTCAGTAAAGACTTGTTTTGTTTTGTTTGTTTTTTTTAAAGACTAGGTTTTGAGCCACAGACACTGGCGAAAACGGTTTGCATTGCTCAGCATGGGGGTGAATTTAGAATGTTTACAGGGATATTATTTTGCAGTAATGAACATCTTTTGATTTTGGAAACTAGAAGAAGAAAACTGCTTTATTTTAAATGCAGACATATTATCGAAGGCAATTAATTTCCAAAAATATAACCATTTGAACAGATTCTAGAAATGTTCTGTTGCGAACGATATTTCTGCCATTCATGTTTACTTGTTTTGAAACAGCTGAGGTACACTTCTTGGTTATGTGTTACTTAGATACTTACTGTTCTAGAAAATCCCAGATATGCTGGAACACCTCTGGGCTGAGGAACTCACTTGTCTGGGTACTCTGTGACATGGCAGATCGGTAATAACTTTCTTTCCAAGAGAAATGAGCCGGGGTTTCTACGAAACTTAAAAGGACAGAAAATATGAAGCTAAGATTACAGTTTCTGTACTCATGACATTGGCTAATTATATAAAAAAACAAGCTATCTGGAAAACACCAATGAGTCCATAAATCCATACAGACATACAGAGCACAGTTCCTAAATTTCACAACTGGAGTTTCTTTAGAAAGCATCATGGACTACATTTTGCCATAAATCACAGAACTTCCACTGCTAGACAATCAAGTCTTTTTTTTTTTAATCAAGTCCATCTCTCTTAATTAACAGTGTTGTTATTGTATGCTATACTTACACTTTCCAACATAGTATAGATTTCAAAATGAAAATAAACACCCCTTCATTAAATCTGACAGCAAAGCCGACCTATCATTAAACCTAGTTTATGTGTGCCTCAACTGATTATCTGCCCATTCTGCCTCCAGCAGGTACGAAGTAGAATTGAAAAATCAGAAAATCAGAAAAGAATTCAGAGAACCTGAATTTCACTCTCAGATGAATAACTTCTCTTCTAAGTACAATTTTAGCAGAATACTCCAGGACAATAAACACAAGCTTCCGGACCTAAGGCTTTTATTTGTTTAATCACTAGTTGCTTACCATGGTGTGTGTGTGTGTGTATGTGTGGAGGTGTTGCTTAATTAGAACTAGAATTCATCATTAACTAAGGGATAAACAAACACGAGGATACTGTACCAATTAATGTCACTTCAATTTGTCCATTTTGCTGCTAGGTTCTCAAGGATAGTTTTTTTTTTTTTAATTCAGTTTTGATCTCCATTTATCTAGAGTTAAATTCCAGCTTCCTCAGTTGATATTTTTCTCCACATTGGAGAGTTATCTGCCTAGATAATCTGGGTAGTGATTTGTTATAATGATCAGTAGGCTAATTTTGCCTCAGAATGAAATTAGTTATGCCCTTAAATCATTGCTCTTTATATTAAAAAAAAAAAAGAGTTAAATTAATAGAGCACAAGGCAGTCAAGTTTCTCTCTCCCCCTTTAAATATTTATTCTATATTCTATTTACATGGCAGGAGATCACAGCGCTGGGCTTATTAGCAAATGCTTATCAAGATACTCCAGGAACACATTTGCTTCATCGGGTTAAATATATAGAAATGATGAATAAAACACGCATCATTCACCAAGAAGCATATGAGTATGGGAAATGAAGGGTGAGTCTGATCGTCTCATTCCTCTGGCAGGTCGGGGTGGGGCAAAAAAGCAAAACAAACCCATAACAAGCATGGTGAGTATAAACAACTCTACAAAACCATCATAGGTAGTTTTTGCAGGACCAAGGAAAGAGACGCTTGGCTGCGGGAGAGTTAGACAGAGCCTAAGAACTAGTGCACACTGTAGGTAGAATAGCAAGGAGGTCAACCAGTGCTCTGTCTCCTCCACTTTGGGCTACGCTAAGCTGGACAGCAACTTGGGGCGTGTGGGACACTTTGATGCCAGAGCACTAAGGCTGTGTATTGTACTGGACATAGAATGTGGAGATACGCACTTGCTGAGGGTGTGAAGCTTACATGCTGCGTGCAAGGAAGCACGGGCACCAGGACCGATTTTGAAAGCTACTTTTGTAAGCTGATCTTTTATTTTAATCGGGTACACGTCTGTGTTTGTGTGGGTATATGTGCGTGAGTGCACATATCAGTGGAGCCTGGAAAAGGAAACTGCATCTCTCGGAGAGGGAGTTCCAGGTGGCTATGAGTTTCCAGGTATGGTTTATTGGGACGCAAATTCTGCAGTACATACCCTGGACCACTGAGCCATTTCAGCAGCCCCTTTATAAGCCATCTTCAATGGGCCTTTTTACTTCAAGATAATTATAGATTCATAAATAGTTACAATAAATATTAAAGAGAGATCTTAAGTATCTTTTACCCAGTTTTGCCTAATGGAAGTATCTTGCAAAAATAGCCATGACACTGACTTTAATGAGATTTACAAATCTTTTCCAAAAGTCTTCAGTGTCACTTATACTTGTGTGTGTATGCGTGTGTGTGTGTGTGTGTGTGTGTGTGTGTGTATGTGTGTGTTGCATGTACTTATCTCCATGTTTTTCATTGCTCAGTGCAGTATATCTATCTCCACAAAGATAAAGGATTTGAAACATGTAATGGATACAGTCAGAATAAATTTTGTACCGATCTGTCAGGATATTGTTTGGAGGAAGGAGTTGAAGTGACTGTTTAGCACATTGTGGTTAGCAGTCTCAGATAAAACAGGAAGAGGACAAAATATTCATACAACTCAAACTCTAAAATGTACATAAATTGTTATAGGAGTAGTCTTGTATATGTGCGATTGGGTAGGTCAAGAGACAGATGCAAGGAAAGCAAGGAGAACAACACATCTATCTAAGGACCCATGTCTTGGAACGTTGAGAATGTTTCATCATTGCTAAACACTTCTGAAGCTGTAGATAGGGTCCTCCAATTGCGTCAGAAACGAAGGTACCGAGGGGACTTCCTCAACTACCACACATGTACACAAGAATCTAAAACCAAACCAAATCAAATTTCTGGCACATCCTAGTGTCATTTGAAATGAAGTTTAACTTCCTCTACCCTCACCATTCTCTTGTGGAATTCTTAAGAGAACCTGGACATGAATACTCCCTAAAATGGGACTGCAAATATAGCATTTGGTGCTCTTGCTGAGAAGAGGACTCAAGATTGCTTCCCAACACTCCTGCCTGGTGGACGATAGTGTAACTCCAGATCCGGTGGGTTTAATGCCCTCTCTTAGGCTCTGTGGACCCCTGCTCACATAGGATGCTTACACACACACACACTTTTTAAAAAGAAAAAGACAAAACTTAATAATAAGATCTAGTCCTCTAGTCGTCCATAATTTGAGAGGGGAAAAAGTGTGACATTCCATCAGTAGTATATCACCTATCTCATGTGCAGTCATAGGCATTCCTTTATGTTATACAATGCAGAAGCCAGTGGGCTGGTATGTGCATCCTTTGACATGTAGTCCTCCCTTCTGATGACTGGCTACAGCCACTGCTTCTAGGGTCTACTATCCTTCGCTTTACTTTGTTAAGTAAACTTCCTCCTAAACAGTGTGGATGTTTTTCCTCTAAGAAGACAACAATTTCGAAATGCATTACCTGGTAAGATTATTGACCTCCAAAGGGAGAGGAGGAAATGAGAGGGGAAGGCAGGTGAAGGGGACGAAGCAAAGGAGGTGTTGAGGAGAGAGGAAGGGAAAGTTGAGGAAGGGAAAGGGAGGTCAGGGTTCTATAGTAGGATATGTTCAAGTATCTCCCTTGTAAACTTAAGAGTTAATTCTTGTTCTGTAGATCAGCATGCAAAACACTACAGAGGAGGGGATGGAGAGGTCACCCAGTGCCATAGGGCAGGAAGGGTGAAGTAAGCCTTGCCCATCTTTCAAGTCTTTGCCTATGGGTGAATCTCAGTATCAATTACTCATGCAACAATGGCTCCCTTCAAAGGGCTTTGTCAAACCGGTCACACCCAAACACTGGAAGTCTGAAGTTAATTTTCCTTTTTGACTTCCATTCTTTACAACTTGCTTTTTTTTTTTCCTAAGCAAGCTATCTTTCGCTCTTTGTATTAATTCAGGAAGGAACACTTTTCTTTGTAAATATTACTGTGAAACACCAAGGGGCATCTATCATCAGTTGGCATCTCC
Source organism: Acomys minous (assembly GCF_964271855.1). Classification (NCBI taxonomy): domain Eukaryota; kingdom Metazoa; phylum Chordata; class Mammalia; order Rodentia; family Muridae; genus Acomys; species Acomys minous. The sequence continues at coordinate 65,268,483 of NC_140492.1, forward strand.
TCCTGCTTTCCCATTCCCACAAAAAGCATCACTTCCAGCTTGAATCTGCTCATTTACCACGTGGAAAAGCTGACTAAAACACCAAAGCAGACAAGAACAATTAGGCCAGCTCTGTTTCGCTTTAAGTTGGCTCTTTCCTCGTGGTCTTTAAAAATAAATTAGGACATGAGATGCTAAGTCTTACCACCCCTGGGCTAACCTATAGCGTATTAGCAGCACCCATACTTATCATTTTCCAAAAACTGGGAAATCATTTTTAAATATAAACTCACCATATTTCCCTTCACAACATGTAGACATGAATATATAAACCTAGAAATTCACTCGATTCCACACAAACATGCCCTAAATCAGCCACCAGAAAAAGATAACAGTTCAAAAGGCAAGCTGGAAATTTATGACTGTTGCTAGATTCCTTGACTCGAATTGCTGATGGCCAGATCTCAGTGACTGCAATGGAAGAAAGAGCATCATTTCTAGGGGCTTCCTCTCCACCTAGGATCACGCTGCAGATGGCATGCATTGAGGGATGTGTTCATGGATGAGTCCCAGCTATGAGAGATGTGTAGCATGCAAAGTTCATTCACCCTCTTTAATATCACAACACAACTAAAGTCCTTACAGCATGAACTTCCTTGAGATCCGTTGTCATGCTGGTGTATTGCTTGTTGAAAGCAGGAGGTTAAGAACCCTGGGACTTTCCAAGCAATGGTTAATCACAGCTATTCTTCAACTTATAATTATGAAATAAGTTTAAAAGCAAATTATGCTAAAATACTAAATACACTAAAATAAGTATTGAAAACCAATCTCCTCCTCCTCTACCTCTTCCTCCTCTTCTCTTCCTCCTCTTCCTCTTCCTCCTCCTCCTTCTTCTTCTTTTTTCTTTTACTTCTGTTTGTTTTTCGAGACAGGGTTTCTCTGTGTAGCCCTGGCTGTCCTGGACTCACTTTGTAGACCAGGCTGCCCTCGAACTCACAGTGATCCACCATCCTCTACCTCCTGAGTGCTGGGATTAAAGGCCTGTGCTACCACACCTGGCTAACCTATCTCTTCTTAATCATTTTGCTACCTATCATCAATGTTCCTGAAATCCATTTTCAAAAGAAATATGGTAGAATGGATTGGATAAGAAATAAAGTTGTCTGTGAATTCAATGCCATGCCTATGAAAGAAGGTACAGATCTGTTTCATGTGCAGGTGACTCAGGCATCTGATGAGACTCTAGTATGTGGGCAGCCACGCAGAGGGGTTAGCAAAGGAATTGCCTTCTGAAAAGTTTCCTTCATAGATGTCATTGGTAGAGTGCTTTTAATGTGCTCTTAATTTTTTACCCTTGTTGTGCACAACATTTTGTGCACAAATCTCTAATTTCTGACTGGCTTAGGACCCTCTGAGGGGCAGAAAAGCCAACCGGGGTCAGTCCCTTTGGTTTGCACGCTGCTTGTGTGCAGGTTGGCAGCAGAGCGTTGCTGCAAATTAAGGTGCGAACTGTCTGGGGCCTGCTTTTCCAGTTATGCAGAGGCCCTCTAGCCTCAGAGAGGAGAAGCAGGTTATTCAAGTTCACTCAGGCAGTAAATGATAACGCTGGGACTTAAGGCAAGACTGTGTTGCTTTGGAGTCATGCCTTATTAAATTACATACATAATGTCTAGTTTTTATTCCCCATAAAATTTTGGAATCATGGAATTTTGATATTTAGGAGATGTTTTTAATGTTTAAAAAAATGAAATCCATTGGATGTATTTTGTCACAATAAGCATATCTTTGTTAACACATTGGGCATGAAATGGCACAGAAGGCTAATAATGATAAATGAGTAGTGTTTCCAGCTTGTGTGGCCCTTTTTGTAGTCTCAGAGCCACTGTAATTGCTGCTGAAGACCCTATGCAGAATTCCTGGCGGAAGAGATCTCTCTCTCTCCCATCTATCAGACTACCATCGGTTTTTACCTACAAAATAGGTGTTTAATAGGTGGGTGCAGAGGAGCCTGAGTTGAACCTGGCCTACAAAGAAAAGATAAGAGCAAATACTTCAGAGAACAGACCCAGAGATAAAGAGTTCTGCCAGGCCTGTAGTGGGTGGGAATTCCACCGCCAACGCAGTCACAATCTCTCCTCTTTCAAAATGGTTGGGAGGGGAAGGCTTTCACTCCATTTTTCTCAGCTGGTATTTAAGCAAAACAGAACAAAAGGCCAACTGGCTCTCTAACGGAGAACAGGGAGAACCTCGCACCCACATCCCCCTTCCCTAGGGCAGATGCCATTACATGTGTATTTTCTAGCTTTGTTTCAGCTTCTATAAGAAACGGAAATCCATCAGGAAGCAGAGAAGCCTTTCTCCCCTTTCCCCCCCTCATCGTACCCACCTACCCACCCTGGCCCTTTTGGCTAAGTTGTAAATAAGTCCACTTTCCTCTGCCAGTTCCATTCCTAAATCTTCAGAACTACTAGGAAGTCAGGGTTACAAACCTGGAAACATTGCCAGCAGGTGTTGACTTTCAAAGGCACTGAGAGGGCCTTTGGGTCTGTGAGCATTCAAAAAGGCCTTGGGTTCAACTCTCAGCCTGCTTCCAGTAGGAGGAAGGGTGGTGGGGAAAGGGAATCTACAGATGTAGAGTGAAAATGCACCCCACTTCCCTAGTGCTCAAGAGACTCAGGTGCTCAGGGAGTCTCTCCAGCTCTCAGGTAAAAGGAGATCAGAATCATCAGACCGACCTCTTGTCCTAATATCCGTCTATCCAGCCAGTTCATCAAGTTGCAGGTTGACGGTTTCTTCCCAACCTCCTTAGAGCTTCCATAAGATGCCCTTCTAGTTAGTCTCTGAAGCATTTGAGATCAAATAATTCCTTTTACATTTTTAATTCAGAAGCCTTTACAATCTTTGAGTTACTCCTTTATGGTCATAATAATTAGCACCATTGATATTACTGATACTAATTACTAATACTTAGCTTTAAGGAGGCCAAAGAACATATTGAAGCCTTTGGGTTCATTGCCTTTTTAATTGTACCCACCAGCCTCTAAAGGCCCCAAAGGAATGGATTTATCCTTAGGACTGGATAAAACCAACATCTCAATCATCACTCGCCTACTCTAAGTCAGGCCTATTAACATGTTTCCTTCCTTAGATGGCATTTTTTCCCTAACATCATGGTGAAAACTCATCAGTGTCCCTCTTCTCTTTCCATTTGTGATGCTTACTTTTGATTGACATTTGGTTAGCCTAATAAATACTTAGGGGATTAGTATAAGATGTCTCTAAGTATGGCAGGGATCTTCAGAAGGGCTCTGGTCAATACAGTGGGTTAATCACGTGTAGGCTCATAATATAATGCTTTATTGAGAGTCAATAAAAAAGTATGAAGTTGGACATAGGTGAAGGGAATAGGTTACTTTGATGTGCCCTGGAGCTACATTTTGCTCTGTTTTTCCTTCTTTTATTTTTTATTTTTATTTTTATTTTGTGTGTGTGTGTGTGTGTGTGTGTGTGTGTGTGTGTGTGTGTGCACATGCTCACATGTGTGCATGAGCATGTGCGTGGTTTTTTTTTTTTTTGAGACAGGGTTTCTCAGTGTAGCCTTGGCTGTCCTGGAACTCACTTGTAGCCCAGACTGACCTCCATCTCAGGCTCTACCTACCTCTGCCTCCTGAGTGCTGGGACTAAAGGAGTGCACCGCCACCACCACTATCCGGCTCAACTCCCTGTCCATATACCATAGGCTTCTGATTCAAACAAGGGACACTCTGCGCCTAAGAGCCAAAACAAACTTTCCATCTCTTGTCCATGCCAGCTGTTTGTTCTTCACGCCAAGATGAGTATGTAACAACCATTTACTCAGATCCAAATCTACGCATCAGCTTTACTCTTAGCACACAAAATTTAGAAGGAACTGCATCTGGAGATCATCCTATGTCTCGATTTATTTTAATGTATCCCTGTTTACAGAGCATCCTGATCCCAGGGTTCTTCCTACTGAAGTGAACACTGTGAGGAAGAACCTCCTGTATGGCCATTTCTCCAATGTTCAGCCACTCACCATAGTTTGTAGCTGCTTTTTCCTTTCAGAATAGATATTTCTTATCACGCCCTTCCTTAAGATCCACTTCTTTTCACTCCTTTCTCCTATGACCCTTTCTTGGGTACTCCAACCCTATGTTTCTTTTAGTTCCAAGGACAACTCAGAAACTGTTAATTATGAGAGAGCACCCCTTTCTTCTCCTGTGTCAAATCCTTGAACTTTTCACTTTTTGGCTTCCCTTTCTGCCATAGATGATTCTGCCTTAAAAGATAATGACATTTTCTCTGTCTATAGTCTCCTTCGCTCACCACCCCAATCCTATTAAAGCTTCTTTCTGAGTTCATTTCACTTGTTACTCTTCTCTCTCAAACTATGAGCCTATGAGATGATCAGCCTTTCCCAGCTCAGAACCTGCACTCATTAACTTAGTCCCCTGCCCATTACCCTTCTCCTCTTTGAAGAGAATATTCTATTTCATTGTCACTAAATCATTGTGGAGCTTTCTTTTTCTTTCCTGATTAGAATAATATATTGTCCGGTTGTAGACGTTTTAATAGTATCTAGAGATTGGCTCTTGGAAGCAAGAAACCTGTTTTAGTCTATGTTCTTTCTGGTTGTACTTTTCAGTACGTAGTTGACAGAGAATGGGGGTAAAACAAATATTTGTCAAAGGAAACATAAGAGTGGTGGACCACAAGCATGGACACGAGAAGCTGGAGGCAGAACAGCAGCTAGCATCTCAGTGCTCCCATTAGGGAGCTGCCCTGCAGGCCTTGTTTAATTTCACATCATCCTTTGAGGTAGATAGCAACATTCCCAAGTATTACACATAGGGCCATGGGCAAAGTCATATGTAGATCCAGCAGATGAGGATGCTGTTTTTAGGGACACAGCTTCAGAGTCCCTAGGGTGTCCTTTTGAAGGTTAATTCAAATCTTAGTTTCCTCAACTGCATTGACCAGGAAGAGTGTGGTCTTCAGGAGCAAGGAAGACCTCAATCCTAAGCTAAGAGGCTACTTCACTCCTCTGGGATACAGCAGGAAGCTCCACATCCGAAAGGTAAAGAGAATCATTGGTAATGGTTTTTGGGAAATACCAGCGTCTTATTCTTACCCACCTAACATTCTGCTTCCAATGATGTGGTATAAGCCTAGCCTGGTACACAAGCTTGCCATGCAGGTTGAAGGCAGGAGGACCACAATATCAAGGGAGTGCTCAGGAATTTAGTAACACCTTTTTTTTTTTAATTAAAAATAAGATGTAGAGAGGGGACTAGGGCTATAACAGGAATAGAGCTCAGTTGTGCAATGGCTTGCACCAATAGGTAAACAAAGACAATCTAATGAACAAATTATATGTGCCCTAAGACTTAGAAATCTGCACTTTAAAGACACAGTGTGTAGAAACTCATAACTTGAGGACTCAGCTACATTCCAATCTGCCCAGAGTTCATAATGCTTTGATAAAAATTAAATTTTCTCTAAACATCCATTGTCAGGTAGACAATGTGTCACAGCCACGTTCATTCAGACAGCACCTTCCAAATGTCTTTGGCAACACTAGGGATTGTCCTGGGCCCTAAGCGTGCTAAGCAAGTGCTCTACCACTAGGCTACCCCTCACCCCAGTGCAAAGGTTCTATCTCAGTCCTAAACAAAACAGCAGAGTGCAATGATTAGGATACAAGGCACACGCTAAGCATTTTCTAAATACTTCTGGACATAAACATAAGCATTTTGCTATTGGACTCTTCACCTCAAGGTAGAGAAACGGTGGCATGCACAGCTAGGCAGCGCCCATAAAAGGACACCTGGATGGTTCTCGGAACAGGTTCAAGCCGAGTGAGATGGCTGCATTGCTTCTACCGCTCACACTATGCTGACTCTTCCAGTCATGAACCACAGAAAGCTTTGGATGCAGGGGAGAGCTGTGCCTACCTCACAGGCCTGACGGAGACGTTTCACTGGTTGAGCTCAGGGGCAAGTCTCTGTCCTCTGCTCAGTGAAAGCTGGTGGGTGGCATAAGATCCCCTGTTCCAGAGACTCCAGCGTACATTGTACTATACTATCGGATGGACTGAAACGCAATGGTTCCTGACAGGAAGCGCGGGCCGGCGCGCACGCGCACGCACGCACGTACACATGCACGCGCGCGCGCTCACACACACTACACATATAAAACACGGACACAGACACACAGAGACACACAGAGACACACAGAGACACACACACAGACACACACACACACACACACACACACACACACACACACACACACACACACACACCATCCAGCACTTCCCTATTAGTATTGTTGCTATTTGTACTTGTCAATCCAAAGCACTCCTTTCGGAGCCATTTCACCATGGCACCCCTTCTCGCTGAGAAAAACAAATGCCCCACGTACCAGCAGCCTAGACAGAGGGTTAATTTGTCTCCATGGCGTTCACTAACCTCTGCTGGCTTAATTTAACCTGCCTTCTACAGTGCTTTCACCTGAGCCTCCTGGAACCACCGCTCTCCTGGAGCTCACCAGCACCTGTAGCTCCTTTTCTTTCTTGGGCAGCAGCACATCCCTCCCAGTAACTTATCTGTAGCACCCTCTCCTGCGCTTCTTACCTATTGCCCTTGCTCCCGTTGCCTGACTCTAGGCTGACCCTCCCAGGCTTCCCCTAGCCCTGATTTCTCAAACCCGGCATACGTCAGAAGACATGAGATGCTTGAGATGCAGGTGGCTGAGCCTGACCCTGATCCAAGGCAGTCAACAGTTTGAGGAGTGCATTCTGGGAAAGGGTATTACTTAGAAGGTTTGGAGCGCCTCAATTAAGCGTTAAGGTGTTCATGGTACTTGAGAAGCATTGCTGTCCAGCTCTCGCGATTTCCAGCCGGAGGGAAATCAGACGCCCCCCCCCCCCAAAAAAAAAATCACTCTGACAGGTGCACCAAACCTTACTCTGGGGAGAGGAGTCTGGGCCCGTGAAATCAACAAGCCAGAGTTCAGCCCCTCAGAAGCAGCCCTAAGAAACAAAGTCTTAGCTGGATTTCTAAGGTCCGGTGCGGCACGGTACTGTGCTGTCACCTGCCTTGTCCCACCAGCCTCAGGCTCCTTACTGTGTACCGCGCCAATTGCCAATTTTATATCTAATCGGAAGAGCAGCGGCACTACCCTTGGCAGTGAGGGACCACATTTTCGATCTCTGGGTGCTCCAGGTGACATTTCCTGGAGTAAAGTTTATTGGATTACTAAATAATTGCCATTTCTTCCCGTATTCCATTATTCTGATATTTTAAGGCCTACAGCCCATCGTCCCTCACTATTACAAAAGCAGACCCGGTTATTTCTCACGCAGCTGACTTAGAGGCAATTCAGGACACCTGCTGAAGAAAGCCCGCTAAGCCAGCAGCCCGGCCTGCGCTCTTCCCTGTTTCATTGCTCCACAGAGGGCTAATGCTGTTCTTTTGTGAACAAAAAACCCGAGTCTACATGAAAAACCTTCCAGGGAGCAGCGATGGCAGTTCCGTCTGAGGGCGGTTTCCTCTGTCAGTTAGGGGCGTCTCACCTCTTGCAGACGACTTCATGAATGTGGCTCTAGGAAACTAAGGTTGTAGATGCCACTCTCTCTGCTGCCCACAGATGCACTCTGGGTAATTACTACGCACCTCAGCTGTGGGAGAACTTTCTTTCTGTTTGCTTGCCTCACTGAGAGGATCAGGTGGGGAGGTCTACCAGACACAGACTACCTCTCCCCTCTCTGATCTGCTGTTTGGCCTTGAGAGGCTTGGGCCTTAGGGAGCTCAAAACAATGTGACCTCTTAGCCACATAAACTGCATTTGTAATCGAACCCCTACTCCGATCTAGTCAATGGACAGGACACTCTCCACAGTTGTGTGGAGAGCGTGGACTGACTCTGACATGAACTCTGGTGCCCTATACTTGACCACTTCTCCTTGGTGGGGAGGCCTGGTGGCACCAAGATGAGACTTGAAAGCCTACACCATATAGTGGGGGAGGAGGTCCCCTCCTAGGTGGGGAATAGGGTGAAACCAGGAGGGAGGGAGGAACGGGAGGATACAAGGGATGGGATAACGATTGAGATGTAATCTGAATAAATTAAAAAAAAAAAACGGCTCGTGAATGTTTCCTGCAAATACATTAACGAAATCCGACAGTAATAATGAAGACAGCATTTGATGGTACACAGGTTAAAGCCAGGGGTGTATGTGGGTTTTGATAGTCTCCAGTGTTTGGCGTGTGTGTTGGGGAACAGAGGAGAGACAAATGGAAGGATGCTGTCAGTATGGGACGTTTAGCTTAACGCTCTTCGATAAAATTATGGCTCTGAGAGAACCAGTAGTAATAATATGGAGACTCAGTAGGGTTCATATGCTGCAGGTGGTGATTTGCAGCAGAACTTTCTGGAGGAGTAATGAAGGGATCATAGTGTTTGGGAAGGAGAAAGGACAAATAAGGAGAAAAGTGTTTTTTATGACTCTTTAATAGTCTCCAGACAGAGAACATACGAAAGGCTCAAAAGTTTTATTTTTTCCCCAGAAGTGCATAGAAACAATACTAGAAATGGGACAAACCCTTTCCAGTCAAGGATTCCAAATTGTACATTTAATCTGCATTTCAAGAAAGGTGTTTTGTTCTGCTTTACTTTCATGCAGTAAAACAGGCATAATTTCATTTTTTAGAAAAGCTGTCGAAGCAAATTGGCTGTAAGAATGGAAGGCTGTGTTAACCAGGAACCCACAAACTTCTAGCCCCAGAAACCGCATTGATTCGGCTATCTGGGGCTTTTGCTCTACGTGGCCACAGGTTAGAAGCTGTGACAGCAACCAGCCTCTAAAACTAAGATGATAAGAAATTTATCAACCCTGATTAAAAAGTGAACAGAATAGTTTAAAGTATAAAGCAGAGGCTGGATGTGGGTGATGGTGACTGTGCTACAGTGCTTAGAAGTGTGGCTTTAAAGCATAAAAATGATCTCTGATAAACAGATGTAAAGGCAGCTGAGAGCTAGGAAGGCAGGGCCATGGCACTGTGGGGTTGGAGGGTAGACCCGGAAGCAGGGCCATGGCACCATGGGGTTGTAGGTTAGACCCGGAAACAGGGCCATGGCACCATGGGGTTGTAGGGTAGACCCGGAAACAGGGCCATGGCACCATGGGGTTGTAGGGTAGACCCAGAAACTTGTCTCTGAGGATAAGCTTCTCAGAGGGTTGCACACATGAAAAGAAGCTGTGCTGGCCAAAAGCAACCTACATTCCTGAGGATCAAGTCCATTCACTTCCATGAAAATAGGCCTGATGAACCCTGTTTCTGTGGGTGGGTCACCACCTCTGGTGATAAGGGACTTTCTTCGCCACACTTTTCTCATAACCATTTGGAAATCTTTGTTACATTTCTGCTCAGTCACTCTGGCTGGGAAAGGAGGAGGCTTTTCAACAGACCACTTCAATAACGCCTATGTGCATATGATCACTGTGCTGTTCATGTGGTTGATTTCGTCAAGTATACGTCTATCCATTTGCATCTTGTATCCATTGGGCTACACCTTAGCACGTGTGCAAGGCCAGGGCCTCAGTCTGCAGCACCTATGTTAAAAACTAAACCTCTCTTTCCAGAGATAGGTTACCCTGTCATTCCTTTTGCTCTTATAGACAAATGATTCCACAGTAAACTAAAATTATTGCTACCCATATGCCATACCTAATCTCATGATGTCTCTGGCTAGCTTAAGCTGCTACATGCTGATCCATCCCTTTCATGGGGCTTTTATCTATAATAACTATTAAATTCATAAATGGAATCACATATGAAGATTAACTTTCATCCTGTTTAGTGCTAGGCATACATATCATTTGGGTAATATTCTCCTTCAAGGAGCTATATGTAAGGAGGTGAGTGATTACAACAGATCTCCTATCCCAGAACCTTAGGTCCTTTCACTTCCTCACAACTGGCAGGTTGCCCAGGAGGATTCCCTCCGGACACACAGGCAAGCAGAGCCCATCCTGTATGGATGCTTATGAAGGACCCTTGTGGCTGACTCTCTTTAATAATTGCCTTCTGTGCCATATCCCCACCCTGCTCCAAAGCCCCGTGCTATGCTCATTCATGCTCAGGGTTACCTCCTTGCAGGCTGAAGTCCTTGTTCCATAAAGCATTCTTTTCTTCCCACTGACACAATGTAGGTTACATAGAAGGGAGCAGCTTTCAGCAACCCTTCCTGGGTGGGGACTGGTGATTGGATAGGCAGATGGACTCAAGACCCAATGTTGGCTTTCTCACCTGCTCTAAACCAGAGGCATATGTATGGATTATTTACTCAAGCACTAACCCAGGTTTTTAATGAAACAACTTGGACTTTTTGTCTGATCATTCAGTAAAATCATTTACTGAGTACTTACTACTTGCTGAGCAGTGTGTTAAGTATCAGAAACACAGAGACTGTCTGCATGGCCAAAAGTGGAGATGGAGATGAGGTGGCTAATGAAACCCATAAGGCTTGCTTTGCCCATCTCAGTTCATAGGTGCTCCACTCCTTTACTTCAATGATTAGGATGTCTAATCCTGACAAACTTCTATTCTATGCAAGGCTGAAGGAAGTCCTAGGCAGAGCTATCTCTTTATTGCATCTCAAAGATGCAGCAATGGACAAGATCCTACCCTGCCCCCACTCCTATCCCCTCCGCACTTACAGATGGGCCAGGCAGAGTGATGCTGTATTTGAGATCTTTATCAAGTTGGGTAGCCAAACCCTTCAGCATGATGCTATAGACACATGAAGATCTACCCTAGCCACAGCTCATCAGGGACTGTACCTCATATCTTCATTTTCATTTCTGAAATAGTAGCTTACTGTTGGGGCTTTTTTTCATGGCTTACTCTTTCCTTCAATCAAAATTAACTTGCCACATTAAAGCTGATGATGTGATAAGGATGAGCTTTGGGGAAGGTGATAAAATCATAGGGACAGAGTCCTATTAAGGTGAGGGATACCTTTATAAGAAGTAGTTGCAGAGAGCCACCTTGGCCTGCCATTGTGAGGACAGAGCAAAAAGTTGCCACCTAGACAAAGATTATCCATAGCCAAGCTATTCTGTGGCTTTGTCCTCAGTCTTCCAAAACTGTGAGAAGTAAAATTGTCTTGTTTTTACCAACTCACTTTATTGTATTTTGTGACAGTGCCCTAATTGGCTAAGGTAAGTATTGATAACCTAGTTATGTGTCATCAACGTTAGAGTGAATGTTTCAAGTCTATTTCTTGTTTCTCACCAACCTAAAGCAGAGCCGTCTTTCTTTACACTACTGTAGTGTGTTATCAGCCCTTACTGGATTTTATCTCGTGTACAAGTTGTGTATTATGTGCTGACCTCCCTTCTTCATACCTTGTAGCAGGGAAAGCGTGTGGTGTTCCCAGTTACTGCCATTGCCTGTTATGGTGTTCGTTTTAGGGTGTGTGCTGAATAAAACATGCCAGTTTGAGCTGTTCTGTTTTCCCATTCCTGCCTGGTTATAAACTCTCCAAAGGAAGATGGACTCTCCACACTTTCTTCTTTGATTCTTCTGATACCCACAGACCCTCTTTCTTTGGTTCTTCTAAAACCTACTCTTCCCATGTCCACCCACCAAAACTATCAGGACAGTGTCCCATTATGGATGCCTCATCTATCCATCCATTCATCCATCCATCCATCCATCCATCCATCTATCCATCCATCCAGCTCTCCCTTCTATTATTTACTCAGATAAGACAAAGCCCACAGCATCCCTAAGAGAATCTAACCAGGATCACAGACCACATTATACCCAATGGAAGGTAAGCAAGCTATCTTGTTTTTTTTTTTTTTTTGAATTGCCAGAAGTAAAGGGATGTGGGTTCCTGGTTATCACAGCACAATTTCAACACAAGGAGCACACATTTCTGATGCTCTGGGGAACATCTGTATCCTTGGTGCCTCTGTGTCACTTGTCCCCTCCCCTGCAGTGCCCACATATATCTCTTTTCAACTACTCATCTTTCAAAGCCTACACCCAGGGTTATTTCCTTCTTGGAGTTTTCTCCAATCACTCCTGGTGGACCTTGTGAGTCTTTCTCTCTCTATTCCCACCGCATCCTTCTAACAGATCAAGTATACCTTCCTCATAGCTGACATCTCCCTGCCTGTGTTCATACCCATGAGCCTCATCTTACTTGTTTTGTCGCTATTCATGCAGCACTGGACCTTGCATATACAAACCCACTCTAGGATGAATAAAATGCACATCCCTATAGAGTTAGCCTGCCTGAGCAGAGAAGCAACTGGATTCTTAGTCCAGAATTCTACAAAAAGTTTTTGAAAATCAAATTGGCATAAGGAAAAAAAACCCTGCACATGTGGGATCAAGTGATGTGGTTCAGCCAATGGGAACACCATTAAGTATATCAATTCTGCCGTCTCCCAACACATGGCCCACACCATGCTGCTGTAGACATGGGCACCATCATTGGTGTTTATACATATTTCAAACACTCCAAGTGAAGGAGCAGGCATTACAATGGGTGAAAACGCTCTTAATATTGAACTTATTTATAGTTTCAGTGGCAAGAGAGGCAGTCTGATGAGAGTGCTGTTAAAACTCTAGGAACTTGGCAGCGGCCTGTGTTCAGGAATTCCCCCCCTGCCTCTGCAGTTTAACGCTGATGTGATTTGTAGACACCACTACTTAATGAAGCACACAGCTGCGCAGGAGGAGCAGGAGGCGGAGTTTGGCAAGGAAGAGCCAGCAAGCAATCTGGCAGCCCCCATCCTCTGGAATTTCCCCAGCTCTGTCAAGCCACCCTCCTGCCTTAACCTTCCCCGCCTCCCCCCGCCCCAGCCCAAGGAGAAGCAGGCCCTCTCTGAGATGAGCATTTCAATATCATAAATAACTGCAAAGAGACTGGAGTACATCTTGCCCTTTAACTCATCTTTAGCAAGTATATTTTTGTAGGTCCGGGAACTACAGTTGGGTAAACCAGGAAGATAAAATAAGAGATGATACAAACAAGCAGCTAAAAGTGAAATGGCAACCTTGAGAGGAGCTAAAAAGAAAGCTCTTTGGTTAATGTTATAAATCGTTTGTTTTAATTAAATTAGCTCCACCCTTTCCCATTTTAGCTGCAAACAGAAGTTTCCACAGCAGCACTTTGAAAACTGAGAAACTTTCCTGGGGCCATGTACAACTGAAGTTCATAGCTTGGTTCAAATCCTAGCTTGGTCACTTGCTGACCCCAGGATTCTAACAGGTCACTTCATTCCCTTGACAACATGGAGATAGGACCCACGGCAGAGGATGGAGAATCGCCTCGCAAGGTCTATTCACAAGGGCACTCAGCGGGTATTTTGTCTTCTCTGCAGACTTTCTCCTAACACCTGCACAGACCTCAAAGACAAGAGTCTATATTCTAAATCTATTTCAAAACTGAAGAAGAAAGAGAAAGAAAGAAAGAAAGAAAGAAATAAAGAAAGAAAGAAAGGCAAGCTTGCATTTGAAAATAGAATAAATATTTGATAACTAAATGCCATACAATATGCCTATTTTTGGTATTACTAAGTAACCATCTTATTTTGTCTCCTTTTCAAATGATTCAACATATTAATATATATGTACACACATATTTGTGTATATATGTATTTGTTTATTGATATTATATTCCTGGGAAATATATATAGTAAACACTTTCTGTCTTATGAACAAAGAAAATGGGAACAAGGCTAAGCTGTAAAGAGAGAACTAGAGTACTTAACATGCACCACCATTTATAGTGTGTCCTTCCGCCATCCCCAACACCTCCACTCCCGACACAGGGTTTCTCTGTGTAGCCTTGGATATCCTGGACTCACTCTGTCGACCACAGAGATCCACCCGCCTCTGCCTCCCAAAGTGCTGGGATTACAGGCATGTGCCACCACATCCGGCATGTATCCTGTTTGGAATTACAGCTCAGAGGAAAAAGCAAGGACCCATAGAGACATCCATTAGGGGAAAGAGAAAGTTAAGAGCGTCTGTATTTCTCAAAGAAGACACACAACAGTTTTCTTCACAATCCTTTCTAAGACTAAGTAAAAAACCAATGGGGCTGGAGAGATGGCTCAGCTGTTTAATAATGCTTGCCGCTCTTCCAGAGGACCCAAGTTTGTTTCCCACACATGTCCAGCAGCTCACAACTGTCAGTCATTCCAGCTCTAGGGGCTCTGATGCTTCTGGCATCCTCAGGCACATATGTTTACACATAATTTTAATAAAAGGATGAATAACAAGTGGAACATGGCTCTGCACACTTGTAATTTTTGCTCTCAGGAGGTGCAGGAAAGAGAGAAATTTAATCCAACCTGAGCTACATAGCAAGACCCTGTCTCAAAAATAAATAATGTGTCTTTCTTTTGTTTTCAATCAAAATACTATTAATTACTACCACAAATATTTAAGAAATGTATTTCTGTTGATATAAGCATAAGTGCTTAGATAACAATAAATAAGAATACATCATGCAGCAAGCTAATAGATTTTTAACTGGAAAGGCGAAATGTGCATAACTACATGGATACATTATAGTAACTTATTCTGCAGGTATGGGCAGGTTGCTCTTTGTGGGAACTGTAGAAAAATATATCGATACTCTAAAATTACTTACATACAATATAGAGCCTTCTACCAGAACTTCTAACATGAGCTGTCTATGCCTATGAAGACGCCTATAAAGTGGAATTATATTGAAGAATTGTGGAAATAGAAAGCTCTCCTGTCATTGCCTATTATTTTCTAGACTGTGGAGGCTAGTCAAATAGTAAAAAATGGAGGAGTCAGTGAGCGAAGCCTGCTTTTCTGAGTACCAGTTTTGTAGGGAATATAGGCCTGTGGCTATTCTACTCAAGCGCCCTGCAGAGCTGGTACAATGGCTTAGCTGGCAAAGGCACCTGGTGTTAAGCCCGATCACCTACGTTTGAGCCCAAGGTCCCACATGGAGGAAGAAGAGAACCAACTTCCATGTTTCCCCATGGCTTGCCCACATATGCCATGGCATGTGCATCTTCACACACACATATGATAAATCACTATAATTAAGATATTGGAAACTGCACTGACACATGCCTCCACCTATGACTTGTTTATTGCGATAGCCCGCATAGTCTCTGGGTTTCTTATAAGCATTACCAGAAATGCAGGCATGCCATACTATTTGGGCTTTACCTGCAAAGATAGAGTTATTTCGGACGGAGGTGAAATTCACTGACCACACTGAATGCTGTTGTGTGCCACCGGAGTTTCCATTTTGGAATAAAGCATATGGATAGGAGAACAGAAAAAAAAAAAAACAACAACAAAACAAAACAAAGCAAATCAAGCTTTAGCTGAAAAAGGAAAAAAATTAAAAAGGATAGATTGTGCTTATTTCTGTTGAAAACAACAGGTTGTTTTCCCGTAAGTGGATATATTTTTCATGACAACTACAACTGGCAGGGGAAAAAAATGTTTTCTCCAACTGTGAAGTTAAAAGATAGTACATAGTCATTTGAAGTCAATGTTGGTAAACACTCTCCAAGCGCTAGATATTGTCAAGGCTGCTTGAAGTCTATATTTCAATCTGTTGATACAGATCAGAAAAGCAACTTGGCAGCTCAGAAAGCAAAGAGGAAAAAGATGAAAACAGCAATGGATGCTTGTGATGTAGGATAAAAAACAATGCACTAGGATGACTAAGCCAGAGCCCACTTCCTGTCATATGGGTGGTTATTACCTTACAAAACCCTGGGATTCATTTATAGAGCTAGGCATTTGTGTGTTTGGGTTCTGTGTGTATAAAAAATGCAGTGAGCTAAACAGATAGCACCTTTATTATAGCTAATGCTAAAATATTAAAAATATGAATTAAAGAATAGTTAAAATTCATTTTGAATTCAGAGTAAGCTTATGCAAGCCCATTTTATTTATTTATTTTTGACCATTAAATTTTTAAATGAATCTTCAAATTAAAGTCCAGGACAGAAAATATTTAGGGGAGGCTCAACATGGAAGTCCTTCTCAAATCAAAGAAAATATATGGAAGGAAATGTTAGTTGTACAATCTGACTCAGATATTACCTGTAAATTGATATAACAGAATAAATGTAAATTGACATAACAGAATAAAATGATAGTATATCTATCATCTGTAGAAACAACAATATTGCTTCCACACAAAACCCAATATCCATCTCAAATATAAGTAACATAAGGGAACAAAAATTTCTTTGCAGGTCTCAGAGTCTGCTGAAAGTTGACTGAGGCAAGCTGGAATCCTGCTTGGCACAACAGGTTGCTCTCAGTTTAGCTCACGGGTTTTTTCTTAGATGGGAGTTCAAGGTCAAAGAAGGCAAAGCTAATATGCAGACACATTTCTGCTTCTTTTCTATTTCCTGACATCTCATCAGCTAAACTAGATCACGCGATGAAGTAAAAGTTCTGGCTGAGACCCACATCCTCCGGTAGAGTTGAAGGCTGTGAATATTTGCTACACATAAAATAGTCTGGGACAGGAAGGATGAAAAGAAGGTTGTATAGTTAGACATGTTGAGCTGGTGTTGCCTTTGGTCTGCAGCTTTCCTCAGATCAATGAAGAGTTTCCAGGGTAGACACCTCGCCATTGACCAGAGTGAAACAATACCGGTGGTTGTATTTGTTTGCTGTACTATTAATTTTAAAAGTATATGACAGACTGGCTGATCAAAAACAATAGCAATCAGTTTTCTCATATCTGCAGTGACTCTTAGGAATAAATAAAACAATATACATAAAAATCCTATCACCTAACACACTGTGTAGAACAACCCAGAGGTAATTATTACCGCTGTTATTTTACTACTAAACATCTGAACAAGGCACATGCTATACTAAGCACCAGAGACAATATAAAGTGCCAATTATAAAGCAATGTGATGCAAAATTCACATAGATGTATCAGAGAAACATAACATAACATAGTTGGCTAGCCAGGAGCAATGCTGTGATGTATTTTAGAGGTACTTCTTCTTTAAGAATAAAAGAGCCCAAGGAAAGACTTTCTTGGTCTTCCATTGAAAGGATCTTCTGGGACACAAATACATACTGCTATGTTGATTTTGTCACTGGAATTCTGGGACACATGGAAATATTGTGATTTACCTGTCAAATTCAGTAAGGTACACTATTGCTGGAATCCACTCTTTTTCCTGTAAGTGTGGGTCACCAAGTCAACTGCCTTCACTCCCTTCCCTTGACATAAGCCCATTTGAAAAGTTTTACATGTAGGTTCTAAACTTTCCTTCCTGATTTTAAATTTATTATGCCAGTAATTTTAGTACTTAAGGTATTAATATTAATATGTATCATATGCTTTAAAGGCAATCACTTCCTAGGATAATGATCTAATTTTTGCTTAATGAAATATTATGAAATATGTAAAAGAGCAGAACTTTCATTATTCTATAGCTACCAATGCATGCTTATCCTCTGACATAGCAGACCTGTCTAGGATTATCTACAAAGGTAAATCTTCAAAAAACACAGAATATACATTTGTACAGAGATTATTATAGATGCATTAACAAAACACATAACAGAGTCGGTTTAACTCTTCTAAATTTCATGTAAAATACTGATTTTAGAATACTGGCGTAATATATTCAGATAAATCTATACAAGGTGATATAAAATGTAGGATTAAAATGATCACAGCAGTAAATTCAGAAAATGTGTATGTGATGCATTTAAATGATACACTTTTATCTGTGCTTTGATTACAGATATGCCAGCATGCCAGCATCTACCCCGACTTTGGATGGCAATGGAAAATACAAATGTTTAATATGCCTGAATGATAAAACAAAAAAAATTTTAAAAGCTACCTTTTTAGCTAATGTGATATCTCTATTAAGCATGATTACATGACTCTAAAATGCAATCAATGTTGGTAATAATTATCAGCGACGTTAAAATGTTTAATCTGAATATATATTGCTACTACCCTATGCTGAGAGAGCCATCTCAAGGAATTGTAACTTAAAAAATAAAAAAGTGAGAAGGCCATAGTGCTCTGTGAGCAGAGAGGAAATTAAACGACACAATGAGGATCTTTCCTTCTGGATTTGGGGTGGCTTGTGTTTTCTATTTGTGGGTTAAAGGTTCAGAGTCAGAGCTATTCCTGAATTAAATAATATTCCAAGTTCTCTCTCTGGCACTTATGTAGTAAAGCTACTGATGGCTGTGGCCTTCTGGCTTTAAAGCTTGGCCTTATACCTGGCTAGGTATGTAGGATCTAGCTAATATGGAGCTAATGAACTGGGGAGACAGAGAATCTATAGATAGAGTTCACTTCAGAAGAAAACAAGCAGCAAGCAACAACAACAACACAAGACAGAAAAACCCCGTGAAGGACTAAGGTCACACACGCTTTATCCCACGATGTTCTGATGTCTTTTGAGTTATGTAAAATTAATGTATTTTATTATGGCCCTGATGTGTGCATAATATATGTAGGAGAAAGCTGGAGGAGCTGAAGGGAACGAAAAATCATTTATGGCATATCACAATTTGTCACAGGGACTTTCTCAGTAGCTAAGACATAGTGTAAGCAAGGTGGAAGATCATGGTGCCTCTACAGAAACTGCTGGGTCAAATGCCACTCAATCTTGGCCTTTATTTGGGGTCCTCCCCTGCCCTGAAGTGTACCAGCTTCTGTTAGAAGCCTGCATTCAATCCATACTGGACAGCTATGGTCTTTCCAACATGACCACTTTTCCAGGACTGGTGATCCCCTTTCAGGAATGAGCTAGTGGTGTCTTCTATCACTTGAGAAGAAACAAAAAAGCTACATGCCTTGGATCTTCAGCATCCCTACAAGCGACTGCTTCTTCGAGGCATCATGAAGTCAGCATCCAACTGTATCATACAATGCACATGTTTCTAAGAACTCCACATCTTTCCCCACATCCTTCAGCTTCCAATTTTCCATGGGGATGTGAGCCATGCCCATGGTTGTTGAGAGGGACAGCTTTGAGACAAAGTACAATTCTGTGCACCAGAATGGCATGTGTTAGGGATCATCAACCACACAGCCAGAGAAGGAAAAACACTGACTTTTTTTAGTTGGAAAAAAAAAAGAAGAAAAGAAAAGAAAAGAAAGAAAGAAAGAAAACCCAGGCGACCAATCTACAAAATATAATAATTTATGTTATATGAATTTGTTTTAAATCTGCATATATGTTTAAATATTTCTAACCATTTCTCCTAATTACAATGGGCACATAAACTGACAACCTTTAAATTTCCTTGGCACAGCCAGGAGAAAGGCTGTACTTGAGAAGCGGCACAATTATTTAACTCTTCCATGCATCCCTGTTCAATGCTTCTGTTACAATCATCTGGAATGCCAAAGCCACTATTACCAGTGCAATTGTTGTTATGTGCCCCAGACAAACTGAATTAGAAAGTGTATGGTTTGGGTTGGAACAGGACTAATTTTCACAAACTTTGCTAGACAACTCAAGTGTTTTGCCAGAAATCAAATCTCCAGGTTCTCCGGTTGCCAGAGGTCAAAGGGGCTTCAGCGTGCACCTTGCCTACTTCATGTGTGTTTCTTTAACCAACACCATCATGAACAGTAGCTGGGCTGTGCTCACTTACGTTGTTTCCTTCCCAGCAGACAACTTAGTCGATGCAGTCCACATTACACTGGAAACAAAGGTGCTCAAGTACAGAGAAGGATGGATTCCACAGCCAAGATAACCATCTCCATCCCTCCACAGAAAATGGAGGCTCACTGCTGTGTCCAAGGATCTAATACCAGTACTATAAGCAAATTCCTGGTTACTTTATCCTGTCCATCCCACTCTCAGTTATACGTGAGCGGCTGCTTTCAGAAATACTAATCAAGCTGGAAATGATGGCGCCATTCATGGTATGCAATTGATTCATGGGAATGTGGCATTTAGCATAAGTTTCATCAGTGCACACAAAAAGTAATGCCTTGAGACTTAAAAATCTGCTTAATGTCATAGTTTCTTCTTTTCTTTCCTCAAACAATGCAAAAGCCCACAGCATTATTTTTATCTTATTTGTTCATCTGGCTAACGTATTGGTATTGAAAATTGAACCTGGAGCCTTATACTTTCTGTGGACATGGTCTTCCCCTGAGCAATAAACGCCTAGCCATAAACCCTTTCATTACTGAGTTCTGTTATCATGAGAACATTTTATTGAGGAGCTAAGATAACAAAATCCTCTTTGTTCTTGATTTCTGCCCAGACTTCACACATACTATATACTAAACACTGTGTATTACTTTATTTAATGTTTCTGTTAATCCTCCGGGGTGGGTTTTATTGTTACACCCATTTAACAAACAGGGAAGCAGACACTCAAATTTCCTGAAGGGCCCTTCTAGATAAAGGTGCTGAGAATTGTAACTTATTCTCATCAAATTCCAACCTCCATGTCTACACCTCACAGCTTCCCAGAATGCCAGAGCGCTTGAGTATCTGGTGCTGAGCTCTAAATGAACGAGATCATATCTAGAGAAAGATTATGCCTGTCTGGAGAGTGCTTGAGGGAAGTCAAAGGGCTGAGTGGACATAATTTTAAAGTCACAACATTTTATGAATATGGAGCACTCCATTTCTGGGAATTTATATTCTGCTTCTCTGGGAGAAAGAAGTGATTAAAAAATATGGATCTTTCTAGCTGGCTGACTGGATTTATTAGAATTTACAAAACTTGCGCGGGTGAGAGATTTTTACACTTTTTTAAAAAAAACTCATCTGAACTTTCTTTTAGCACTTCCAAGTTGCCAAGCATTTGCTAAACTCGAGAAGAACGGAATCCAGCAGATGTCTTAGCACCGTGAACTGTACACAGCACTCAGTGACAGCTGCTCAGTCCGTGCAGGAATCCACCCGAGGTCAGCTTTGTGCATAGGACTCCTCGGGGAGGCCCGGAGCAAGGAAAGCTTGGACAAAGAATCTTGTCTTTGCTTCAATTTGAAGGAGACGGATTTTACTTCAGTCAAGCACAGCAATTACCACCATGGAACTGTGACAAGCTCACGGAGGAAAGCATAGGCAGGACGATGACAGCATATATTAGGAGCCTAAACCTCGTATCAAAGTATGTTGCCCTTGAGATGGTGACACTTAAACCCAGCTCTGAACAATAAGTAGATGTTATCTGAGTGTTAAGCTGTCTAGAAAGCCAGGGAACTACTTTGTAAGCTATGGGTGGCTTCACAAGGGAAGCAGGGGAAATTGGAGGTTGAAAAGGTAATTCAATATTACAGGGAGAACAAGAAAAAAAAAAGAACATTCTTGGATGAAAAATAGTGTGAATCAATATGCCCTTAACACCTACTTATGTCTGAGCAGAACACACACATGGACTCTCATAAGCACACACATACACACACACACACACACACACACACACACACACACACACAAACGAACACACATGCACACATGTACACACATGCAGACTCTCATCAGCACACACACACACATATGTATGTACACATCAACTATTCCTTCTGCCTTAGAATATAGTTACGTCTTCCACCAAGTACTAGCCATATGTGTACATTTCTAATACACATTGGCTTTCTGACATTTTAGTTTGTATTGCCCATACTATACAGAAAACTAGGCTGATGTGAACATAAACTCTGATTAGTGAGTGAAAAGAGCCTCCTTATAAGCTGGCGGTCCATATGGGAACACACTGCTCTCTGGGACCCACACCAGGAAAGTCCTTCAATTCATGTGTAAGATACAGTCGAGTGAGTGAGATATCCCCAGAGAATTTGAAAATTTCCAATTAAACCTAGCTAGTCTCTCTCAAAAGCCAAAATGTGTGTGTGGGGGGGGGTGCAAAACCAGCTGGCCAGTGTGGAAGGGACTTGCCTTTTGCCCTCAGCTCTTCTAAGAACTTATCATGTGACTCAGGATAAGTCAGTTGTCTCTACTTCTTGAGTTTCCGGTTCCTTCTCTTTCTGCGAAGGATACATTGGCAATGCTTTAAATCCCTCTATGGAGCCCTGGTGATGAGCAGCACACATGTGGAGTGTCAGTGGACTTCTCAGTCATTTCTGAAGTTGCATAGAGATTCTAGAGTTTGAGTTGCTTTTGCTGAGCATCCTAAAGGTCTCTCTCCCATCTCTTCTCTCATGATCTTCCCCGTTCATGCCTCAGACTCACTGGCAGCCACTCTCATCTTCTTTTACTTTTCCACTGGGCAGACCCAACACTTAGCATCAGTAAACTGAGTTTCTGGATGCAGGGGTGTGGCTGCTAGAGTCACCTGGTGTCCTAGTTCTGCTGTGGCATTCACCAACTGCCTGGGAGTAAAGGTCACTTCCACAACTTGAAAGTGACAATGACATCTACATTCTATAGAGAAAGGAATGGATGTGAGGACACGTATGAAGCACAATGCTTGGCACACACTGCATGTCGATGGCGTATGTTTCAATGCCTTGCTCTTCTTTAATATGCATCATTTCTAATACTGTTGAAGACAGTCCAAGGTAGAATATGTTTCAGTCACCTTGTAGATGAGACCCATTGGAAAGCACTATCATTTCCCAAGATTAGCTTTCAAATGGCAGAGATAAGATGCAAATAAGAGTTTCTGCTTTCTGTTCTCCTCCATGTTCATTCATTGCTTTGTTAAAAAACAGTATATCAAACATGGCAACCTGCTACAAGGCTCACCCTTCTTTCTAGTGGCATCTGCCCTACACATCGTACCTGTGGCTTGTACCCTTGAGACTCAGGCAGAGGTGAACACTCTGTGGAATGCAATGGGATTCTGACTTAGTTTCTGAATGAGGAAGGAATTTCAGGCCTGAGTGAAGAGGTGACTTACTAATCAACCTGACCCCCCAACAAGTCAAGAAAGAATGGAGAGATAATCTATGAAAGTGAATAAAAAGCTCCTCAAAGCCCTAAAGTTGCAGAGAACACTACCCTGCCCGCCCCCCACCCCCACCAAGGATTTCAAATCTGAATCACTTGGGTTTAACAAAGTTAGTTTCAAATTAATCTTAGGAAATTGAGATTAATTCAATAAATATCCCCTGCAGTTTCTATCTGACATGTCACATTCAATTAAAACTTGTAATCTGCCCCCTCCTGCACTGAGAAACTTACAAAATAACAAAAGCCACTGAGAAGTTTAGCCATTAATACACTGATACAGCGCACTCCAGAACCAAGAACCCTAAGAGGTCCATTCAGCTGTTCCAATAGTGAAAACAGCCCTCAAAGACAACCCAAAGCTCTAAGGGATGTCTTAGGCCACTAGAGATAATCTACATCCCTTTGGAAATCTCAGACTCATAGGAAAGCTACAACCTCAACTTGCTAAAGTGAAACTCTACCTGAGAATCTTAATTTACCTAGGAAATGACATAAAAGAAAAGAAACTAGAAAAAAATCAAAGAAGTATTTCCTCAGTTTCAGTAGTACATTCAACCAGCCTTCCTTGAACCAACATGTAGCATGCACTGTCACTCCTGCTCATACGAAGCAGAACACAAAACAAGAGCCATGTAAGCCTAGAAATGGAAGGTTGAGCTCCACCTGGGCAGCTGCAGGTCTAACCTCCTTCACTGCACATTAGTATTAGTTCTACACCCATCTCTAATGTCTACCCAGCTTTCAAAAGGCATCTAGCTAAGCATGGTGGTGCACACCTGTAATCACAGTGCTCAGGGAGGCAGAGGCAGGCAGACTTCTGTAAGTTCAAGGCCAGCCTGGTCTACAAGGTGAGTCCAGGACAGCCAAAGCTACATACACACACATACCCTGTCTCAAAAAAACAAAAACATTTTTTTTGGGTTTTGTAGATGTGGGGTTATTTATTTCCTTTGTTTTCCTGGGTAAAGTAACCTCTTTGGTTGGAGTTGTCCTTTTAGTATTTTCTGTAGGTCTGGATTTGTTGCTAGGAACTCTTTAAATTTGTTTTTGTCCTGGAATATCCTGTTTTCTCCATCTATGGCTATTGAAAGAGTTGCTGGGTATAATAGTCTGGGTTGGCATCTGTGGTCTTTTAGTGTATGCATGGCATCCATCCAGGACCATCTGACTTTTATAGCTTCTATTAAGTCAGGTGTAATTCTGATAGGTCTGCTTTTATATGTGACTTGATCTTTTTCTCTTGCAGCTTTTAATATTTTTTGTTCTGCACATTTAGTGTTTTGATTATTATGTGGCAGGAGGATTTTCTTTTCTGGTCCAAATACTTGGAGATTTGTATGTTTATTGTATATTTACAGGTATGTTAGGTAAGTTTTCTTCTATGATTTGTTCAAAATATTTTCTGGGCCTTGGATCTGGGAGTCTTTGTTTTTTTCTATTCATATTATTCTTAGGTTTGGTCTTTTCATAGTTTCCCAGACTTCTTGGATGTTCTCTGTCAGGAACTTTTTAGATTTCACATTTTCTTTGACCATTGTATTGATTTATTCAATTATATCTTCTACTGCTGAGATTCTCTCTTCCATCTCTTGTATCCTATTGGTAATTCTAACTGCGTGTATACATGTAGAAAAATGAAAATAGATCCATATTGATCACACTGCACAAAACTAAAGTCCATGTGGATTAAAGACCTCAACATAAAACCGGACATACTAACTCTATTAGAAGAAAAAGTGGGGAAATGCTTGGAACTTATTTGCATAGGAGACAACTTCCTGAACAGAACACCAATAGCTCGTTCTCTAGAGTCAATATTAATAAATGGGACCTCATGAAACTGAAAAGCTTTTGTAAGTCAAAGGGCACTGTCAACAGAACAAAGCAACAGCCTACAGACTGGGAAAGGATCTTCACCAATCCTATATCCAACAAAGGGCTAATATCCAAAATATATAAAGAATTCAAGAAATTAAACACCACCAAACTAAATAGTCCAAATAAAAATGGAGTACAGAGCTATACAATGAATTCTTAAAAGAGAAATATCAAATCACTGAGAAACACTTAAAGAAATGTTCAAAGTCCTTAGCCATCAGGGGAATGCAAATCAAAACCACTCTGAGAGTCTACCTTACACCTATCAGAATGGCTAAGATAAAAAAGCCAAGTGACAACACATGCTGGTGAGGATGTGGAGAAAGGGGAGGACTCCTCCATTGCTGCTGGGAGTGCAGACATGTACAATCAATCTGGCACTTTCTCAGAGAATTGGGAATAATTCTACCTCCAGACCCAGCTATACTATTCATGGGCATACACCCAAAAGATGCTCCACCATACAACAAGGCCATGGGTTCAACTCTGTTCACAGTAGATTTCTTCATAATAGCCTGAATCTGGAAACAAACTAGATGCCCATCAAATGAAGAATGGATAAAGAAACTGTGTTACATTTATACAATGGAATACTATTCAGCTATCCAAAAACAAAGAA
Organism: Acomys minous; assembly: GCF_964271855.1. Lineage (NCBI taxonomy): Eukaryota > Metazoa > Chordata > Mammalia > Rodentia > Muridae > Acomys > Acomys minous. Next base: position 65,293,954 of record NC_140492.1, read on the forward strand.
ATCTTGAAAATTTCAGGCAAATGGACAGAACTAGAAAAGATCATCCTGAGTGAAGTAACCCAACTCCAGAAAGACAGGCTTGGTATATACTTTCTTATAAGTGGATATTAACCCAACATAGATGTCCTTTGAGAAACTCCACCCAGATACTGGGTCTTGCACCTGTACTCTGGGCAGACAGCTGAGAGTTGAATGAAATAGTGAGGTGGGGGTGGGGGTGAGGGATGAAAGACCCGCAGGGGTCAGGAGCTCCACAGAGAAACCACCAAGGCCAGTGGCTCTGGATGGGCGGGGGAGTAGAAACTGATGCAACAATCAAGGTCAATGTATGCAGAGTACCTAGACGCCCCTGCAGACATAGCTGATGGACAGCTCATTCTCCATGGGGAGTAGGGAGAGAAGGGGCTGCCTCTGACATGAACTCTGGTGCCTGCTATTTGATCACTCCTCCCTTGGTGGGGTGGCCTTGCAGGAACACAGAGGAGGCGGGGGATGAAAACTACCCTGATGAGATCTAATGGACTGTGATCCGAGAGTAGGGCAGGATCCTGCCTCCCTGTCAGAGGTCTAGGGGAGGGGAATAGGATGGAAGAGGGAGGGAGGGTGGAAACTGGAAGATAAGAGCAATAACAATTGAGATGTAATGTGAATACATTATTTTTTAAAAAAAGAACACATCTAACGCTCATGTTTCTGAAACTTGGCTCTCATACATCCTCTCATCTAGATTCTTGAAAGAAGGTTTTGAATATTCAGTTAGATTTTTCCTCTGGTCTCTTCCATTGACTGTGACCCTTCAAAATCCTGTCAGGGGAACTTCCATGCTGTTAATAGCCTGACACAATCGTAATTTTTAAAAACACCTTCGGATATATACAAATGTTAAAGAGCACAAACTGGACAGATAACTCTGACGTAAATGGTTTTCTTGAAATGTGATATAATAAGAACTGTAAAAGTGATAATGGCCAGAAAGAGTGTCTATGAACATCATTGACTATGACTTAAGCTATGCTCCCCTCAAAATGCTTCATAAATAATTCATCATTTAATGTCGACATTAACTTCAAAATGGGTATGATTTGTGGTCTCCTTTTCCTATTTAGGAATCTGACTTCTATAGTGCAAAAGTTTGGTGGAGCAATGAGTTGGTAGCAGGGGAGAACAGGAGTTAGATTTAAATTAATAGTAAGAGTTTTGTTATCTGTCCCTCATCATCAGATATGAAAAGATAGCAGTCCCCAAGTTCATCCTGCTACTCAACATAATTCTCGTCTCTATTCTCAAGACATAGTGTGTTTGGAAGCCCATCATTTGCCACACATTTTCTAGTTTGGGCGGGTCCTGATAATCTGCATAATTTTATATATTGACAGCATGTCTGTGATGTATTAATTTTCAGGGTTTGACTGACGTTAACATGACCCAAGGCTTCTTGTGTTCCCAGCACAGACTACTGTGATTTACCCTCATTTTAATACTTTCTCAGTTTACTCTTGCAAAATTCAGAGGATGAAAAAGAGCTCACAATCTCAACTTTTAGAAGTGGGAGTCCGTACATCTAGCTACTTTTTTTTCTAGATCTGTGTCACCTCTCTCTTTCATCAATACCAACATGAAAATGGGAGATTTCACCTGAACACGTAAGGAGGCATTGACATCTTATTGTGCCTTAGCTGCACAGATCTAGGTGTCTGTGGTCCTGAGTGTCAACGGCCTATTCTTGTACAGCATCTGTCTGCCTACCCATCTGATGTTGGAGTTACTGCATTTCCACTGGAAACCTCTTCTGTGCTGTGTTATCTTTTGCAGTGTAAATTTCCATTTCTTAACTGCAGTTCTGGGACAACAGTTAGTGCTTAGGGGGCAGTGCTAAGTGAGAGGCCAGTGAGGCAGTGTATTGGCTTGCCTCAGAAAAGGATCGTTGAATGACATCTCTGAAGAAAGGTACCACATTTTCCTAATACCTGAATTACTTCACATGGGGTCATATGAAAAACCCATCTTGCTGCTCTTCTTGCTTAGCACAGGCTGCCTTATCAGAGTGACTGAACAGCTTCAATTTAAAAGAAAATCAAATGAATCATATTTAGGGCCCTCTGGGAAGGCATTTTACCTCCAGCTATTGCACAGCCTGTTGATCCACCAATTATCAGGCTCATTGCAGACACTTCAAATATCTAACACAGATTAAATGGGGGAAGGCATCTACAATGTACAGGACAATTTACCTATGCAGCCCTTAAATCAGACAAGTGATTCCTCAATGCCACATGTAACCCGTGCTTCATAACCAAAACAGAGCCAGCTCCCAGCCAACAAAGCTAAAGCCTAAGAGCTAAACCTCTGAGATGGTAAACATTTGTGTAAATAATGACAACTGATGTTTAACTAGCTATATCATGTTAACATTTGAATATGAGGCTGTTTTATACTCGTTTTGTTTTGTTCTGTTTTGTTTTTCAAGACAAGGTTTCTCTGTGTAGCCCTACATGTCCGCAACTCGCTTTGTAGACCAGGCTGGCCTCAAACTCATAGAGATCCACCTTCCTTTGCCTCTTGAGTGCAGGGATTACAGGCGTGGGCCACCACACCTAGCTACAAACTTACACTTTTTTTAAGTCAAAGGAAAGATTAATTCAAATTCTCTATAACACATAAATGACTTTCAATCAAAGCTGTTAATGAAAACAGTGATATCTGAATATCCATACTTGTAGTTTTGCAAATGCTGGGGGGGGGGGTTCTTACTTTTTTTTTTTAACGTACATACTAGTGTTCTTATTATGTCCTGAAGTAATCAAGTTTGTGTTTACAGAGTGCAGGTAAGTCTGAATTTCTTAATGATTACTTACTTTGCACATTTTATATCTTTTCTATGAAGAGACATTTGACCACTGGCAATGATCAGATGGCACCTGCAATAAAACCCAATGCTTTATAGTCATTTGAATCCTGCCTCAGAGTGCATCGCCAAGTCCACCACAAGATAGTAAGGGCATGTCTGCCTTCTTTATGCTTGTCATTGAACCCAGAGCCTCCTACATGCCAATCACATGTTCTCGCACTCAGCTTCATACCAAGCTCCACGTATGAGCTTTTTAATTTGGATTTTAAATTCAAATTGCATACAAAAGTCAACAAAATATTCACCAGCAGAAGGTGACTGATTGACTTAACGATGTGAAGCAAATTATAAACGGTCTTAGGATGTTCACCAGCAAAATAAATGAATTAAGAGCAGCTCCGCAGGATGCTATAGTCTTAAAATGAAGCAGTAGCTATGCACACTTTGGCCAGAGGACATGACTGTTATGTTACATAAATAGCTGACAGGACAGTTGGTCTCTCATCCGCACAAAAGTAAGCTCCGTGTAAATGAGAGCCGTGCTGTCCATTGGGTCATTGCGTGCCTGCAGCCAGCCATGCAGCCACATCGTGAACGTACTATACTTGCATTCTGTGCTTGTCTTAGCCAGACTTTTCTTTGTTATCACAAAATATCTGATAGAACCAACTGAGGGAAGGAAAGAGTGGTTTTGGCTCACAGCTTCACAGTCCCTATGGTGGGCGTGGCATGACGAAGCAAGATGGCTCACATTGCTATGTCCAAGAAGCAGAGTAAGAATGGCTGAGCTGGCGAGCTTTCTCCTTTACTGTGGCTGGGCACTTTCCCTATGCAATACCACTGCCCATGAAGCATGGCTTCTCTTAGAACTGCCCTCGCGGACATACTCGGAGGTGAGCTGTCTTAGTCGAGCTATGTCTCTGTCCACTCAATCTGGCAATCAAGATCAACTCAACACAGTGTGTATCAGCCATTCCCTTTTTTTTTTTTTAAAGGTGTGGGCCACTACCACCACACTATATATATTTTTTAATATTTATTTATTTAATGTATATGAGTGTTTTATCTGCATATACACCTGCAAGCCAGAAGAGAGCACCAGACCACATTATAGATGGTTCTGAGCCACCATGTGGTTGCTGGGAATTGAACTCAGGACCTCTGGAAGAGCAGGTGGCACTCTTAACCACTGAGCCATCTCTCCAGCCCAGCCATTGCCGTTTATTCTGATATAATTTATACGAGACATGCATAATAGCTCCTACTTCACATTTCACAATAGGATGGCCCTCAAAGTAAATATGGAAATACTGAATATTTCTTTAAAACTACTTTAAGTGATAATTTCAATAGAATTAGTAGATCCTTACCGCACTGTAAAAAAAAAAAGTATAAAGAAATATGGAGCTATAAATAAAAATATTTGTATAATTTACTAGAAGCTGGTGCTCTTTTAAGAACATCACATACATTAGCATGCTTAGTCCTCAAAGAATACAGTCTATTATTAGCTTCTTTATAGATACAGAAGATGAAAGAGTAATCAGTATATGGGCTCATAGCTCATTAAAGAGTACAGCTGGCTTGGAAAGTCAGACATATCAAACGTTAAAAATGTTACATTATAGCTGGTGAGATGGCTCAGTGTAGAAAAGTGCTTGCTCGGCAAGTTGGAAGCCCTGAGTTTGGATTGGCAGAACTCCCATAAAAGCTGAGTACAGTGGCAAAGACATCTCTAATCCCAGCGCATCCCTATGCGAAGAGGGGTGAGGAGACTGAAGAAGGTCTCGAGGCTCATGGACCAGCCAGCTTGGGTAATATAGCAGCAAAGAGAGCCTAGAGGTTGTGTTCTGATAGCACAACATGTACCTTGACATGCCTGTATCGAGATCTACATACACAAACACACATATCACACACACACACACACACACAAATACACACACACACACATCCCACAAATACAAGTAAAAAAAAAAGACATCAGTAGCTGCTCTGCAATATCTCTTTTGGAGAATTAACCCATATCCTGTGTCTCAAAGGAAGGAATGACCACTCCCTTTGACTGAGGTGAAACAAGGTGAAGGAAATAAAAGGATGAAAAGAACAAAAAAAGGGGTTTGTGTGAAGGATTGTAAACTTTGTCACAGGGGAAAGCAGTCTCGGCAGGCTTTGCCCTTGGACACATCACAGATATTCCCTGAGATTAACCTTGAGATAGACTGGGTGGAGCCATCCTGGGCCTGGAATTCAGGAAGGGGACCTGACCTGGGGACTCCACCTCTCCACCTGGACTATTGTGTTTCTAATCGACCCTCAATGGGAGAGGGAGACCATCCCTTGCATGTGAGAGGCAGGCAGGCAGAGAGGACAGAGAGGAGCAGCAGGTTCAGACTGGGCTTGAGCCCACATGGATCAGGAAGAGGATCAGTGAACAGGCGGGACCAGCTCACAGGCCAGAGACAACAAGCGACCTGTCCCGTGGAGCGGATACCGGAAGGTTCACTCTTTTTTCCCTTTAACCTCTTTTCCCTCTTGTGTAAGCTAGTTGGGTTGTATAATAAAGTTTAATTGTTAAGAAACAGAGCCAACAGGGGTTATTATTATAGCCCAAGATATTTCAATATGCATTCATTTGAAATGAGGGTGCTCTTCCTCCAAAGCTGAGTCATAGCCCAGTCCCTTTTAAAAATCCATTCTATCGTTCTATTCTGAGATGGGGGGGTCTCAGCACACACTCTCCCCATTGTCTTCCTGCCTCTGCCTCCACTGAGAAGAAATTCCAGGTGTGTCCTGTCATACCTGCCTCTCTAGTTCAGATTCTATTCCCACTGCCTAGTTAGCCCATTGAGTGGTAAGTTACATCACACCCCTTTCCAAAGTGAAACCTTCATTGAAATAGAAAGCAAAGAAAGGAAGAGGAGGAAAGGAAAGGTAACAAGGAAGAAGTAAAAGCACGGGGAAGAGAAAAGAAAGAAGGAACAAAGAAACAAAACAGGAAAAAAGGGGACACAAACTTGCAAAGGAAAACATATGGTCATATAATCTAAAATCAAAGTCCCTATTTCGGAAGCACTATGTAGTTGTTGAGGTCCCTAAGGAAAACTGACAACATGGTGCTCCTGCAGAAAGCACCCCGGGGAAGTTTGTTAGGGCTTTACATCAGTTCCAGGCTCACAACTACTGTGTGCCCATGAGAAAACAGGCATTGGAATCAGTCCAAGGTGAGACCACAGCTGCTTTCAAAACCATAACGAACAGTGCAAACTTTGAGAATCAGGCCAGAAAAGTAAGAGTTGGGGGTTCCCATACTTTAGTCCAGTCATTATCCAGTGTGCCCTTGGACAACCCCACACTCTGTAACATTGTGAGTACAAACATCTCTAGCTAGGTGACCTCATGACCTATCCAAACGGTTCAGTTCTCAGCACAACGATGCATAGGCATCTAATTAAGAAATTGGCTTGTTTACCCAGTAAATGGCAATAAAGCTCCAGAGGACAACAGCAAGGTAATTAAAAGCAGAGGAAAAATGTCCTGACCGGGAATGGTGGCGCACACCATGGCAGCAGCACAGATGTGCAGCCTCCTCAGTGGGATGCATGCTTTCCTTCTATAGACAGTGATCAAGAAGTGTGAGTGAGGAAATCACCATTTAAATCACATTTGGAAACAGCTTGACACAGCTGATGAAAATTTGATTAGAGGAATGTTTTGTTTTAAGAAAATTCAAACTGCAGAATATCATGAAGGTATTTGCCTACCCTCCTCTCCTATGTTAAAGGTGAAGTATTCGAGACCTAGAATGCACATGTAATTTAACTCCAGTCCCAGGATATTCACACACTGGCATACAATTTGGGAATATCACCAAATACGTATGATTCACAAACACCTTAGAAATTATTGACAGAACCACAGGTTCTTCAGATAAAGACATTTTTGTTGCAGAACAGGTTGACATTACCTCCATGCATGGCCTTGATCAAGTTACATGCCTGGTGGTGTGATTTAAGGAGTCTATTTCTTCTCTTTGACACTTAGTTTCTGCTATTTGAAGCGAGGGGGAAGCAGAAGATGAGCCCGTGTTAGCTCTGGTGCTTAAAGAGTCTTAATTCAAGGGAGAGGAAGATGTGTTAGGCTTCCTCCCTAATAAGCAGTCAGAAATAGACACCCCTTCTCTGAACCGGAAGTCTCCTAGGAACTCCCTCAACACAGCTACATCGATAAGAGAACGCAGTGCTCCTGGCTAGGTCCCAGGGCACGCCAGGTGAGGATGAATTCACTACAGTGTACTCTCTCTGGATATCAGGCTCTCCATCAATTTCCTTTCCAAGGCCAGTGGCCATAAACCTTTGAAGGCTGGAACCCTATCAGCAGCCGCATCTCTTCCTGCAGCAGAGCACAGCGGCGATAAGGTCTCAGTTGGTTTTGAAAGAGAATGAGGCAGGAAGTCATTTTGGAGCCCGGAGGATACAGAACAGCTGTTTTCGGGCACAGGGGCGGAGTGGCCAATACTGTGTGTGTCAGGAGTGCCTGTGAACTGCATCCTCTTAAGCAAGAAGCATCTGTTTGTGCTGGAGGACCTTGCCCCAGGCGCAAAGGCACCAGAATAAATCTGCCAGATCTTAGGCAAGACCACATCCTCTCCTCACGTTCGCCGTTTGCCCCTAGCAATTCTGACGTTTGTGACCTGACAGTAGGAGATTGGTTGAATTATATCCTCTGTTATGTCTCAAGTTACTCATCACCAACATGTATGTATGAGAGAGGGGAGACTGACAGGCTCAGCTGGGGGAGGTGTGTCAGACATCTAAGACTTCACTTTTAGTACATCTTTCTTAAATCTAAAGTACCTCTTAAAATACTGCTCTTCTGATTTTACTTTTCTTTTCTGGGGGTGTGGTGAAATCTATTGATGGTATCCAGGAGATTAGGGCTCGTTAAGCCTTTCCACTTATTCCAAGGGTCTGGGATGGAAACTGTGAAGGAGATGCTCAACATTTGAGCTGAGTTGGAACAGGGACTCCTCAGTGGCTGACAGCCTCTCTCTTGCTCTCACGTCCTTGCTGGGGTAGGTGGTCCAGGGCTTCTTACTCCTTAGAGGCCATGTAGGCCATGAGGTCCACCGCTCTGTTGCTCTAACTGTATTCATTGTCATACCGGGAATTGGGCTTTACAAAGTTGTCATTGAGAGCAGTGCCAGCCCCAGCATCAAAGATGGAAGAGTGGGAGTCGCTGTTAAAGCGGCAGGAGAAAATCTGGTTTTCACTGTAACCCAGGATACACTATAGTGCTGCACCATCTTCTTGATGTCATTGTTCTTGGCTGTTTTCTCTGGGTGGCATGCCAGACTAATGACAGACACACTGCAGGTAGAAACATGAAAGGTCATGCTCTGGGATGATCTTGCCCACAGCCTGGGCAGCACCAGTGGATGCAGGGATAATGTCCTGGGCTGTCCCATGGCTATCATGGCACAGCTTTCCCAATGGGCCCTTCACAGTCTTCTGGGTGGCAGTGATGGCATGGACTGTGGTCACGAGTCCTTCTACAATGGCAAAGTTGTCATGGATGACCTTAGCCAGTGGGCCTAAGCAATTGATGGTACAGGAAGCATTATTGACAATCTTGACTGAGCTGTCATACTTCTTGTGGCTCACACCTATCACACACATGGGGGGCATTGGCAGAAGGGGCAGAGATGATGACCCTTTTGGTGCCACCTTTCAAGTGGGTCTCAGCCTTCTCCATGGCAGTAAAGACACCGGTAGACCACAACATACTTGGCACCAGCTTCACCCCATTTGTTGTTAGCAGGATCTTGCTCCTGAAAGATGGAGATGTCCTTCCCAAGTGATGACGAGTTTCCCATTTTCAGCTTTGACTATGCCATTGAACTTGCCATGGGTAGAGTTATATTGGAACATGAGGCTGAGGTCAACCAAGGGGTCGTCAATGGCAACAGTATCCATTTTGCCAGACATGAATGAAGTCTGATACAGCCCAATTGGTTCGTTCCAACCTTTATCATTGTGTCTCTGGGACAAGGCTGGCACTGAAGGAGAAGATGCATTCCCCCCAGAAGAAGGAGGAGTGGAGAACCTCTCTGGGTCTATTTAAAGACATTTAACTTTCTTGCTATACCTTTGGGAGCATTGTTTTCCCTTAACTCCATTGGAATTACAAAACTGTAGTATTAGAGGCAAATTACCAGATTTTTTTTTTCTTTCCTGACAGCATGACATGAATGGTTTCTTTGAAATGAAAAAGGAATAAAGAACCCCACCACAATCTGGTCTTGATCGGGACCCTTCACAGCAGGCATCCAACTGCTTTTAGTTCTCACTCAGTTTTTAAACTTGTATTTATTGGATGTCTGTTACATTCCCAAGCATTATTGGTCATACAATGCTTTTGGTTGTAAGATGTTCATGGCGCAGGAGGTAGTGAGGGAGCAATAGCACAAAGCTCGGAGTTGATCTCTAGTAGAATTTTAAAATTAGACAACACTCAAAGGGCATCTCATTCAGGCACCCCCAAGATGCTCAGGGTTTCCTTATAGTGATCTCACCAACTGACTGTCTTGGTATTCAGTGATTACATGGTTAACTGGAGTCAGTCTTTCTTAGAACAGTCATCGTAACCTTTGTTTATAATATACATTTCTGATACATGTGTAATTAGAATGGATATAAACCCTTCATTCTGGGGACCAGTTGGGAAGGGATCACGGAAACATGCAACAGACTGGAATCAGGGATAAACTTGTAGTTAACTTCTGATACAGGAGTTAGGCTATTCAGACCAGGCAAGTGCTTGTATCCTCTTTGTGTGGCTTTCCTATCTCTGGAAGAAAGTGGTTAGATTAGATCAAAGAAAAGCTTTGCTTTTGTGTGAGCACTAGCCTTGGAAACGAGAAGTCTATGTCAAGTTTCATCAGGACCAAGCCAAAGTGACCCACACTGATAAAGGGCCAGTAGTCCCTCTGCCAGATCCCAGTACTCCAGACTACTGAGCTTAACCCCTTCCTGACCAAAAGCAGGAGACATAATTCACCTGTGCCCACATCCATAGGCATTTGGTCCACTGACCTTGAACTTCCTCTTTCTACCACTTAAAACTTCTGATTTGACTCAACAACCCTCATGCTCCCTCCCAATCTCTCACCCTCATCCCTCACCCTGAGAAAACTTCTCAGCATTGTTTTTCATTTGTGTTCTGTCCCCTACCCTGGAAAGTCAATAAGGCTTTGTGTCATGGTTTAACCCCTGGGGTTTTATTGAATTTAGTTCTAGCAAGCTTTTTTAGCTCAGGAATAAATGAAGCCACAGAAAACAGTCACCATCTCTCTATCTATTACAGGGAGGATGCTAAGCGGTTGGACCTGAAATGAGGAGTGTTTGCTATGGCACACTTAAGTTCTTGGAACAGTGCCCCATGCCACCTGGGGCAGTTCTTTTCCTAGCCAGTCTCATGCAGAATTTGCTCACTGTCTCCAAATTCCAGCTCAGAATTGAGAAGGATAAATTGCAGGCTATATATATATATATATATATATATATATATATAATATTTCTAATTAAAATGTTTATTTTATAGTATTAAATTTAATATATAGCATCCATTTAATATATATAGTATTATATATTATGATTTTAAAATATATATTTAATATATATTTCAAACACATGAGGACTGTGGAGATGGAACCTGGTCTTGAACTCAGAGCACCCTTCTCCCTGCCTGCCTTTTCTTTCCTTCAATACTTAATCCCAGTTATGCATCCTTTTTCCTTGTTCCTTCCTTACACAAATCAAACAATTTAGAAAGCTTCTATTCCAACTCCTCATTTTTCAGGAACAGCAACTGTCACTTACAGAGTCAGGGATGGCTACTCAAGGTGCCAGGGCTTGCTGAGGGCAAAGTTAGGGCACTAACTGTGCTGCTCCACCCTCTTGGCTGTTCACTGGTCTCCCGCTTGTTTATACCATTTTGTGAGGCTTGCTGGTTTGTGAAGAAATTTCAGCAGTTCTCAACCTGTGGGTCGTGACCCATCTGGGGTCACAAGGTTTGCCTAATGCCAACTGCATATCAGATATTTACACTGTGTTTCATGATCGTCGCAGAATTGCAGTTGTGATGTGGCAACAAAGGTAATCTTACTGTTGGGGGACACTACAATGTGAAGAGCTTTATTAAAGGTTCTCAGCATTAGGAGGATTGAAAAGATTGGAAAATCTGATGCTTGGTTCCTCTTTCTGCCCTTTAGGCATGAGATGAATGCACAGATGCAGCTTGAAGCATCAGCACCCCATTTCCAAATCTGTAGAAAACATGCCTGAGAAAGCAGTTTCTTTTCCTGTATTCTCCTTTCCTACCCTTTTCCTTTCTTCCACTGAACACAGGTTTGTGGAGGACTGACTGGGAGCCAGTTGCAGGAGTAGGTAAGGCACCTGACTGGAGTTCACAGGAAATGGGGCACCCTGAGAAGTTAAGAGCAAGTCCTACAGGATTGCCAAAGAGCTAAGGCACCATAAAGCCTAGCCTTAGGGAACGGAGTGAATGCCACAGGAATGCTGGCAAGCTAGAAATCCATGAAGCCAAAGCCTTGGGGGACAGAAGCTGGGGCCAGAACAAAGGGGGACTGATGACCAAGAAAGAAAATGCTGGAGCTTTCAAAACAGGAAGTTAAACTTAGGAAGAGGCTAAAATCAGTGTCTCCAGCTCATTGATGGGTCTTTACAACAACAGCTCTGCTCAGCATGAACAGCTTCCATGCAACCTTTCCTCCAGTCGTTTCCTTGCAGAAGGTCTTTAATGACAGGGATAACCAACTGACTGCACTGATTCTGTCATCCTTTATTGGCCACATCTAAAATAATCCCATATATTTGGGGCAGGGGGAATGTCAGAATTTTCACCAGAGCCCATTTGGCTCTTTCTGTTTCTAATTTCCTTGGGATGTATCACACTTTGTTGTTATTCTACTCAATGTCATATTTATTTATTTAGTGTTCTCTCTCTCTCTCTCTCTCTCTCTCTCTCTCACACACACACACACACACACACACACATACACATACACACACTATACACACACACACAAACACACACTCCCACTATAAAAATGTACAAGGCACAAATTACAGAGACACAAGTTACATTTTTATCCATACTTCTATCCTTTCTCAGAAGTAGCACCATTTATAATTGTACACACACACACACACACACACACACACACACACACACACACACACTTCTGTTTCCTGAAAATATATAATAGTGAATACCTAGAAATACACAGTTTAATTCTATGCTTCTTCATGTCATGTATATGATATCAGCTTCATCTATTCTTACTTTTTACCTTCACTTTCAGATACATTAATGGACCTACAGTTCTCAAAAGTTCTGTGTTGTCCACATCACTATATCTGCATGAAGTTACCCAGTTCTAATATTCCCTTTCTAAGCCCTTTCAACCTTTGCAATGTAAAACCAGTCACTCGATGAGCTCCTCCCTCTGCTCACTCTGTCCATCCAGTCATTACAACATCTATTACGTGAATTGGAATCAATCATCTCTCCTCCCAATAGGATCACAAGTCTTTTAATACAATGAACATATCGGGATGAGCTCACTATTTCTGCACATAGCAGTATCTGTATTCTGTATAGTATCTGGCTTATTTCTCAAGTGACTATTGACTCATTGCAGGAGAGAATAAATGATGCAAGAAAAATTTCTTCTGGGAAATCCAGTGTCATGACCTTTATACAGCCTGTACCATACTGTGGACTTTTGTTTGCTAGCTACACCCACGTTGCAGCCGTAGTGATATTTTCTCCAACTGCCTCCTGGCAGTCGCTGAAGCTGCAAATGGCTAGGATGTAATCAGACCATCCGATTTTGAACGTAAAACATTGGATGACCCCATTTTTCATCCTAGGTGACATGCTTGAATTCTGCAGATATCCTTGTGGTGAGAACACTGCACACTTTGTCACAGTGACAACAGGTGCTGAGTTGTTATTACTCCAGGTCACTCAAGACAGAAATTCTACAAATTCAGAAGCAGTGACCAGGGTTCTGACTGGCAGGCTACCACGATGGCGTCATGTGCAAGCATAAAGAGGAGACCGAGTTCCCAACAAAGGAACAGCAGGTGAAGTCATCATGTTGGTTTTGTTTGGAAACTCAAAATGGTTCAGCTCTATAGCGGGACATTCAATAGGCCGAATATGATAGGGGCTGGGACTGACTCACCGGAAACTAAGAAAGAAATATAGCACTCGTGTTTTAGAAATGGCATTTGTTCCCGCCGCCTACTGCGTGTCTGCTGCTCTGGTATCTTGTACTTCAGCAACTGGGTTGACAAAGATTTGTCTCCAAAAGGGAATGAATAAAGGAACTGCATGCTGTAACCCACTACAAAACCGTCACATCTGCAGCAGGGGTGCCACGTGGCAGGAGAGAGTAAGAGATGTGGCTTTTTTTTTTTTTTTTTTTTTTTTTTTGTCCTCTAACAGAAGACGTAGGCCATGGTGTCTTATGCAGGCGTCCCACACCTGCTTTCTCTAGGAGCATGAGGGTAGTAATAGTGCCTTTCTCATGGAGTTATTGCTAAGCTTAAGTGAGGAGACACATAGAAAGGTCTAGCACATGGTTGTCAGGCATTATTGTTTTTTTAGGTACTGTCCTTGTGATCTTTAAGAGTTTTATTCTTTGACTAATTCAAATCTGGGCTGATACCTCACATTTATCATTTGCTAGCTACATGGGCAATTTAAAAGCTAATTATGTTTGCTCATCTGGACAAAAGAGACTATAGATGCACCAAATATTTTATGAAGCTAAAATGTGAAATATTGTATGGGAGGGGACCTAATGTGATGACCCTAAGTGTGCCACAGTATCACTCACTCCATAGGACAGTCTGTCACCAGGCTCGCTGGGATTCAGAATCATTCCTTTTAAGAGTCTTAGTCAAGGCAGGTATTAAATTCAGGGTCTTGCTCTTAGGTAGTAGCGTAAAGGACCTTCCGGAAGTAGAGAGGACCTAAAACTCAGAGCTAGGAGTGGTATCTGGGTCTTTTGAATAGAAGATTTCAGAGGAGACACGGGGAACAGATTAGCAAAAAGCCACAGAAGGTACTTTATCATGGATTTTCTTGGGTCATCTTTGGCTTTATTTGTAATGCTTCTGGGAACAACACTGTAAATAATCTATATCCTTTTTCCATTTTTAAAGCAGATTCTAGGAAATGAAACCTCTAAACAATCAAATTGTTGGGGGAGGAGCCACTCAAGGCCTGGTATGTGCTAAGGAAGCTCATCTCCCTTGAAGGGTGAAAATATTTTTCCGCCTTTTGCAAAACATTACCCTCTTCTCCTGTATGATGATATGACAACTTAAAAGTCTACAACTCAATACAGCAGTGGGTATTAATAGTTAGAAAAGAAATAAAGGTACTGATTTATCTATCAAAAGATGACATGTTGTTTTTAATTTTGCTCTCTTCAATTGCTTGCAAAATTGACTGATTTCTATATTTTGGTCTGCATTCTTTCTTTGAAGAATTAGTTATTAAAGGATTTTGTGAATTTTCTTGGGACTTGAAATCTTGTGCTTTGCACTGGTATGTACAATAATAAATTAGAATATATCAACCCTCTGTTACCGACTTAAACACGTTCCCAGTAGGATTTTTAATTTCTATATGATAGTATAATTCCAATTTCTAGGTAGGTAGAATTTTACAAACCAAATCAACTGGTCCCATTTCTATGGCTTTCCTCTTGGTTTTTAATGCTTAGTGAGCCTTTTCAAATTTGATAAAAATAAATGTATAGCTACGATGACGATGCTTCATTTTCTTTCTTTGGTTCTTTTCTCCTCATCAACACTGAGCACTAATTATCTATCCTTAGAACTCTGATTCCAGCGCCGAACACTAGAATTGATTATTGGAACTCCTAAGTTATTTCATTGATTTGGGGGAGGAGTAATTCTTGTACTCATAATACTGTACAATTTTATCATCATAAAGTATAATATGCTTAAGTATCTTGCTAAGGAAAATCTAGCTTTTGCTTTACAATAGTTTTATGGGCCATTTATTTCTCTTGATACCTTTATCCCCCAAATTCTAAGAATAAAATAAAATTCACTGAAGGAGTGTGTATACTTCCATGTCACTAGAAGCACTATAGAGAGCTGAACTGTGTTTTTAATTTTTGCTAATTCGTTTTCTTGTTATTGCTCTAAATAATATATTTCCCACAACTATTTTGTGTAATTTTGTTAATAGCTGTGAATGCTATTAATGTCTGAATATTTAGCATTTTTACTACCTAATTGCAAACTTTGAAATTAATATTAATGAGCCTAATGTCAGCAAAGTGACAGAGCAGTTGGAGTGTAGGTCTCATCCTCTGACAATTTGAATAGCTCTTTACATTGAAAAATATGCTTCAAGGGCCAAGAAGATCCAAATGAGAGAGAACAGCAACTTAATGCAGCCTAAGTTAGAAAAATACATTTGAGAGGTTCAGAAGGGGAGTTTCACAGTCACCCATTTCCCAAGCAAAGGCAGGGCACTCTGGAGAGTTACAACATCTATACAGGGTACAGGGTGTAAGACTCAAGTCCTAGGCATGCCTTTAGTGCTGCCTAGCACCACACAGCTCCCAGGTCTTAGAACACAGCCTCCTGAAAGAGAGGCTCCAATACTAACTCAGCACTGTGTTGACTACGCAATGATGCTGAAGGACCAACTCCGGGGTGAATACCTTGGACCCATGCCCCAGCTTAGCACCAACATATAGGCACCACCTTCACAGGCATTGTCACCAGTACATTCCAATGGACCAAAGCTCCAGGCCAGTCATTATAGAACTAAGATAGAAGCCCCACTATGGGGACTAAGCCTCTAGATCTGCCACTGGAAACTCAGACACCAGAAAATGCCTATGGACTCACTAACAAGCCTGGACATTTTGTCATGCCAGCAACCAGAGCACCTGGACTGGGACTGGCGCATGTAAGCTAAAGTAAACCGTTTCCTCCACAACTTGGTTTGGGTATTTTATGACAATAATAGAAACCCTAAGACAACCCTTCACCCTGGGAGAGAGAAAAAAAACCCCACAGTTATAAAAGCTGATGTAGATACAGACGGAGCTCTATAGCAACGTCTGGTTGAGAATCTAGGGAATGTTTCTGGCCTGCAAATTATTAATGAGCTGATAGAAAGAGCACTGCCAATCTGAACTTTATAAAAAATGATGTCAGGTTATATTTCTAAATGTCATGTTAAAACTGTATGTTTGGGTAGCCCTAGGGAAGAGGGCCTCTGTGAGATGCCTGGATCATGAGAACTTTGATATCCTGAAGACACATCTCTTGCAGGGTAGCTAACAACAAGAACCATCCACCCCACGGTATGAACCAGTGAGAAGGTTCTCAGAAGGCATCGAGTCTCCCACACTCAAGAACTATGGGAAATGATTTCTACTTCTTGTAAGCAGCCTAGTCCATAATACTCTCTTTCTCTACTACATTATCGTCTTCCCAGGATTCTTAGACCGAACAAAACTGATTCTACTCTTAGACTTCGTATACTAAGTTCTTTTTATAGCTTTTAAAAATTATTTATTTATTTATTTATTTATTTATTTATTTATTTATTTATTCACTTCACATCAGGACCTAGCCCCCTCTCTCCTCTCCTCCTCCCAGTCCCACTCTCCTATACGCCCTCCTCTATTCCTCATTAAAGGGGATCCCCCTATGCACCCACCCACCCCAGCTCATCAAATTCCATCTGGACTGAGTTCGTCCTCTTCCTCTGTGGACTAGCAAGTCAGTCCTGCCAGGGGGGAAGTGATTGAAAAGCAGGCAACAGAGAACATGTCAAAGACAGCCCCCTCTCCTCTTACTAGGGGACCCACACGAAGCCTGAGCTACTCATTGGCTGCATTTATGTAGAGGACCAAGGTCCAGTCCATGTGTGGCCCTTGGTTTTTGTTTCAGACTACTCAGGGCCTTCTAGGCCCTGGTTAGTTGGCTCTGTTGGTCTTTGTGTGGAGCTCTTGTCACCTCTAGGTCACTTTTATCCTTCCCTTCACTTTTCCACTAGACTCCCTATGCTTCATCCAAAGCTCAGCTGCGATCCTCAGCATCTGTTTTGAACTGCTACTGGGTGGGACGTCTCAGAGGACAACTCTGATAGACCCCCCGTCTGCAAGCATAGCAGAGTATCCTTAATAGTGTCCACAGTTGGCTCTCTTCCATGGGGTGGGTCTTGGGTTGGGCCAGGCGTTGATTGAACATTCCTTCAATCTCTGCTGTATCTGTTTCATCTTTATCCCTAGATTGAAGTATTTCCTGTGGGTGGGTTGGTGTTCTCCTCCCTCCACTAGGAGTCTTGTCTAATGAGAGGGTGTCCTCTTGAGTCTCCATGGCCCCTTGCTTCTAGGAATCTCAGTTATAGTCCCCTCCATATCCTCCCAGAGGCCTACCCATAGTTTCTCGTTTCTCTAAAGGCCTTCTGTCCTCTTGCCCTGCTCTCCCCAGGTCTAATCTCTACCCTTATTTCTCTCTGCATTCTCTCTCCTACTTCGTTCTTTCTCTTCAATCACTACCTCTGTCTATTCTAGTTCCCCTTATGAGCAAGATTTAAGCATCCTCACTTAGGTTCTCCTTGTCACATATCTTCTTTGGGTTTGTGGATTATAGTATGTTTATCCTGTACTATGGCTAAGCTCCACTTCTAGGTGACTGCATATCATGTATATCTTTCTGGTTCTGGATGACCTCACTCAGGATGATCTTTTCTAGTTCCATCCATTTGCCTGCAAATTTCCTGATACCTGCCCCACTATGAGAAGTAGTTTAGGGGATTAATATATGTCCTGGCCCCGGGTTAACTAAGGCTATTTTAAAATATAACAGGTGCCTGTGTCTTGATTGATTGCTAGCATGTTAGAAAATACTGCCATAATAATAATTACAGGCCTGATAATAAACATTATCAGGCTTTACTGGTATTTTAACCACAACAGACATGATAGTCTCTATGTAGCCCAGGTTGGCTTTGAACTTGTGATTCTCCCATTTCTCCCTCTGTAGTGTGGGGATTCCAATGAAACCCTGACAGTCTTATTTCAGGTGACTGACAGGTTACATTGTTTTTCAAAAAACATTTGTTTGTAAATTTGTACATTTCATTTTATCATGTGTATGAGGATTTGGCTTGCATGTATTTGTGGTCATCACATGCCTGCCTGGAGGCTGCCAAGGACTGAAGGGGTGACAGACCTAAAGTTATAGAAGTGTGTGGGTGCTGGGAACTGAACCTGGGTTCCCTGCAAGGGCCACATGTGCTCTTATCTACTGAGACATCTCTCTAGCCCATTTGTCTCTTTGTTGTTGTTTGTTTATTTTGCTTTTTTTGTTTCTGTTCATTTGTTTTCCAAGACCAGGTCTTACTCTGAAGCCCAAGGTCACCATGTGGCTATGTACCTGTGTCAATCCTCCAACCTCAGCTTCCCAAGTGCTAAGACTGGAGGCATGAACTACGACACCCAGCTAGATTCTGCTTAATTTTTATTATCACCTGGGGTTCACTTCTGATTTCAGTGTCCACTAACAGCGTGGTACTGTGCTCTTTCGGAGGATGGAGTCCCATTGCCCACCCACTGTGTGTGCTGGTCTGCATTCTCCTCCTTTGCTTTCTCAGATGCCAAAGACATCTCCACAGCCTCTTGATGTGTGGCTGCACATGCAAACAGTGACAGTTCCAGTGAATGACCCACAAATGATGCCCATACAACCAAGCCTGTAGATTAGTGTTTGAATCTTCCGTTGGGCAAATCCTGGGAGTTATTCTTTATGTTCATCAGGAGACTCTTTTCAAGCAAAGGCTTGTTGCCAACAACATTGACCCCAATCAATCACTTTATATTGATTGACCCCCATTTCCACCTCCCATTCTCTCTGCACCTTCCTTTTTCCTTGCCTGGCTTTCCTAGATAATAGGCTGTAAGTTTCAAGCTGAAATAAGCCTTTTTGTCTCCACATTACATTTGGTCATAGCAAGAGATGTCAAGAAGGACTCGTGCACCATGTTTGGAACCAGAACCATACTGGCTTAGGAAAGTGAATTGGCAAGCATACTTTCTTGTATATTTTGAAATAATTCACATAAGCTTGATACTCAATCCTTGATTAACACTTTGATCAGAGGCACTCACTGATCTATCTGGGCCTGATGTATTCGGTGTCCAAAAGGGTTTGTTAACGCACCAATGTATTTAATAAATTTAGATATTTTAATTTCCTATTCTCTATGTTACTTTTGGTAAGTTATGTAGCTGAGTTACCTTTAACCTGAACTTATATTACCTTAGTTTTTCTTCATTGGGACACATTAGCACTAGTGCAGGGTGTAAAGTGTTCTTAGCTGTGTCTAAGGTAATGAGCGCAAACTCCTTCTGTGGAGCTTATCAAAGCTGAGCTTTAAGCTTTAATGAGTAGGTGTAACATGGGCCTCACTCTAGAACCAGAGTCAGCAAACTATGGCCTGTGGGTCAAAGCTAGACAGACACCTGGCGGTTTTGTAATTAAGGCTTTATTAGAACATACTCATGCCCGTTCATTTATGGATTGTCTCCAGAGGCTTTGGCACAGCAAAGACAGAGCAGGGGGATGCAAAGGGATGCATAGAAAGAAGAATCTAAAATATGGTCTTCCTGGCCCCTTAGAGGGGAAAAACCCAACCACCAAACCACCAAACCACATGCTGACCTCTGCTCAATCACAAGGTCCAGGCCTTTCTCGGGTCTCAGCTGGATGCCTGGGCATAGGAAACTTTTCTACTCTGGCTCCACTAGTGCGCTGCTGTCACCCAGAACTGTAGAATCTTGTCTCTGTTTTCTCAAGTCTGGAATATACGCTTCTTAATTTTGGCAAGTCCAACTCTTACAAAGACACTTGACTTGAATCAGTTTAGCTCTTGGTACAGACTCTGGGGGCCTTACTCAGCTCACTAGGTCCTTTTTACTGTTTTTCTATAGATTTCACCTTCTTCAAAAGCTCCAAGTGTTCAGCTCTGAGACAATGTGGTGGGACTGCTGAGTTCTGCTTGGATGTCAGATACCTTTCTCACAGCTAAGGACACTTAGCTAGACTGTTGGGGATCGTCTTGAGATTTACTCATGACTCACCTTATCTTTAAGAAGCAGAAGCTTCTCCAAGGTGTAAACACAGTTTCTAAAATATTTTTGTCTCATATTAGATGACTTGTATATGGTCATAAACATATATCTTTCACTGGCCTTTAACAATATTAAGTCCCCCTCTTTGTAAAGGTCGTTGTTGATACACGCAGACACTTTCCATAAACAAGGAACCAAAGGTGTCATCATGCTCACGTGGTTGGAAAGATAGCCATGTAGGTTTCGTTAACGTAGGACAATTCTTCATTCAGCTCTGCCAAGAATTGGAAGAATTTCTTCCACTGCTTTTCCCCTTTGAGCTAATCAAGCAAATAAGCCAACACCTCGGACAATGTCCTGCTATTTGTTATATAATTATATTTTGTTTACTCAATCACAGAGTAGCATTCATTTATATATAAATACATATATGTGTATATGCATGTATATATAGATATGTAAAACATATAAATATAGACATATAAACACATGCACACACATATATGTCTGTATCGCCTCTAGTTTTCTGTCTCGTTCATTAAACCAGTATCTGAATGCTGCATGGAGGCTGGCTTTGAAGACTCCAAATGTTGAGGGGTTTGCTAGAATGTACAACCTCAGATTTGCTACAAAATCTCCCTCAGAGGTCTCAGTTCTTCAAGAATAACACCTGTAGCCACTGTTTTGGTACTAGGTGATGTGAACTCCCAATGCCAATCTTCAGGGTGATCGCATTGACCCTTCTTTCTTGCCTGACAGCACAGTGTTTCTCTGTACAAGGATTTTGTGCCCAATAACACATTAAGGTATTTTGTGTTGTTTTTGTAACCTCCAGAATTTCCAAGGAATCATAGTGGTAAAATTTACTTAACTGTTCTCAGTTCTGGTTCTAACTGGATACATGCTCACTGAAAATATGTTTGATAAAGATGGCACTAACAACCTCCAAAACGAATGGACTCTGCACACATTCGCAAGGCTGGATTGTGACGTAACTTCCTCTGCTGAAGAGAACTCTATTTACTTTGTGTTCCATGTTAAGCATTCATCACGGTCGTAATTATATGAACATACAGTCAGAATGTTCATACTCTTTAAAGAGCTCCTCTCTGGTTGTGTTGCACATAAAGGAATAAGGTTCAAATAACACTTTCATATCCTGGAAGCTATAATTAATTCAAAGTTGTACTTAAGATTAAAAATAAAAGGACAAGCTTTGAAAATAGAAGTGCTAATAAGACCTTATGTGAACTTTCCTAACTGTCCTGGCTGTAGAAATTATCTGACTTTTATCTATAAAAAGGGTAATTGGTGTATTAGTCAGGTTACCTTCAGCTACAAGTAATATACACCCCAGTTAAAGTGTGGCTTTAAAATATATCTTTCACATGACAAAATGCCTGAAGTGTGATTCTAGAAATAATTCAGCAGCATGACCAAAAGTTCAAAGCTATACAGAGTGTTAGACTTGCAATTTAACCTCTCATTTAATTGAGACTTTGTTTTAGGTCATTAAACTGTTCTGAAGAAGCTACAAACAAACAAGAAATTCAAGAGATGATAGCTATTGTTTGCTCCTATATCCAAAGAACTTAATATTGTGCTTAAAACATACAAGAATCTTATCATTAAAATATTTTATGAGTGACTGAAAGAATGAAATAAAGCACCCAGACCTGGCCCAGAAAGTTTGCTGGGTCTCTAATTACCATGATCATGTGCCATGTACCATGAAGAGTACACCATGAGCTTCAGGGGACAATGTCAACACTAGACGCTCATATTCTGTCCTCTAAGATGCTTTAGGGATGGATTTTACTAATCTACTCCTCTGGTATGCCCAGCATCACTCCATGGATGAAACCAGGAGGCAGGTAGCATGGACTCTCTTGTTCACGGCAGCTCTGCAAAATTTCCAGACTCTTCTCACTTTTAACAAAGGGTGCTATGGAACAGAGCTCAAATGATGTTTTCAAACGGAGATGCTGAAGTTTTCAAACATTAGTCAGGGCCACTATCTTTGTCTCCAAAGAATGAATACTTCAAATATAGAAGTCAGTAGTTGATGGGTCTAAGAAAAGCAGCTGATTTTTTCACTTGTTTCTCTTTGTGAAACAGAGAAGAACAACCTGGCGGCTAAATTGCTACTCTCTATAAATCATTTCCCAAGATTTTTACTCTCAGTGTTCATTTACGCTGTGTTCCAATAGGATAAAAATAGTTAAAAGGTAATCAGTAACATTACTTTCAGTCTCCCAAATTCTGTGGGTCCGAACACAACTCTGAAATTGTCTCCTGCTGCGGGACAAGGGTGGAACTCACTACAGAACTGATTGATGGATTATAGCTTTAAGTTTCACAAGAACAGTCACAGGATCTTCTGACCCAGGGATGCTAAATAAAGTGCCAAAGCTAACGTTTGGCTTATTCCCATCCACTTTTAGATTAAAAGCCCTTCCAGCTCACAAAAATGAACATGGAATTTAGTGAGGGCATGCGACAATGGAAAATAGGATGGTTTAGCTTGGAAGGAATTGATACCAGAGTGATTGTGGTGAAACCTTGGAGAAGAGTATCTTGGCTTACAGGAAACAGCTCAGTTTCTAAGTCAACAGTACGAACCTGAAAGACTGTGGTACATCAGATCTTTCAGTTTAGTCTACTGATAATTTGTTTAGCTTTAATTGGTCAAAAGGAAGCTAGGGGGGTTATTGGAAGTGGCGTTGATAATCAGTCAAGATAAACTAATAGCAAAAAGCATGTGGATTCAGCTCACAGGGTCTCTACTGTAGCCCTGGCTTATATGACTTGTCTGGCTAGGCTCCTCCTTCAGAGTATCAGCTATGAGTAGATCAATATACAAGATCAAACCACACGGCTGTCACCCATCTTTGAACCATGCCATATTCAACAAATAATATATGGAATCAAAGTTTACCCTCTACAAAAATGTTCTTATTAGCTACAAGAAGCTTTCCTAGAA
Source organism: Acomys minous (assembly GCF_964271855.1). Classification (NCBI taxonomy): domain Eukaryota; kingdom Metazoa; phylum Chordata; class Mammalia; order Rodentia; family Muridae; genus Acomys; species Acomys minous. Next base: position 65,317,012 of record NC_140492.1, read on the forward strand.
AGGCTTCTTAATATACAAACAAAGACCAGGCAGCTTAGGAGATGAAGTGAATGAAAAGAAAGATGTTAAAATCCAAGAGAAGAGACAATTCCCATGTTCTAAAGAACACATCATACAGAGTTTTCCAAGGTATTGCGAGAAAACACTATCGTGCACCAGAGGAAGGCCTGTTGAGCTGGGCCATCTCCAGGTGAAATAACAAATGCAGGCCTCCTAGAAATAACTTTGGCAAGCTGCTCGTCATCAAAATTATAATGTAAAATAGGTATTGCCTTCACATAGGTTTTTACAATTATAGACATTTCTGGTATTTCGATGAAGCCTACATTTTAAAGCCTTGACTCAATAAGGAAAATATCAGAATGACAGGACAGCCATTGTCAGCCTGTGATCCTAAACTGAGGGACTCAAACACTGGTGTCAGTGTCTGGGTCACAGTCATTCCTATTGTGCATGAGAATCTACCCAGCTTCAGGCTGGCAACGAAATTGGAATCTATTTGTCAGAACACTTTCAGCTCTTGAAAGTGCGAAAACGTTAGACAAAGACTAGTATTTAACGCTGTCACTATTCAACAAAGAGTCTATGAGCTGATGCTTCCAAAAGGCACATTAGTTATTTAGCCTGGCAGTTTCATTTCAAGCTTATCATTGGTTGAAACTGAATGGTATCATCTGGGGAATTACCACGATGGCAGTCTCTTGTGACTGGAGAAGCCCATTTCAAACTCAAGGTGCTCCCAGCTTCCAACATTTGTGCTATACTCTTACTACTAATTTTGATATGGTAACCTAACCATATAAAAAATAAATGCCAAGAACAGCTAGGTACCACCTCTACGTTCAAAAAAAGATTCAATCACCTTTCTCAACTTCTATGTTAAACATCGCTTCATAAGATGTATTTCTCTTGTTATGAATAAACATATCCCAATAGACCAGGGTTGCATTTTCCTTATATTTTACATCTGTTATTTTAACTTGATATGAAAAAATAAGTCACAGGAAAAAAGGGTGTTTGAGGGAACAAGAGTAGAAAATAAAATGTCATTCAAAGCCAACCAAAGAGTTATTGATTCGCTACCTACTGTATATAAGTATCAATGTGAGATGTATACATTAAAAATAATTAATTTTTTATCCACATGTATACAATTACCCATGTCATGGCAGTTGTAGAAGAACAGAAATAAAAGTAAGTTGTTATAGAACAAGAAACAGAAATAATGTTTATATGATAGGGAAAAGCTTTATCCATTTATCCATTTACTCATCCCATTACTGTGCATTCATTAAATTGCTATCAAAAGGTAAGCCCATTATGAAAACATAGTAATAATTTTAAAGAATCACCTTTTTAAGGGCTAGTACTTTATGTGGCAAAGGAATAATGATAACACTGTACACCATGACATGAGCTAATGTTGGCATGAATGGAAAAGGAAAAGTCAGAGTAAGACTAGTGAGTTGTATTGGATTAAAAGAACAAAAATAGAGGATGGAATAGTAATAAGAGGGTACAATAGTAATAAGTGAAGTAGCTCTGGCCAGAGAAAGATTAGCATTAAAAATGTGGTCAACCTAAGGATGTAAAAGTGGAATTTGATAAAGAGAAAAAAAACAATGACTTTAAAAAGACAACGTAAAAATCCTGGAAAAGGAAAGTTTAATGAGTCAAGCTTCTGGGAGGCTTCGCACACAGACTGGATCAAAGGGAGGACAAGACAGAGACAAGGATAAGAGTTGGCAAATATAGAGAATACAGAGTTGATAAGGAAGAGTGAAGGGAACATCTATGATCTATAGCATCCCAAAACACAAAATCTGTGACCCATGGAGGTTGAAGAAGGAGCATTTTAAGAGAAGAGCAGAAAACTTCCCAAATACGTAAGTAGGTACCCACCTACGTCAAAGAGGCACTTAGCACATGAAACAGATAAGCCTATAGAATAGTTTCTTCATATCATATATAATAAAAATAAAATATACAGAACAAAGAAAGTATATTGAGAGCCGCAAAAGAGAAACGTCAACTTATGTACAAAGGCAGGTCTATTAGAATAACACCTGATATCTCAACAGAAACCTTAAAAGCCGCCAGGCCTTAGGATGGTATACTTCATGCTCTGAAAGAGCATAGCTACCAATCCACACCATATCCAGAAAAAACTGCCTGTCATAATTGAAGGAGCTAAACAAAACAAAACAAAAACAACAAGAAAAACTCCATCCATCCAGGTTAAAGAAATTTATTATTCTGAAGACAGCTCAAAAGATGATTATTAAAGAAGAATCCTTCAGTCTGAGATGGCCACATTGAGGAGACTATATGAAAAAAATAAGCCATATTAGAAGAGCAGTTGAGTGAAGGAGGAATAAGAAAATATTAAGCACTGGACAATCAGGAAAATAATGAAAACGGATAGATTTTTCATTAATAACCCTGAATATTACCAGTCAATAGATACAGATTAGTAGATAAGCTTAAAAATATAAGCCATCTATGTATGTCTCTAAGAAATACATAAGCTCAGAGTAAAAGGATACAAAAGGTTTTCCAAGAAATGGAACCAGGAAAACAACAGATGTTTTCTTCTAGTATCTGGATACGTCATTTTGTGCCAAAGTTAGTAAAAGTAATTAGTAAGAGAACAATACAGTTATACTATAATTTTAAGTATATAAGCACTGAACATGAGTGTGTCAGCTTTCTAAAATGAGCACGACTATATTTAAAGGCAGTGATTAATTTACCATAAAAATACTGGCTGACGTCAGTGCCATGATTTCACCAATTGACAGGCCTTTCTAACAACCACCAACAAAAAAACACAACAAATTAAATTAAGTTGAAAACACAGAAGAAAAGTAGGCATATACATTTGAGTTAAATTATATCATAGATCAAATAGACCTAACAGACATCTGTTGGATTTCATCCAAATGCTAAAGAAACACATTCTTCTCATACAGAATGAATCTTAACAAATACAGGAAACCTGAGATAAGTTATTGTGTTCTGTATGACCACAGTGGAATAAAACTGCAAATCAACAGCAAGAGAAAGTAAAGAACATATAGGAAGTGATAGGGACTTAAAAAAATACACTACTAGATTATGGAAAGATCAAAGGTCAAAGAAATCAAGAAGTAAATAAAAACAGATTTCCCAGAATTTAATAAAAATGAAAAAGCAACATTTCAAAACATATAAAAATAAAATGAAAATAGATCTGAGAGGAATGTTTATAGCCATAAGTACCTTTATTAAATAATCTGAGCCATCTCCAATAATAACTATGTACTCTATGGCCTTGAGAAAACAAGAACAAACCAAATCTCAAATCAGTGGACAGAAAGAAAAAAGATTAGGGCAACAGTTAATGAAATAGAAACAACAGCAACAAACAAACAAATAAACAACAATAGGACATTACAAAGCATTAACAAAGAATTGTTTTGTTGTTTTTGTTGTTTTGAAAAGATTTACAAACCCTTAGCCAAACTAAGAGAAAGAGAAGTTTCAACTAAATTAATGGTAGAAGGGGAAACATTACAACACATACCAATGGAATTCAGAAAATTGTTAGGGAGTACCATAAAATCTTTGATTTGCTAAACTGAAAAATCTAAAAGAAATTATTGAGTTTCTAGATGCATCTCAAAATTAAACCAACATGAGATACATAGCTTAAACAGATCTAAAGTAAGAAACACGCTTGAAGCAGATAAAAATAATCTGCCAACTAAAAGTGCCCAGGCCCAGAAGCAATTATTGCTAAATTCTCCCAAAATATAAAGAGGAGCCAACACCAAGTCTCCTCAGACTATGCAACAAAAGAAAGACAATGGGGGCACTACTGAACTCATTTCATGAAGTCTTGGTACCAAAAGCAGACAGAGTCACACAAAATATGAAAATTACAGATACATTTCTTTTATGAGTATAAATGCAAAATTCCTTGATAAAAATTTTTTAAACTGAATTGAAGAACACATGAAAAATGATTCACCCAGTGAAATAGTCTTCATTCCAAAGATGTTGTTATAGTTCAACTAAAGCAAATCAATAACTGTAACCTGTCACATAAGTAGACTAAAAAGGAGTAATCATGTGACACCTCAGTAGGTACAGGAAAGGCTTTGACAAAACAAATACACCTTCATAGACAGATCATCTAAGAAACTAACAAAAGGGACAACATGTCTCACTATAAAGGCCTTATCAAACATTACTCTATCAAAAATTATATAAAATGGAGGACATCTCTGATTGGTTCCACTAAAATCTGTGACACACCACTGCTGGTGGTGTAAGCCAATCTAAGCACTAAAGAAATTTGTTCTATGACAATTATCTTCCACAAGGGATGTTAAACTCATATGGGTGACAGGGTCTTCTCATATGGCCTCACAAGCCACACAATTCAGGTGTGTGACCTTCCCTCCGTAATAATGCCCATGTTCAGTGTGCATGCAAAAGTGTTGGGAAGGAATCCATTTTTGTCTCTATAAAGGCTCATGGGAGCCTGGCTGAATCTTAATTTTCAGTAGAAGCTATCAGGACCTCAACAAGTCTCCGAGGAATGCTTTCTCTTTCTGTAAGGCACGCTTCCCTTGTTGTTTTACTTGGTTGAAACCTTTCTTGAGTTCTTTGTATATTTTGGATATTAGACCTTTGTCAGATGAAGAGTTGGTGAAGATCTTTTCCTAGTCTGTAGGCTGTCGCTTTGTTCTCTTGACAGTGTCACCTGCCTTACAGAAGCTTCTCAGTCTCATGAGGTCCCATTTATTAATTGTTGATGTTAAGGCCTGGGCTGTTGGTGTTCTGTTCAGGAAGTTGTCTCCTGTGCCTATAAGTTCCAGACTCTTCCACACTTTTTCCTCTAACTGGGTTAATGTCTGTGGTTTTAGGTTGAGGTATATACTCACTTATATCGAGACACTAGTCCAAGGGGAACGTCCCCATGAAAAACTGTACCTACCAGGATAGTGGGTAAGAGGGGAGGACATCCTATTGAAACTTTAGGTGTGAGAAGCCTGGGAGAAAGAGGAAATAGAAGGATCCAGCGGGTCCTGGAAAACTACAGGCGAGTCTGGGCCCTGGGGTCCTCCGCAAACTATGGCAACAGCCAAGGAAAAAATAGGCAGTAAACCTCGAACCCCTACCCAGACTAGCCGATGGACAGGACATTCTCCACTGTTGAGTGGAGAAGGAGATCTAACTTTCACACAAACTCTGGTGCCCCATATTTGAACATGTCCCTTGGATGGAGATGCGTGGTGGCTCTCAGAGGAAGGATAATAGGTCACCAAGGAGAGACTTGATACCGTATGAGCATATACAGGGGGAGGAGGTCCCCCTCAGACACAGACTTAGGGGAGGGGAGGGGAGTAGGGGGGAAGTGGGAGGAAGGGAGGAATGGGAGGATACATGGGATGGGCTAACAACTGAGATGTAATATGAATAAATTAATTTAAAAAAATAAAAATTAAAAAAAAAAAAAAGAAAGCTTGCCTAATTTTTCCTCTAGACTCTGCTCATCCATTGTCTGGGGAGGAGACCCAGCCTTATCTCTTTAATTAAAGACGCAGGTGATTATCCGGTGTGCTGGTAACAGCTGGATCTGGTGGTAATAGGAATGAGAAGGAATGAGATCTCTCGGAGCTGAAAAAGCAGTAGAAGTGTTACAAAGCATTGTGGGAAGGTCGTCAAAAAGGAAAACGCATTTCTTTCTTTTTTCTTTCTTTCTTTCTTTTTTTTTTTTTTTTTTTTTTTTGGTTTTTCAAGACAGGGTCTCTCGGTGTAGCCTTGGCTGTCCTGGCCTCCCTTTGTAGACCAGGCTGGCCTCGAACTCACAGCGATCCGCCTGCCTCTGCCTCCATTCTAAGGAGTTGGAAGAGACTCCTGTGAGAAGGGAAAGAGGCCCCTTGAGAGCAACACTTTACAGAGGTCCTCATTTTGTCATGAGTTTCGGTAAGCCATTATGATCTGTGTGGTTCTACAAAACATGAAGGTTTTCTGCAATAAACCTGTTGAGATTGTTCAATCATTACACTGGGGGAAAATGGTGTGTCGATAATGAGAAAATGAGGGAAGTGAAATTAATCTGATAGGGTTTATAGTGTGTAGAACTCAGCAAATTCCAAAGGCTGAAGTTAGCAAATAAGGTCTGTGGATTGACAGCGAGCAAAATTATTGCCTTAAAAATCAATTAAAGGGTGGAGGGGAGCTCTGAAACAATCAGCCCCGAGATTCCAAACTGAGTCATTCCTGGCTTCGAAAGCTGAAGACCTGTGTGGGAGGTCTCTGGTCCCCAGATGAAACATTTATTCTCTGGGCAGAAATAATTTCTCTCAATTGGGGCTCCCTGGTGTTGTATTAAGTGAAAACAATTCCTTAAAACTCACAGCCTTTAGGGCTAGGGATACAGCTTGGTATTAGAGTGCTTGCCTAGCATTCTTCAGGCCCTGGTTTTAATCCCTAGCACTGTGCGAAACACGGTTCAAAGTTTACATCCTCTCAAAAGTTAGTATTAGATTTGAGGTTCTCTGTCTTTTTTTATTTTTATTTTTTTTTATTTTTTAATCTTTTTTTCTTCTCGTTTCTTTTTTTATTAAATATTTTTTTGTTTTTTTACATATACATTTATATTATTACACATACATACAGGTTAACACCTGGCAATATCCAGCCTATGACAAAGAGGATTATGAGCATCAAAGAGAGGTTCTCTGTCTTAAGTGTATCTACACAAGTCATTTCTACTTATGTCTTTCTGTTTTCACATGGGCTTCTTCCAACTACTTGGAACAACATTTTCCTTTTGATGACCTTCCTGAAATACTTTTAAAAAATATCTATATTGCTTTTTAAGCTCCAAGAGATCTCGTTCCTAATCCATTCTTATTACTAACAGATCCAGCTGTGACCAGCAAATTGGAAAAATGCCTCCATCTGTAAGTAGACAGACAAGGCTGGGACTCCACCAGGTAATGGATGGAATCTAAAGGAAAAGATAGGCAGGGGCACGGAGCATACAAAACATAAGGTAGTAGAGATCAGGGACTATGTATGTATGTCCAACTGGTCTACCTTGGGCAGGTTACACAGTTGTATAAAGTCCAAATATATAAAAGAGTTTAAACTTTAAATTGTTTTTATAATGTTATAAAATAATAACAATAAAAGTGTCAAGCTACATAGCTCGAAGGATCCTGATACAGGGTTTACATTACAAATTTAGAGTTACTTGATAACCAGAAAGTGCTCACACTGTTTCTAATCAATAAATAATGAGATTCTGAACACTTAAAGCCATCACCATATTTTATGAATCTAGCACTTACTAAACATTATTAAATACTTTGTAGTTTGTGATAAAATTGACATTCCCATGGCATCTTTGTTTCCCTTTATTGTTCCTTTTCTTCCAAATAGACAATATTTATCATTTTTATAAATGTTGTTGTTAATTACATATAAATATTCTTTAAAATGTGGTCAACAACCCAGATACTAAAAACAAAACCTCTTTAAGATTTAAAGAACATATAACTTTTAAAATTTTATTTATATTTTTAGTTTTAACATGTTCTTACAATTTTTTCTATAGATAAGAAATGGGTGCAGCTTCATTTTTGTAAAGTAGACCTCGAACTGATTAAAAATTATTCTGACATTTTAGGCAATTTAAAGTAATTTTTTATCACCAAGGTAAAAAAAAAATTAGTGTAACTGAAAGACATAAAGGAGAAATGATGGCAAATAGAAAATATTTTAGTCCTCTCTTTTGAAGAAATTGGTGCAGGTCTGAACTAACTGACTCTTATCCCAGTGTAGTGAGGAAATCACAACAGCCTCTCCAGGACACCAGAAAAGAGCACTGGGTCACAAGATTCATTCAATTAGACCCAGGAGTCAAGATGTTGAACAGAAATTTTCTTTTTTACCAGCATTTTTGTGGCTGCTAATAATTTAATTTGAAAAAAAGAAATTCTATCAAATAGCATTTTCATTCATTGTCTGAAGAAAAACAAGTGATAAAAAGAAACACACATCTGGGTTTGTTTTATTTTGTTTTGTTTTGGATTTTTTTGTTTTTTCATATTGAGATATGGGCACAATGCCATAGAAAAACTGGCAGGAAGCAGGGCCTTTCTTTGAAAACTTATTTATATACTCTAACTTGCAAGTAAGAAGTAAACGACACTATTCAATTTAGTCATGAAAACAGAACTATCTCTGAACTAGGATAAGATAGGAAGAAAGAAAGGCCAATGGTTGCTTTCAAATAAAAGGTTTTACATTTGCAACTTTAGAAGATAATCCATTTCTTGACCACATTGCTGAAGGTCCAGGAAATGATGGGTAGTCAAATTAAGAGCAATCAACAGACTATGTAATATTAAAAGCCAATGTCTCTGTCACTCTGTTATCCCATGGCAAATGTGTATTGTTCTATTATTTATTGCACCTCACACTATTAACTGTCTAATAAAACATATTTTTAAAAACCTCCTCTAGGTAAGTATGTGGCTGATTAAATTATCACACTTGTTCCCATTTTGTGTTTCTTGGCTCAAAAGACTTTCTCAGACTGACTATTTTTATGCCGCTAATTTTGCTTTTAATTATGAGAGCTACCTTAAGTTAATGGAATTTGAGAATGGGACTTCGCTGTTGATCCAGGCAGATTGCATTTGCTCATTTGAGACAAAAATGACAAAAGGTAATGGAAACCTGAAAAAGGCAGAAGAATGTGTCCGTAGATTCTGGCTTCTCAGCCTTAGTGGCTTCAATTTAATTTTCAGAAAGTCGAATTTATAATTAGAAGGAGAGAGAAGTGAGAATGGAAAAGGTAAACAATACCAGTAAACATTAGAATGGAGTCATAATTAATTTCCCTATCTAAATTAGTCTCCCAATTCTTATGGCTTAAGGTAAAACAATTTAATAACTGTCATTTTCAAAACCTTGACTAACCAATAAGCACACATCACTCGTGTCCGTTTCTCATCTTCTTTTGAATGGAACAAAGTGACTTTAAGAAGCCGGGAAATGTGTAATTACACAGGCAGGAGCTGGTGGCCTTTGATCATAATTACAGTGCTTTATCCATCCATCACTTGCTGCTGGAGGACTAGTCCTTGTGAACCCTTGAAAGGACCTGGAAGCCCTGTCGAGACAAATTTGAGCTTCAAAACAGCTAATCAGAACCTTAGCTTTCTTGTCCTGAGTCACAGATTGAAATTGTCACTTTAATCTTACAATCCATTTTTGCCTTTAAAGTCAAGCGAGGCCATGGAGTCTTTCTCTAGGAAGACACATCCCAGGCTACATATTTTTTTGGTTCCGTTTGGGGGGAATTTGGGTCTCAGTTTTCTTTTCTTTTTTTTTTTTTTCATTTAGACTGAGGTGAGCAAACCAGTGAAGCACCTAACGCGCTTGATGAAAACCCTGATTTTGCATTTCCTTAATGCGTGCTCGATTTCTCGGTTTCAAATCTCAAGTGAGTGAGGAGGCTCATAGTGCAGGAAGCTCTAGGGCTGTGGCTTCGAGTGTGACCTGCTAATTGTGCAAATCAAATCACTCTTGTTTAGCACACAATTTCAGGCCTCTGGACAAATCTGCCTATCACAGCCTCCAAGCACGGATGGGACATTTCTCTCCATACTTGGGAAAAATCAGAAGTAAGCATGTACAACCCCGTGTGTGCCAAAGCTACATTTGTCATTCGAAGTTTAAGGGGGACTATCAATGAGTCAAGCACAACTGCACATGAATCAATTTGGGACATGGAAGCAAGCCCAGTTAACAGACATCACTACGCCATTTGCTCCCTCTCTCACATGGCTGCTTCTAGGTTTGCCTCTTGACAGCCCTTCCAGTGCCCTTGAGCAAATGTGATCCTGGTATTATTCTTATATTGTTTCCACACAGGTCACTCACTCTACACGAAGTACTCTGAAATCTAGGTCTGCATCTCATTCAACTTCTCTCCTCCTGACTCTGCATCACAAACACTGTCATAAAGAGACTACATTAGTCAACGAAATTAAACCACGGCACAGTTTCTTTATCTATGGTTTGAGGATAAACATCCGGTAGTTGGTAGATTTCTTATTGCTGGTGTAACAAGTTACCCCAAACATAGTGACAAAACCAACACCAATGTTTTATGTCACAGTTTCGTGGGTCAAAAGTCTTAGACACATGGTGGAAATCAAGCAAGGCGATGGCAGGGTTCTGTTCCGTGTGGGGAAGAATTTGTTTCCTTGTGTTTCCAGTGTTTAGAAGCTTCCCATCTATCTTGCCTCATGACTCTTTTCCATCTTCAAAGCCACCAATTAGCCATGCTGTGTTGTCTTCTTTATATGTCACTTTGACTCGTCGACCTCTAAAGACTCTTGTGATCCACTGTATGCACATAGGCAATCCAAATTAATTCAATGTTCAAAGTTGGCTAATTGGAATCCTTAATTAGTAGTCAGCCTTTGGTCATATAATATAGTTGACTCATATACTCTAGAGATTAGGATGTACCTTCTTATGGGGCCATCATCCTACTGTCTTCCATGTGGATCAGATACATCGAGAGACCCTTAAACTGTAAGATCTGATTTAAATCTAATAAAAACGATCTTGTCATTGGTAGACATTATTTTGTACTGGAGTTTTGAATTTTAACAAGAGCTATAAAGTCTCATCTTGTGTTTACCAGTGTTTTGTTGCGAACAGACAGCTCAGCCCCTCTAAGGTCCATATTACTTAATTCTAAAGTGCAGAACTTCAGAGAGACAATCTGATGTTAAGACCTGCAATGATTCCTGCTCTGCGTTTACGCTCGATACCGAGGAGAGTGACATTTAAAGTATAACGCCCTTGATTGTACATTGAATTGCATCTTTGGGAAGGACTCGCATGTCTGTGGGAAGGAAGCAGTTGTCTACTAGCTCACTACACACAGACTAGCGGCAGCGAGCGCTGCAACAATGAGGCGCATTTTAGAGTTGAGCTGGCTTAGGTTTAGTTCTCATGGGCCTCGTGACCTGCAGACTGAACGTCTCAATACGAACTCTGAGGAGCTGTAATTTAGACGACTTAATGAACTCATGGCAATCATATAATTAGAACTATAGACCAGATCTTTCACACATGGAATACACACTTTGCTGACAAAGGTCCCTGTCCCCGGAACATTCAAATGTGCCAGGATCTCAGAAGCAACACAGAGAATTAGAATAACATTGCGGTAAAAACCTGAATTAGTTCTTCATGAATGTACTCGATATATATATTATTATATATATTATATATAAAATATATGTTATTATATATTATATATAAAATATATATTATTATATATATTATATATAAAATATATATATTACTAGGCCCTGTATATAAATTACAAGTCAATATTCTTTTCATTGAAGTATATGTGTTAGTTACTGTAAGAGGCCTCACTCCACTTAACAACTGAATTTAGACAAGAAAAGCAAATCGTACTGTTACACTTCTTACAGACTGTCAGCTAGAGAAGCCCAAATCGGCTTTCCTCATTGGAAGATACAGACATAGTCTTTATCCAACACTAGAAATTATATTATGTGTTCTTTATTTTGGCGGTCTTCCTAAAAACATATAGAGAGTTTTTAATCCTTTTTTATTATTATTATTCTAACTGTAATTAGGAGTGATAGCTATGCTGTGACTGCATGGAATTAGGAGTAGCAAGAAGTGTTCCTTACATGAAACAGTAAAGAAAAAGAGACAGCAGTTGCTTTGAACTGTGAGCTCTTCTTACAAGGCCGATATGTTAGTAGGAAGCGCGACAAGAAGTCAGGCAGAGAAACTGTATTGTAACTTTGCTCTCTCCATGTGGACTCTTCCTGCTGTTCTCACTGTTTGATGTAAATAAAAAAGCAATTGAGCTATTTGGCTTTTCTGAAAAGAAGAATTACACAATTGAATGCCATTCGGCTATTAAAAACAAGGAAATGTTGAGAACTAGAAAAGATCATCCACTTAGAAGGGGATATTAGACCAACGTAGATGTCTTCGGAAAGACACCCAGCAGAGGATCGGGACAGACGAGGGACTTGCAGCCAGACTCTGGACAGAGCACTGAGGGTGGTACAGAAGAGTTGGAGGTGATGAAAGGATCTGAAGGGGTCAGGAGCTCCACAGGGAGACCCTCAAGGCCTCTGGATCCGAACCCAGAGAGTCCTTCACAAACTCAGGCACCAACCAAGGGCAATGCCTGCAGAGAACCTAGACCCCGTGTTCAGATGCAGCAGGTGGACAGCACATTCTCCACGTGCGTGGGAGGGTGGGTGGAGCAGGGACGGCCTCTGACATGAACTCTGTAGGCCACAGTTTGATTTGATCACTTCCCCTTGGCGGGGCAGCCTTGTGAGCACCCAGAGGAAGGGGATACAGGGTATCCCAATGAGAACCGATAAACTGTGGACAGATGGTGGGGGGGGGAGGTCCCCCCTTTCAGAGGTCTAGGGGAGGGGAATAGGGCAGAAGAGGGAGGGAAGGTGAGAACGGGAAGATAAGAGTGAGGGGATAACAGTTGGGATGTAATATGAATAAATTAGAATAAATAAAAAATATTTGAAAATTATAAAAAGCAGAAGGCAGAGAAGATGCCAGAGCCGTCGTTGGAAGCCAGCTTGCCTGATCACAGAGTAAGACGGCTGCCACTGGTGGAAGACGACAAATGACTGCCCATGGCAGACAATGCTTCTGCCTTTATGTGAGTGGTATCAGAACAGGGAAATGGCTTCCTCTGCGAGTGTTCTGTCACCACTCTTCCACTTAGGATATATTTAGAAAGCACAGTTAATAAAGTTGACCTTTAAGCAAGTAAAACTAAATTCACAAAAAGATACTAATTCATAAGGGAAATGCTCTTACAATGTTTTAGCAGCATAAATGGCCTGTGAATAAAGGTTGACTGAGAAAGAATATGAACTATTTCGTAAATGGATCATATTGTAATGATATTTGTTCCTATTTTAATTTTTTATGTCAATTTTCACATTATTTCAAAATGTAATCTTGATTTATTTTTTCACAGGCTTATATTTTGAAAAGATATTTTGAAAGGATTGAATGCCTCGCAGAATGGATTCAAGGTGTAGCTATCGAACTAGATGGTCATTCTAAAAAGAAAATATGTAAAGGACACAACTTATATCACAAGCAGCAACTTCAATCTGAGAAACTGATTTTACACTCATTTTGAGTATTCAGTAGGCTAAAACCAGCAAATAAACTTACTTACTGTCCATGTGCTTTGTTTATCAGGAATTAACCCACTGACTTATTTGCCGAGTTTGCACCATTTACTCATGCTCTGATACCTTTGTTAAAATTGGGTCGGTAATCAATTAACAGACTTTGTGACTTTTAGGCGTCTTGTCTTATTTTGTGTAATTGCCAATGTCACCAAATACAAATTCGATAACCTCCACAGATGTAAATGCCTTTCTTGCTTTCAGAAAAGTTCTTGCAAAGACTGAAGTATACTCGTATTAATTCAGAACAAAACCAAATCTATATTATGTCAGTGTGTTCTGGTGGAAGGGATGGAAAACAGAGGGTGAAATCTCTAATAGACGATAATAATTTGAAATTTATATTTAAGTGGTTTTTTTGGGGGGACTGGCATCAGTTTTTATCAATTAGCAATAGTAGCACGCTATTCTTTCTATTCTATGTAAAAACAAAAGCCGTGAATCCACAGTCGTGGAGTTAAGAATGTGAGCCTTGCCTAACCTCCTTTAATCCAACAACAATAACAACAGAAAGCCTCTTTGAGCTTCTCTTAAAGACAAGGTTGAGAAAGACAAGTTTCATATGTAGATGAGTATGATTATGGAATGATTAAATTTGGTCTTTCTTAAAATAGACTTTGTAATCTGAGAACTACCAGGGTTGTCTGCTTAGAAAAATCTAGTCACACTGTTCATCCATTGGACACCAAAGAGAATTCTGTATTCTTGGGTTGAGATACATTTTTGTTTCTTATTTTTTTTTAATCGAACAATTTTTTTCACCCACTATATTTGGATTGTGTTTTCCTCTCCCCGAACTTCTCTCTCTCCAGTAATATTTGACTTCATAATTTAGTGACTAAGAAGGGAAATTAACCTATGTAAAAAAGTTAAAATGCTTAAAGAGACATTGAATATCGAGTGTGTAAGTACTGCCAAGTTAATGTGATGTCAATAATGAACCTCATGGCTTTTTTATTTTTCCTTTTATTTTTAGACAGGATCTCTTTAGCTGGCATGGAATTTGCAATACTCCTGCCTCAGCCTCCTGAATGCTGGGATTACAAGCATGAGACACTACACACACATTCTCATAAACTTTTGTACTCACATGTCTCACAAAAGAGGCTTAAAAATCCCCATTTCTTTCCCTCTGTGCTATTTGATGGTTACATTTTCATTATCTGAGGAGACATTTTATCCTAAAACAATTGTTTTTATATATCTTCCCAGACCATGTTGAACCACAGTCTCACAGCTGTGCACACGTTACTGTGCCTTCTCCCAAGCTGGCAAAGCTCCTGAAATCAAGGCAGCCTAAAATTTATTTTTCAATATGTTAAGAACTTAGGTTCTATCTGTTCATGAGCTAGTAGGTCATCAGGGCTATATGAAAAACAATTTATTTGCTTGCATTTATAGAGTTTTCCCACCCACCACTAGAAATGCCTGCAGAAGGATGTGTGTGGTAGGCTAGTGCACAGGGTAGGGATTTGTGAAGCTACTGTGAGTCCAAGGCAGTCTTCAGGAAAGGTCTAGAAGGGCATGTTATGAGGGTTGCTGTGGAGTGACAGTTGTGTTCTTAGAAGGATGGCTCCAAAAGCTGGTGAATGGAATGGGTGATTTTTGAGATCATTGAAAGGTCTTTCAGGACTCAATAATCTTGAGTATACTGCTTTGTCGTCATTTCTATCCCCAGTGCCAGCTAAGTTTAATTTTTAGGTCCTTCAGGAAGATGATTCTAGGTCCATTTGATTTTGCTAATGCCATTGCTTGTACAGACAGCAAGGGAGGGATCAAGCGACTATTCACATTTCCCGTTTTAATCAGGAAGATAGCAACAATCTCACTGTCTCTCTCCGTCTCTTTTGAGTTTGCAGTCTCTCTTTTCTTTCTATATTTCCCATTCCGTTTTTTCTTTCCTCTTCTGCTTTCCCGACTTCACGGGAAGAGTCAGCCTGACACGAGAGCAATTTACACTGATAAACAGACTAGTCTTTCACAATCCGAGGCAAGGCTATGGTAACAAGAGAGTCCTGCCCAGGGAGCGCACTAGGGACTCAGATTCTGGTGTGAGGCTCCAGCAGGCAGGCACAGGTGGCAAGTGTCAGTTTAACCCCTTTCCAGCCCTGCTGTTTTCAACACTCAGGACCTCTCTCATTAGTCTTACAAAGCACCAAATTCCAACCTCAAATCTCATGCCATTAAATTAACAACATCACACTGCTTTGTACCGCGTGAATGTCTCCCATAACTCTACACGGGAAACACTCTTCAGATTTCATTTACTCGTTTAAAAATAGCAAACTCTAATTTGAAACAGTCTATCCGCCCCCCTCCCCTGACACGGGCACACTATGGTGAACTCTCACTAATATTCCTTATCAACGCTAGGTAAATATTTTTCTACAAACACAAATACAAGCCAATCTAATCACAGGTTTTAGAAGTCGTAGTTGTCAAAAGATGATGTTTGTTTTGAAACAAATCAAAAATAAAATATTCTTTAGAGCTAAAATGACAAGCCACAATCTGTGTCATATAACAATGGCTATCTATTTTTAAGATATAAATCAAAATTTCCAGTGTTAATTTTGACTTGCAGATTGCCCAATAGATTATTTTATCCCTGCCCAATGAAATGTCTTTTTCTTGGGTGGGTGGGTGGGGACTGAGCATGGCAACTAATACATTTTAATATTTGAAACATCTCAAAATGGCGTGACACTTTTTAAAATAATCTGAGAATGGAACACTCATCTCTCTCCTCTACCATCTCTCAGATCCTCGCCTTCCAACCATGCTACATAGTCTCTCTCTCTCTCTCTCTCTCTCTCTCTCTCTCTCTCTCTCTCTCTCTCCTTTAAAAAAATGAATGCCTTCAAACTTCATCCCTTAGTAACTCAAGAAATCAAGTATAAGATACCAGTAGAAAAGATGCCCACAGACCACTTTAAATCCATACAAAGTCAAAAGTAGTACCATTGTGCTCATTAAAAAAGGAGGGGTTCTTTAGGACACAGCAGAAACACTCTGAATACACAGGCACACCAGGTCAGTTTTGACAGAAGTCACGTCATAAATATATAAACTCACCGCTGGATGTAAGGGTCGGGGCAGTACTGTAGGGTAGCACACCGTGAAGTTTCAAAATTCATTTCCTTCAACTCTCTTTGATACCAACAGATGGGGAGCAAGTCTATAAAATATACATATACACCTGAGAATATCTAGGTATGTAGCCAGAAGGCTGAAAGCAATAGGGTCAAATGCCATCACACATAGAAGTTTAGACACTTCCCCTCCCTTCACACAGATTTGCAAGGGGGCGGGGCGTTTCTTCCTTTCAGCCAATGATAATCTTCAAGTGACCAGAGCATCATAAACAGTTGATTCTTACCAGCTGGGCATCCTCTGTAAAGCTATTCTTCCTCCCTGCCACGGTTTTAGAGCCCTTGACGTCGAGCAGACACACTGGCTGGCAATTTGTAGGCATCTCTGAACTGCTGATCTTGCTCGTGATTGGGCGCTGCCATGAATGGCTTCAGAGGTTAATCACAGAAGCCAGGACTTTTGTCACCGAACTAATAAATGTCCCTGTTGCTCCAGCTGAGTAACGTCTCCTGGATCTGGATCCTGATTTGATTTGAGAGCTCTGTTACTGCTGCTGGGGCTAGAACGTTTTGCAGAGACGCTTAGGAAACTTTTTTTTTTTTTTTCTGTCTTCTTCCCTGCCCCCCTTCAGCCTTCCTTTCAGCCAACCGCCTGTTGTGGTCACAATCTCAAATAGCAAAGACTGGGAAATTCCTTGATTATATTTAACCTAGAACTCTCTCTTCGTTTCAGCAAGAGAGAAAGACTGTGTGTGTGTGTGTGTGTGTGTGTGTGTGTGTGTGTGTGTGTGTGATCATGCCTATGTCCTTAGAAATTGTTTCTTCTCCAAATAAGAGAAAATAGCCTGTACTGATGTACTTAATCCATACAGATAAAAGTAATAGGGTTTTAAACATGTTATTAAAATAGAAACTGATACTTTGTTTTACAGTGTTTTCTAATTATCTATTACTTAGGTATTTATTTAGAAGTATTTCACATTGCCTGTCAATGGGGAAAAAAGTAAATTTATTTCAAACTCTATCTTTCTATCTCATTCTCTTATGTCCCATTTTTGCTGCTTTTAGACTCTTTTGACTTCCTTTACTATAAATTCTAACATTACTTATGCAGTCAAGAATTAATCAAAGTCTCCATGATAATTAATTTGTTTCCTTTCTGAATGTACGCTGTAATCCTATCCTAGTTCTGTGGATTTAGAAATTGAATGAAACATGATTCAGATGCTAAATTAGAATAGAGTCCAGCAGGGACATAAAAGCTGTGTGCCCAAGTGCCACTGACATGGCAAGAACATGTTTCCATTCATGCCACGGTCACAGACACCTGCAAACTCCCGACATGAGAAAATGTCAAAGTTGTGAGACAAGCTAAAGAGAAATCTGACATTTTCCTGTAAGAAAATTCTGGTTCGAAATGTGTTCGTAAAGATGTTTTATTTGTTGCCCCAGCCAGGGAGACGCTATTTAAAACTTGACATTCTCTTCCTTTACTCAGACTGGGAGTATCTAACATCTGTGAATTGTGAAACTCACACACATGCTGGCCTGAGCACCAGCCAAATCAGACAGCTTGCTTTAAAAAAAAAAAAACGTGAAACTTGAAGCGAAGATCATTTCACTAATTAATTATAGATTTGCTCATCGGAATAGAAGTGTTTGCCTTTCTTCCTCTCAGGAAATGCAGATGACCTAATTGCAAAGTTCTTAAGTTGAAAATAATCAGTCTCCTATGGCTATGGCCATGAGGGAGCTCCATCATGCAGGACCTGTCAGCTCCTAGTTGTAGAACAAGCCGTCAAAGGCCAAAGAGAGCCGAAGCTGTGCCCCAAAATACAAAATGAGGATATAGTTCAGTGGCAAAGTACTTGTGTGCTGTGAAAAAGGCCCTGGGTTCTATCCTGAGTCATGAAAAGCAAGAAAGAGGAGGACCCTGGTTTCAAATGTAGAGTTTCTTAAATATTAATATACCTATGAGTCATTTGGCATTCTTGTCTGTTGCGGAATCTGGTTCTTTAATTCCTGGGTCGGGCTTGAGATTACATTTCTAACCCCGGGGTGGCTATGCCAGGGTGGCTGACCCTAGGATCAGATATGAAGTGGCAAGGTCTAGATTCACTCCTCCTCTGGTGTTTACACTTAAGTGCTCACCAAGAGGAAGAAAGAACTTGTCAAAGTAGTTTGTGTCACTGTTCAAAGTCATAGACTTCCACACAATCAATTTTTAAGCACTCTTTGTGAACACTTTCATTTACTAGGTTTGTGCTTAAATTACTATAAAAGAGACGGCTTTGCATCAACAGTTGTTATAAAAATAATTTTATAGAAATAATTATGAAGGATATCGATCCCTACTGCTTAATGAAAATAAACAGAGTTACCTTTATTTAGAGGATAAAAGCAAAGTCCCCAGGGTCACCAATCCATTCCAGCAAGCAGACAGCCACAATCTGGGAAAAAATTACTATACTTGCTTCATATCTGGATTTCGTCACTCCCCCAGACACTCATGTTACTAACCAAATGTGTAAATTGTTTCCTTGAGACACAGTTAGAAACTTTTCTGAGTGTGAGATCTTTTAGTCAGAGAGGTCAGTAGAATAACTTATATGGGCATGTAACAGGAGGAGGAGGTGATGGTCTTCCCAACCTACATACTTGAAAGACACTGTGAGCATCCTTGATTTGTAAGAAGCAGGAATAGAGACACCATGGGAACAGCAATGTTCAGGTTGTGGTCCTCTCAACATAAAGTCCCAGGAAGAACTATGTCTTCCTCCTCCGTGTCTAGCATCCTAGAATGTGTCCAGGCTGACTCACGTATCCAGAACACAATTCTCACTTACGCCTATGACGTTTATCTCACAATTGCTTTCATTTGTGCACGTCCTAGTCCAGGCTATAAAATTTAACATTATTCTCCTTCTGATCATATTTTGTTTTTCACCAGAGGTGTCGTCAAACCTCATCTGTTTAACTTCAAAAACCCAAATGACGCCCTTTTCCCGTAGGTAAAAGGAAGTGACTTTATCGTTCATGTCCTAAACCACTACACTCACCTGCTATGGTTTGAGTATCAAATCCCCCTTGCAGGATCGTGTCTTCACACATACATTCTGAGAGGCTTTAGGACCTCTAGGAGGTGGGGCCTAGGTGAAGGAATGATTCTTTGGACCATTGGCTTTAAGATCTACAACCCAGTTGCATTGCCTGTCACACCTCGGGTTCCCAACTCACCGAGACGTGAACAGGCAACCCCACATCTCTGCCACCACGGCTCAGGTTCTTCTCGCTCCCAAACCTTTCTGCCTTTGTTGTGAGTCTCATCGAGAGAAGGAAAAGAGTTCTGTCCCTTGAGGAGAGAACAGTAAGGGCAGGGTGATGGAAAACAGATGCTAGCATGAGCAGCTTAGAGCAGACAGCCCTGTATGTTCCCCCAGCCATGGCAGTTCGTGACCGTAGCTACTGCTTATCAGAGAGGCTGAATTCAGAGAGATTGGACCTTAAGCTCCTGTCTTCTTGAGCTCAATACAGCCTATACCACGTCAGCCAAAAAAGATCCTTCTAGAATACATTTTTCAGCATCTAACCTCAGTTCAACCACAACTTCTGTTCACCAAGAAGAAAGCAAAGCATGCCTTGGGAAGAGGGTCTTACTAACTCTACCACCTTTAGGCTCCATGTTTCTTATACCTGCTATGGTCTGACCTCTAGGTAGTATAGATAGAACCAGGATTCATGTGCACTGATGCTGGTCAAGTGTCCACTCACTAAGAAGCACGTGCCTTGGAGACTCAGTACTGGTATTTTGATTTGACCTTGAGCTTCTTGCAGGCCCTGCAATCCATCAAATAGAAATATTTATAGCTAAACTAGTGACTAGAGTCTATTCAGCAGAGAGAAAAGGCTTGGGGTGGGGGAGGGCGTCCCAATGAATGGGAAGTTTTGATTCAGGAGGCATACAAGAAAACACAGAAGCCAATCAGGCAGGGAAGAGGTTGGCAGGCTCCCTAACAGACGAACCTGATACCCTCGAAGTCACACCCAGTGTCCAAAAGCAATGTGGGTGGGCTTCTTTTCCAGACATACGCGAACAGCTGCGTGGGGCATGCGCCTCACTCCCACCCGTCCGTCCTTCACTCCAAGCCCATGTGAGGGGGAGATAAATAAGGAAACACAGGAAGTCCTTATTTGGTACTGGCCAGATTTGTTTTTCCGGGAGCATCTGTTAGATGCAAGACAAGATGTGCCTTTTCCTCTACATGTTTCAGTGTGTGCTTCCTAAATGAAGACATCTTTTGCGTAATCACGGTTCAACCGTAGAAACCACAAAATGCGCATCCATAAGATATCTACTCTCTGTCCATTTCAAGTTGCCTGTTGTACCAGGCACGCCTGTATAGTAACAGAAAATCCTGATTCATGCCTTGCCTGTTTAGTCTTTTCTCACTGGGAACAGGTCCTTCAGCTGTTTCATGACACGGTTATTTGGAAAGATGACAGGCCAGTTGCTTAGTTTAGTTTTTGGTGGATATTTTCTCCTGAGTAGATTCAGTTACTCACTTTTTGGCAGAAACGGCATGAAAGCGAAGCTCAATATGGCGAATCCAGAATCGTGTGGCTTCTAAAAATCACACCAGTGGAGTTTCCCCGATTTAGAGCTCGGAGAAGTTGATCATTTTGAAACTCTCACAGTACCTTCAAAGACCTCAGGAAATTTTTCTTCAGTTTGTTTATAATACCTCACGCCTCTATGAGACACATGCTTGTGAAGTATTTACATTCTAGTCTTTATACATGGTTGTCCCTTTCTACCCCATTTCCCTTTCATCGCCTTGTGCCCTACACAGTCTTGAGAGGAGGTAGAAGAGGGACTTTTTTTTGAAGAGTCCGCCAAAGACAAGTCTTTTGAAGAGAGTATGTTTTAAGTTGAGGTTGTAAAACTCCATTCAAGCGGTTTTCAGTTGTGCTTGTGAGTGAGCTACTGAAGCTCCTCCTGATGCCTGCATGGCTGCTGAACGCGTGCCTCCTGCTCAGGATGGCTGCTGAGCATGTGACTCCTGCTCAGGATGGCTGCTGAGCGCGTGCCTCCTGCTCAGGTGTTGGTTTCTGCTCTCTTGAGCCTCTGAAAGCTCAGGCTGGAGGCCACCACTGGATTCCATTAGGAACTGCTGGAGAAATATCTGGCTCCTTTAGCAGGAATGCAAAATGGTACAGGAAAATCAGTGACAAATATTTGCTTAAAACTCAAATTATTTTTTAAAATATATTTTATTTATTTATTCATATTACATCTCAATTGTTATCCCATCCCTCGTATCCTCCTATTCCTCCCTCCCTCCCATTTTCCCCTTATTCCCCTCCCCTATGACTGTGACTGAGGGGAACCTCCTCCCTCTGTATATGCTCATAGGATATCAAGTCTCTTCTTGGTAACCTGCTATCCTTCCTCTGAGTGCCAGCAGGCCTCCCCATCCAGGGGGTGTGGTCAAATATGGGGCACCAGAGTACGTGTGAAAGTCAGACTCCACTCATCTGTGTAGAATGTCCTGTCCATTGGCTAGATCTGGCTAGGGGTTCGAAGTTTACTCCATCGATTTTTTTTATCATCATATAAATGTATTCTGTATACCTATATATTCAATATATAAAATATATGAATATATTACATAATATTCAGTGATATATATGCTATACATGATTATAGTTGTTTTGAGAAGACTATGTAAAATAGAGATTATCTTAATTTTGATGACCATAGACACACAAGCCTGTGTGGTACCACAAACAGTAAGGCTGTCTGTCAAGGTTCAAGTTAGCACAATAAAAAAAAAAAAGCCTAGGAAAAATTCTTTCCAACTCTAGAAGTGCAAAAACTCTACGGCTTTTAACTTCTGAAATTTCAATTTTGATGCTCGGTATATCTGTATATAGAGGCTATATAAAGTCATTTTCTTCCAAAATTGAGCTTATAAAATGCTTATACATTACAAAATACACTTGTGGTGTCACCAGAGTCTGAGCAGAGGGCTGGATTCGAAGTGGCTGTTTAACAGGTACAGAGTTTCAGTTTTGCAAGGTGAAAATCTTCACATCAGTTCCAGGACAGCCTGGCTCTATTTAGCTCTACTGAACTGTATGTGTAAAAATGATTAAGGCAGTAAGCCATGTGTACAATTTTGTGTACTGAATATTAAAAATTAAAAATAAATGTAGGTAAATGACAAAATCAGTAGTCAGCATCAATGTCAAAGGTATGAGGGATAAAAGAAAATCAGAGTGCATTTCTTCAGAAATATGCCATGTGAGCATCTATGCGTGTCTTGAAGTCACGAATTTGTGATTCTCTAAGTAGGTTTTTTTTTTTAATGAAATTTTCTATCAGGTAATAGATTATTCTAGGCATATTCTGGTCATAAAAGCTTGATTGCTGGCTAGGGACATGTCTCACTCAGGAAGTAAAGTGTTTGCTTAGCAGTTATGTAGGCCTGAGTTTGAACCTCAGAACCCAGGCCAAAAGATGAACAATGGAGGTAGGCATTTGAAACCCCAGTACTCAGGAGCTGGAGATGAAGTGATCAGTGGGGATCAATGTCTGCCATTCCCAACCTACTGGGTGAGCTCCAGGCCAGAGAGTCAGTCTTAAAAGGGGAGAAGGGGAGAAGACAGGTCTGAGCCTCCACATACATCTGCACACACATAATACACAGGTACAAGTACACGCACAGAGAATCTGTTGGAAAGATTTTTAAAGTGATCATTCCTATTGTTCAAGGAGCTTAAGTTCCTAGTTTCTGAGTCTAAAAATGTTGTCAGTTTGCTCACTGTAGATCACTGACCATGGATGCTGTCATGATGTGCCCTGAATTTTAACAGGATTTTGGTGTGATTCCCTTGGATAGAGTGTTGATTTATTTAACAACCAATTCATACAATCAACACAAACGCTTCTAGACAGTCTCTTTTATGTATGCACCCGTGCGCTGGAAGCTATTAATGCAGCCAGATCAATAAGAGCCAACCCCTGTGGCGAAGTGCCTCTCAGAGCACTTGAGAATGGCTTTCTTTCCCTTTCTGTACTTTAAGTGTTATAGACAAAGCAATGGAATGGAATACCTTAATACACCATGACCCATTGACATACACGTAAACAAACTATCAACATTTTGTATTGCTCCCTTTTCTTGCCCCTGCATTTGTGTTATGTCTCCCTCACAATGTTTCATCCCAATAAAGAGCACTTGGCTTCTCTTCCAGAGGACCAGGGTTCAATTACCAGCAGCCATATGACGGCTCACATCTGTCTGTAACTCCAATTCTCAGTTCTAGAGGATGCAACACCCTCATACACACATCCCTGCAGGCAAAACACCAATGCACACACAATCAAAATAAGTAAATCATTTAAAAAGCTAGTGAATATAAGAAGGAATAGATATGGCACAGCCCCCTGAGTCAATGGTAGCATTTTGGTGTGGGACAAATGGTACCTGATCGGTGCTGATGAGATAAGAAGATGTTTGCTAGCACCTATCAAGCTCAGGTGTTGGTAGGAAGGGAAAGAAGTCTTAACTGTCCTTCTGAAACCCAGAGACCATTGTGATGGGTCCTCATTCCAGATTGACGTCCTTTTCTACTTTGTTGCTTCAGAACTAAAAATTGTTTCTGGTGAAATCATAAAGGCCACAACTTCTTCCCAGAAGAAAGGTAGCCATGGGCTAAAATCTGCACATCCCAAGGCCTATGACCTTATGGAGTCCTGAAAAAACAACATGTACCAATAGAGTAGAACCATCAAAAAAAGGACATGCACCAGTTATGATTTTCTATTTTTTAAAATTAACTATACTCAGAGTTTAAGTGAATTTAGGGATAAGTAACTGAAAGAGGAAAAAAATCCAGCAAGCAATGTAATTTCAAAATAACTAAACTTTCTATGGTAGTTCAGACTTTACCGGGCCACCCTTGGGGATATTACCTCATTTCAGCCTTCTGGCTTTTCAGTGAAGATGATGCCGAGAATGCAGGAGCATCACCTCCTTTTTACATGAGAAAACCAGGACTCAGTCTAGGACTCCATCTCAAAATCATATCCTCTAATCAGTAATCCTGACCCAGGATGGAGACCATCCACTCAGGAAAACATTAATTAGATGTCCATGGAATTCCCGATAGTACAAAGGGCTTTGGCAAAATAGAGGTAAATAAAACACAATGCCTTTTACTAAATACTCCATGCCCATTGCCTATTTGTGTAAATTCTAAAAATCACTGGTGATACCTTTTTACATTTGAAGTGGGAAATAAAAGCTGGTGTGTGTGTGTGTGTGTGTGTGTGTGTGTGTGTGTGTGTGTGTGCGTGTGCGCGCGCATGTGTACTAATTACTATGTTTTTCCGCATAGTAATGGAGCCAGACTTTGAACTCAGGTGCAGCTGTCTCCCTGACATCACATACAGACTTCCACATCCCCTGGCAAGATTCAGAAAGCTTCCACATGCACTTTGCATCTTAGAGTCTTAACAAGTGGTGCTAGCACGTGTTCTTCGGCTTCTTTTTCTGTTCCTGGGAGTCTACGATACCCTGAGCCCCACAGATCCCAGCCTCCAGATGAAGGCATGAGCTCATAGTGAACACCCACATTTGGGCTGAGAGTCAAGAATGTAAGCTCTGCTTGTTTTGACATTGGCTTGTTCACACTGTTTAAATACGCAGAGGTGGGTGGACTGGTAATACACTTCTGTGGGATGGAAATGACTCTCAACGCATCCTTACAGGGATAGCCTATGCAATGACCCCTGATTGGATCTTATTTACAGGATGGCCAATCTCCTTGGTCTTCTCCCTTAAAAATCTAACATCTGATTTCCAAACACATCCCTGTATACACTGCTCCCGTCGTACTAAGCAGGTGAGAAGTTGAAATCCTGATGAACCCATCCTCCACCCTCCCCCAGTTTGTGGTCTGTCTTTGGATCAGCAATAATTGCCTGATGACTACTACAGATTCAATAGTTCTTGTCTGTGATCTCTGATCTCTTCTGTATGCAGGAGCCACAGAATCTCAATAGCTTCATTAAGAGTTGCATCCTCGTGTCAAAGGCAGGAATATGTTTGTCTAAAGCAACAGGTAAGCCATCTTTTGTTCGATTTGATTTAGCAATTGTGTCCTATGTTAGACACTCTGAACCAAACTCTGAATTGCCTTAACATTACTGAATAGGCATCATGACACTGACTCTAAATCCAAAGGAAATTAGTCAGAGGCATTACGCCAGCCTTAAAACCCGGATTATTTATGTCCAGGTTGATCAATGGCTGCACCCTTTCCGCTGCATTTTCAGTACTTTTCCTGTTATCAGATATTACCCCCTTGTATCTTTTCAGCATCATCTCCATACTCAAGCCTAACAACCAAAACAAGAAGCCAGGCCATTGTTTATTGTTCATCCAGAATCGTGAAAAGACAGTTAAGGTCTCGGAGTTTAGAAGAACTTGGGCCAGTCACTACTGTGGATATTTCTCATGCTACCTCTGTCTTCAGACTGATAGTGTCTGATTTTCTGGTGTTCAATCCAAACAATAAGCTTTCTAATTTTTGTGTCAACAACCCTGAGGTTGTAGTAGTCTAAGGCCATGAGCTTGTGTCCAAGCATACCACCACCACCACCATCACCACCACTCGCCACCCTGCATAAAAACAAACAAACAACAAACAAAAACCACTCTGGCTGTCCAGATCTTTACATAGTTTTACCAAGGACTACATGGTAAGACCCTGTCTAGAAATAAAAAATGTAGGAGTTTCTTGAGTTATGTAGAATAGTTACAGTACTAGTTGAAGAGAGAAGCATAGTTAGTATATATTTCAGTGACATCGGCCTGGGAAGGCATCTGTTGGAGAGGTAGATTCTCATGAGTGCTAAGTTCAAGTTTTTTCTAGACAGAGAGAAAAAAGAAGGGTTGTGTGGTTATTACTAAGCTGTGGCAACACCCTAGAGATACATTGAGAAACTGAGTGTTCCTAGCATGCAATTAAATGTTGAGTATAAGAGACAAATGGGCTCTTCATCGCTTATGGAGACTCAAGAGCCTCTTCACCAAACCAAACAAAACAAAGCTGCAGGCTGAGAACCTAGTGGCTAAAGTCACTGAGTCTGAGAAACATTTGAGCTCAGTGCAGAGTGGCTGGAAACACCTGTTATTCTGAACTAAAGGAAGGGACCTTGAGTAGATTCTAATGATAAGCCCTAACTCTCAGAGAGTGTTAAAGGTGGACTGCCCTTCCCTTGTAGGAACTAAAATGTCCTGTGCTGAAGGTATGTAGGACTATCTGTACATAAAGCAATGGTACCCCACACAAGGAGTGCCTTTGTTTCCTTTTTTGGGTCCCAGCCTCTTACCTAAGGTTAAAATCCAAAAGAATAACAACAACAACAACA
The DNA here is from genome assembly GCF_964271855.1 of Acomys minous. Lineage (NCBI taxonomy): Eukaryota > Metazoa > Chordata > Mammalia > Rodentia > Muridae > Acomys > Acomys minous. The sequence continues at coordinate 65,343,855 of NC_140492.1, forward strand.
ACAACAAATAGAGAGATTTTAGTCATAGTAAATGGAAGCACAGCAAACAAAGGAGTTGCCAGAGTTTAGTAGCATGCACCAGCTGAAGATAAGGACATCCCCAAAAGTCTCATACTGAAGAGGGTACTTCACTGACAGGGCTGAAAAATAAGGCATAAGAGTTCACTGACCTGGATGCATTTTCACTGCCAAGGGCGAGCAAGCCTAATGTTTGGGTAGCTCTTATAAATCTAAAGGAGATGATAACCAATGATGAGTAAAGATGTTCTGCATGAGTTTCCCTAGAAAAGAGAGAGAGAGAGAGAGAGAGAGAGAGAGAGAGAGAGAGAGAGAGAGAGAGAGAATAAAAACCTAGAGGAATTGAACATTCTAAAATTCAACTGTGAGGATAAGAAATACAGTAGGAGTAGGGGAGATGTCAAAAGGTAGATCATCAAAGCTATCAGGAATATGGAAGGTAGGGGTGCAATATCACTAAGATTTTCAATGTTACATCTTCTCTTTAGCTCAGGCCTAATAATAGGAGACATGATGGAGACACAGGAGGAATCAAGTGGTGGTTGTTACCTGCCAAATATCAGAAAGCTATAACTCTAATAATGACAAGCAAGAAAAGTTGGAGGTGCAGCCAACGCACTTGACCCACAAGGAGTTCTAGAAATATCCAGCCAAGGCAAGACATTCTGAAGGATATGATGAATGGCTATCAATAGAGAGTACAACTTAACACATAAAGCCAGACAAAAGAAAGTGGACTCTGCGAGGCTGAGAATTGTTGAGTAAGTACAAACACACCATTCCCAAATTCGATTCTTAGCCTTAGTCCATTTTTAGATCCATAATTCATTGGTGAAAGTGCTATCTTGCTCTTTCAGGAAGAAAGAAAGAAAGAAAGAAAGAAAGAAAGAAAGAAAGAAGAAAAATACAGCAGGCATTTTTAACCCGACACTGCAAAACAATATTCATTCACAAAGCTCACACTTGAGAACAGTAAAATCAAATTACAATAAAATTTCCCCAAATCCTCTTTAATTAAACTTACAGCTTGCAGGCTGGAGGCCTCCATTCGGGCATGCCTTAATGTTCTACAAATGTCTGGTCTAGACTTCTCCAAGGAAATCTATAGGTGAGGCTGTGCAGGGACAGGCACTAGGCTCTACTCTTGAAAGGCTTCTTATATATTTATGGCTCCATGGTCAATGTCTTAAAATACTTAAAGCAAAGCCCCTAAACAAGAAGCTTCACATTTTAGCTTGTACTGGACCATGCAAATTATGTAGTTCTGATTGCTTATAGCATTTACTTGAGGGATGGCACTGAATACAGAGGCTCTGAGGTGACAATGGACTTCTGTTGGAGTCACATGGTTACACAATAAACAGAATGTTTGTTAAAGTCTAACTAGTTCACTGTATCTAGAGACCCACCCAGTTGTCATCTTTTTCTAGTTTCTGAGTATTCTTTTGGAATAATAGAAGTAACAGTGTGATGCCCACACTGGGATCTTGGCTTGCAAAGTAAGAGCTTTCAGACTGGAAAAGGCCACACAGAAACTTCTTCCTTTGCCATATCCTCATTCACCCAGAGTTGAAATTGAAAAGCAATACAATATTTTAAATATGGTAGGTATTAGTTCCTCCTTGATGATGGCTGAAGAAGGTGTATGAGGTACAAGGAAACTACGCTTGCCGTGTCTCTGTTGGATGTCTCAATATGGCCCTGAAATAATTCAGCTGGATCTCAGAGACCTTATATAGGGTTTTATAATCTCAATTAAACAATTAATAATACCTGTGTACAACTTCTGTGAGGAAGTTTGTTGTTGTTGTTTTTGTTTTTTGGGTTTTTTTTTTTTTGCTTGTTTTTTTGTTTGACAAAGAAGACAGACAAGTTTTCAGGTTTATGTAGCCATTGACTTGAGGAATGCATTTTAGTTTAATCTGATAATAGAGGTGTATCAGAAGTAATTCACATTCACGTGTGATGTGTAACAAAATTTATTTATAGTTTTACCTCAGGGTTAAAGGAACTCATCTGTTCTTTGTTATATTGTACACAGAAACTATCTGGGTTGCTTGCTCAATCCAGGAGATATCACACAGTGTGCACTGATGTTACCTTACAGCAATAGCATGCTGATCAGGCAGGACAAACAATAGATGGTTTTTATGCAGGAATGTTCAATAACACAGCTATAGGTTCACATTCTTAAAAGGATAGAACAGTAGTTCTCAATATTCCTAATGCTGTGACCCTTTAATAGAGTTCCTCATATTGTGGTGACCCCCAACCATCACATTATTTTATTACTACTTCATAACTGTAAATTTTGCTACTGTTATGAATCATAATGTCAATATCTGTGTTTTCCAATGGTCTTAGGCAACTTCTGTGAAAGGGTTGGTAGACTCCCAAAGGGCTTAAGAACCACTGGGATAGAGGATAAGCCCTAGGACGACTCAGAACCGGAGACTTTAAGGAAACATGTAGGAATTTATGAGTTAAGACTTTGGCAGAATGTGCCTTCTGAAGGGGAAGGAAAAGAAATAATCTTGTGTCCTGCTCTACTGGTCATCATTAAGGAAACAGAACCTAGAATCAGTTTTGAACTCTGAAGACAACAGGTTCCACGACTATTTATTGAGTTCTGGATCAAATGCCGGGTGACAATAGAATTCAGGTGCTTTGTGGCAAAAGAGACAGCACGGAGCTGAAGGCAAACCTACTGAAATAATCAAGACAGAAACCTTGACACATAGAGAGAGTAAGCCCAAGTCATATATACCAGAGGAAAAAAAAAGAGTGTTTTGGTTAAAGAGTTTGTGGTAACACTGGAAGGTTGATTGTGAAGCCCTGAGTGAACCTAGGGATGAGTATGTGCACCACCAGCATTTGTGTCAGTTCTTCCAAAGAATGGCCATGCTGCAGGGCCAGGCAACCAAAAGGCAAAAATAGTACACCCACTGATTCTAGCAGGACAAGAGCTTGGGAACTGCATGGGTAGTTGTCCATGCATCCGCTACCCACACAAATTCACCAGGCACCCTTGCCCGCTATTCACCTGAGTTCAAATGATGTAGATAGAGAATGTTTGTCTATACCATTCCACTTAAGATGACCAACTATGTATGCAGCCACTTTGGTTACTTTATCTTTTAATATTTATCTATTTATCAGTACTGGGGTTTGAACTCGTGGCCTTGAGTGTGCCAGGCAAATGCACTGCCACTGATCTACCCCTGCCCTCCAAGAGTTTGGATTGATTATGTGCTTTAGGGAGTAAGGATTTAACCATGAGGATCCATGGAGTAGCTCAAGTGGAAGATGTTAGAAGGGTGTTAGCTTGGGGTTTACGTTTGTATTGACTTATTTTTGGGAAGATTCAAAGGAACGAGTGTTTTCTTTGTCATGAACAAAGCAAGGCGACTCTGTGGCGGGGTATCATATTCTAAACTATGAGACAGGATAGGAATCAAAGCTTATTTATGGGAAGAGGCTGTAGTTCTGTGTAGAAGGGGCCTACTTAGCATATGTGCAGCCCTGGGTTTGGTCTCCTATATGCCATGAAAGTGCTCAAGTGCTCAAGAGGCAGAGGCAGGAGGACCAGACACTCAAGGTGATCTTCAGACACACAGTGAGTTTCAAGCTAGACTGAGCTACATGAGACTGTTACCCAAAAAGTACCAGAGCAAAAAACAAACAAACAAAAACAAAACAAAACAAAACAAAAAAACAACCCAAACCAAAATTTTTTAAAAAGTAAAAATTATATTATTCTAACATAAAAACAACATTAGAAATTACATTAGCCGAGATGGGGGATTGAAATAGCATTCAATTTTTGGCTCTTTGTAAGTAGTTATAAACCGACCTTATTTGATCTTGAGCCATCTCAGGGCTAGAGGGGCCATCCATGCCTCTTGCTGATTGCCACATTGGGTTTGAACTTACTAGGGATGACAGGAAGGCCTGTCTGTGAGTCCCAGGCCGATTCCTACAACACCGGGTTCAGATGCAGGTACACACCATGGCAGCTATCAGGAGCTGTCTGTCTGTTATCTCTTTGAAGGTCGGACGTGCCTATGTCCAAGCTGCCTTAGTATATGTGCATGGAGGTGGAAAATGATCTGCCCAGAACCAGCTTTTTGGGACATTTCAGGTTGGATTTGGAAGATAGAGCAGCAGCAAAAAAAAAAAAAAAAAAAAACAAGCCTTCTAGGAGCTGTGAATAGTAAGCTCATCTACCCACTCTGTGAGAAAGAAAGAAAGAAAGAAAGAAAGAAAGAAAGAAAGAAAGAAAGAAAAAAAACAGAGTTCTGACAAATGGCCTGGATATGTTGTCAATGGCCAAAACAGAAAGGTGCGGGGTCGGCAGGGGGAGGTTGGAGACAATGCAGTCCAGAAACTAGAAAAGGAACACAGGAATTCAATGTGAAGATTTTTATGGCATGAGTTCAGTCTTGTCAGAACCCATGAAGAAACAATAACAAAGTAAATAGATACAATTATGCAGGTATGACAGTCTCTGGGTTTTTTTTTTTCTGGTTTTTTTGAGACAGGGTTTCTCTGTGTAGCGTTGCTATCCTGGACAAGATTTGTAGACCAGGCTGGCCTTGAACTCACAGCCATCCACCTGCCTCTGCCTCCCATGTGCTGGGATTCAAGGCGTGCGCCACCAAGCCTGGCCCCTCTCAGAACTTGCAGAGAGACAGAAATGAGACGGAATGGGGGAAATGATATGAGAACTTCAGATCAAATACCTTAGAAGAAGCCTTTTTACAACTTTAAAATATTTTTATTTTATGTGTAATAGTGTGTTGTCTGTGTACCACATGCTTGGCTGGTACTCAGAGAGGCCAGAAAAAGATGTCACTTCCCCCTGGAACTATAGTTACAGACAATTGTGTGTTGCCACATGGGTGCTGGAAACTGAACCCCTATCCTCTGGAAGAGCAGCCTGTGCTCTTAACTGCTGAGCCGTCGCTCCAACCCTGGGGGGAATGTCTTTCTGGGAGAGATGATCTTCAGAATGAGAAAGAGGGATTCATCTGAAGACTAGGAGAAAGAGCGTGGTGGGAGAATGGAGTCAGGCAGGGCAGGGCCGGGTCAATGGGTTGAAAGCGGAGAGTTCATGTGGGTCGAGATGCCCGAAGGGAGATGGCACAGGAGAAAGAGTTTCTTCAGGAGACTCGATGCGCCAGGCTAGGATCTTATCTAAAGATTAATGGGAAAAAAATTAAAATGCTTTAACATATATGACATGATCCAGTGAATGTATTTTTTAATAAAGATTCTGGCTTACCTATAAGTCAGGTATGAGGTATAAGGATCAGTTAGGAAGCTCCTGTTTAGGAAACTGTACAAATCGTGCAAGCCCTCACCTGCCTTGTGAATGGGCTACATTGTCTGTCCTTGTGTAAGGTAGTAGGTGAGGAGGTGGATGACACATCCTTTTCACTCACAGCTGGCATTCCAGTGTCTGACACCGTGTGACCTACTCCATCTCTAAAAATCCCATGTGACTTAGAATGCTTCTGGTCCAGCAAGACCAGTCCTGGGGTAATGTTGCTAGACTACTCCTGCGCTGACACTACAATATCTGCCCGCCCTCCCCACATAGCACATCTTGGAAGCCAAATTCTATGAACTGCTTTTTGTTCCTAACCTGACACTGAGGCACAAAAAGCCAGAGGTGAAAGGAAGCGAGGGAGATTAGATCTGTACATTACCATGTAATCTATGTATGGGTTTTCTTACAGTGGGTGAAAGAAAGGAAAAGGGAAGAGTTAAGTCTGCACTTACACTTGACCAGTAGAGTTGCCCATGTGCTATTAGCACAGGATAATTTATGCCAAAGGAACACAGAGTCTTCAAGAACATCTGTGACCATCCTAGTCCATCACTACCTTAAAGGCCATCAGTGGGTGGTAATGTCACCCCATTTAGCCAGTGACTTTTCTTGCAGAGATGTGAACAAACATCCATGCATCCCAGCAGGTAAGGCACCTATGGCTGACCAAAGAAATGATGTAATTCAACTCTGGCTTAGTGAGCGAATTGAGTTTACTGGGTTACTTAAACGGTTCTGAAGGTGTCATTGGCAGCTGAGATAGAGAAAATGTCACTCTACTGGGGTGACTGCTCATGGAAGATGCATGAAGGGGGGACTTCCGGAATAGTGCGGAGGTAGCTTGTAGGCAGCTTGGCCAATCAGAATCTCTTCCCACCAGCAGTTTATATGACAGTAGAGAGCGGGCTTGTGAGTCTTCTAAGTATCAGGAGCTTCCTCACTGGGGCAAACTTGATTTATTTCTGAACTTTGTTAGCTTTACTTTCTGAGCCTTTCTTTTTTTTTTTTTTCTTTTCTTTTTTTTTTTTAGAGCAAAGACTTTTTAATGAATATATTTTACAAGTACACCAGAGAATCATGCGATGCTGCCTGCATTGGATGCAATCCTGGGCCACAAGTCTGCACACTCCTTTGCAACTGGACCTGTGATAGCAGAACCTTTCATCTCGCCTTTATTGTTTACTATGACCCCTGCGTTATCTTCAAAATAAAGAAACACCCCATCTTTTCTTCGATATGACTTTCGTTGTCAAATTACCACTGCTGGATGGACCTTTTTCCTTAATTCTGGTTTGCCCTTCTTAACTGTGGCCATCACCATATCCCCCACACCAGCTGCAGGAAGCCTGTTCAGCCGTCCTTTGATTCCCTTCACAGAGATGATATACAAATTTTTCGCTCCTGTGTTGTCGGCACAGTTGATCACGGCTCCTAGTGGAAGACCCAGGGAAATCCGGAACTTGGCTCCGGAGGACCCGCCGTGTCCTCGCTTCGACATCTTGAGCGCCCAGAAAGAGTCAGAAAGGCTCTGAGCCTTTCTTGATGTCCCCCCTTTCCCCTTGAAAGGGGAGAAGAAGGGATTTTTCAATTTGGAAGAATTATCTACACAAGTCATGTTCTTCCTATTGATGACATTATACCTTGATTTTTTTCTTGTTCTTTATTAAGCTGCCAAGATATTAAATATTACTGTTTCTCAAAAGAGAAAAGTGAAAGCATTTAATTATGCACAATTGCATCACTATATGCTCCATGATAGATAAAAGTTATTTGCCATTTATATATGGAAAGACATTTAAAGTAACAATGGAAATATAGAACAATGTGACTTCTCATTTATAGATAGAAGGGGTTTTTTGCCAGAGGTTTTTTTTCAGCAGTTATTAAATCAGAATCTATAACTGAATGATATAAACCATCCTAGCTGCATCTCCATTAGATAATTTTTAATGGGCAAAAGAAAAAGAAATAATTTTAAGAAGCTACCATGCTTGCTCCCTGAAATATAGTATTTATTTATTTAGGTTTGGTTTTTTGAGACAGGGTTTCTCTGTGTAGCCTTGGCTGTCCTGGACTCGCTTTGTAGACCATGCTGACCTCTAACTCAGAGCGATCCACCTACCTCTGCCTCCTGAGTGCTGGGATTAAAGGCCTGCACCATCACCACCCAGCTGAACTATAGTTTTTTATACAAATGCATCAAATGTATACTTCCTGGGCTTAGAATATAGTTCAGCCACAGTGGTGCTTGCTTACCAAATACAAAGAAATGCATGATAAATTTATGCTGATGTTCTAAGCCCCAGAAGAAAACTATTCAACAGACCAAGAGGCAGAAAGCTTGTGGGGCCCTAAAATGCACGTTTTATTCAAGGAGGGGATTTTTAAAAGATATTTTAATGTAGAGTTAAGCATAAGGGTTAGGAGAAGAGAGATGCTCAGAAGAAAAGTCATAGATAAGGACTCCTCCAGTGAGAATTGATCCTTTGGCTTTATTCTAGAAGAGCTACAACTATGCTTCTACTTAGAGATATTCTAATATCTTTCAGACAATTCTGAAAGGCTAATAAAAGCTTGGGGTTTCGCTAACAAATTAGAACAATTTTGGTTAGAGCATAGCTTAAAGTCTGAACAAATAGTATAAAACAACCCAGGGACAATAATTTATTCCAATAATTCATAATTTATCTAAGCCTTTGTTGTGTCAAATTTGTTTGGAAGCAAAATGGACTGAATCAAATCTACCAAATAGCCCAAACCATGAATATATACAAGTTTTATTGCACCATGCTTGGTAAATTTTGGATTCATTGTAATCTAATCTGGTCATGGCGTTTTCCGGCTGTTTCTGACTGAAAAGATTCTGGGCTCAAAAACCCCAGTTTATCCTGTGCCCAAGACTCCATATAGGAACCTCCTTTCTGTTACTCTGCTGGCAGGTGGATTTGGGGGACAAGGGCCATGAGCAGAAGACTATCCAGTTCTCAAGACCCTCATAAAACTCTGAAGCCTGATGTGACTCTATGAAGTCCATCCTGAAGATTGCCCGGGGCCTCTGAAGAGAGCTTAGAGGATCCCCCTCCTAAGGCACATACATATGCCCCTCCCCCAAGAAACAGAACATCTTAAACTCTGTTGTAATCAATAACTAAGATCTCACCACCTCTGTAAGTGGTTTCCTTGAACAAGTCAAGTAATTGAAGTTGACATTGTAACCTAAGAATTTTATGTATTGAGCAAGTTGAGATCCAAGTTGTATCTAGGTGCTAACTGTCCCAAATCTATAGCCTTTTCTTTGAAGTCAGATGAAGAGCTGAGTCATATTTGCTACCATCCCATTAAATTCTACCACCAAGTATTTCATAAGTTGTATGGACGAGTTGGGGGGTAGAACGACCTGAAGGGGACAGAGGCTCCACAATGAGAACAACAGAGGCAACAAATCTGGGCCCAGGGGACCTGCAGGGACTGATATACAAACCAAGTACCTTGTATGGAGAGGACCTAGACCCCCTGCTCAGATGTAGTTGATAGCAGCACAGACTCCATGTGGGATCCATAATATGGCCGGTAGGGGCTGCCTCTGACATGAACTCTGTTCAGCCCACTCACTGAGCACTTGCCCCTGGTGGGGTGGCCTTCCCAGGCCACAGAGGAAGAGGATTCAGGCAGTACAGACGAAACTTGAGAGGCTGGGGTCAGATGGTAGGGGAAGAGGGCTTGCCTTTCTGAGGACTAGGCAATCGGGGGAGGAGGAAGAGGAAGAAAGGATTTGACTGGGAGGAGATGAGGGAGGGGTCTATAATCAGGATATAAAGGGACTAAATGAAAAATAAACAATTTTTTTTTAAAGTCATGAGTTTTGTGAGCCTGTGCTATCAAGCATAGTTTGTGCTTGTCCTAGGAACCATACAGTCCTAAGTAGAAAGGATTACACTCCTGAAGTAGCTGTTGGCTATCCAATGGCATTTCCTTCTGAATTTTGTCAAAATATATATGAAGCATTATAAGTGAATATATATATATATATATATATATATATATATATATATATATATATATAATGTGTGTGTGTGTTATATCCATAGGCATGTCACTCTACTTTTGAACTTTATGTTAGAAAATACCTTTGTACTCTCGCCACAGATTATCCCTTTTAAACACTTCATTCCTATTTCTTGAAAGGCCTTCCTAGCCATTGATATTTTGCTTTTGTTTTTTTGAGACAGGTTTTCTCTGTTTAGCTTTGGCTGTCCTGGACTCAGTTTTTAGACCAGGCTGGCCTCGAAATCAAAGAGATCTGCCTGCCTCTGTCTCCCAAGTGCTGGGATAAAGGGGTGTGCCACCGCCTCCAAGTTACATTTTTAATCTTCATATTTTGAAAGTTTATTATTTGTAGCAACAGATATAATAAGTTACAAAGCATACTGTCTCACAAAAACTACATTTTTCTGTTCCGTTACCCTTTCAAAAATAAGCTTTTAAAAACATCATTTGAAATAGTTTTGACGGACTCCGAGGTAGCCTAGAAATTCCCAGATGTTCTTTATCTACTTACTGTAGTAGATTCACGTTTTGGATGACTTTTGTCATTTGGTTTGGATTTTTGTTAGTCAGTAACTTATTCACTTCTTTTGTCAAATATGTGATATGGGATCTCACTGGATATGAGATTATAATCCTCCTGCCTCTGTCTTCTGAGAGCAGAGAACACCAGCTTGCATCACAAGACTTTCACATTTAACACAGATTTTTAAATGATCATAAACTGACTGCAGACTCTACACAAATGTCAGTAGGTTGTACATTAATACCCTTCTTCCTGTATAAGGCTAGGGTAGGATGTCACACATCAGTCCCCAGGCCTTTATTTTTATTTAAGTAATTTATTCAGATTACATCTCAGTTGTTATCCCCTCACTTGTATCTACCTTTTTCCTCTTCCCTCCCTTTTTCACCCTATTCCCCTCCCCTAGATCTGTGACAGAAGAGGACCTCCTCCCGCACCATATGATCATAGCCTATCAGGTGTCATCCTTCCTCTGAGTGCCACCAGGCCTCCCCACCAAGGGTAAGTGGTCAAATAGGGGCACCAGAGTTCATTTCAGAGTCAATCTTTACTCTCCACACAACTGTAGAGAATGTGCTGTCCATTGGCTAGATCTGAATAGGGGTTCTGTGTTTACTGCATGCATTGTCCTTGGTTGATGCAGTAGTTTGAGCAGACTTCTCTGGCTCCAGATCTGCCAGCCTTGATGGTCTTCTTGTAGGTTTCTAGCACCCTCTGGATCCTTCTATTTCCCCATTCTCCCTTACATCTCTCACCTGAAGTCACAATAGGAAGTCCCAGCGTCTATCCCAATCACCTGCTAAGTGAAGACTTTCAGGGGACATCCCTGTTGGGCTAGTGTCCAATTATAAGTGAGTATATGCCATGTGAGTCTTTTCTGGGTCTGGGTTAGCTCACTCAGGATGATCATTTCTAGTTCCATCCATTTGTTTTCAAATTTCAGGTTTCCTTCTTTTTAATAGCTGAGTAGTACACCATTGTGTAAATGTACCACAGTTTCTTTTTCCATTCTTCCACTGAGAGGCATCTAGGTTATATCCATTCTTCTACTGAGGGACACTTAGGCTGTTTCCAGGTTCTGGCTGTTAAAAATGAGGCTGCTATGAGCACAGTTGAGTGCATGTCCTTGTTGTGTGGTGGAGAATCCTTTAGGTATATGCCAAGGAGTGGAATAGCTGGATCTTGAGGTAGGCCTATTCCCATTTTTCTGAGAAAGCACCAGATTGATTTCCAAAGTGATTGTACAAGTTTGAACTCCCACCAGCAGTGAAGGCGTGTTCTCCTTCCTCCACATCTTCTCTAGCATTTGCTGTCACTTGAGTTTTTGATCTTAACCAGTCTGATGGATATAAGATGGAATCTCAGAGTCCTTTTGATTTGCATTTCTCTGGTGACTAAGGACATTGAGCATTTCTTTAAGTGTTTCTCAAACATTCGATAGTCCTCTGTTGAGAACTCTCTGTTTAATTCTGAGTCCAATTTCTTAATTGTATTATTTGGTTTGGTGGTGTTTAATTTCTTGAGCTCTTTAGATATTTTGGATATTAGGCCTTTGACAGATGTAGGGTTGGTGAAGATCTTTTCCCAGTCTGTAGGCTGTCACTTTGTTCTGTTGACAGTCTCTTCTACCTTACAGAAGTTTCTTATCCTCATGAGGTCCCATTTATTAATTGTTAACGTTAAGGCCTGGATTATTGGTGTTCAGTTCAGGAATTTGTCTCCTGTGTCAATGAGTTCCAGGCTCTTCCCACTTTTTGTTCTAACAGATTTAGTGTCTCTGGTTTTATGTTCAGGTCTTTAATCCTCTTGGATTTGAGATTGGTGCATGGTGATAAATATGGATCTACTTGTATTTTTCTACATGTAGACATCCAATTAGACCAGCACCATTTGTTGAAGATGCTATCCTTTTTCCATTGAATAGATTTGATTTCTTTCTCAAAATTCAAGTGTGCTTATGTGTGTAGATTGATTTCTGGGTCTTTAATTCTATTCCATTGGTCCACAAGCCTATTGCTATACCAGTACTATGCTATTTTACTTATTGTTGCTCTATAGTACAGCTTGAAATCAGGTATGGAGATTCCTCTAGAGGATCTTTTATTGTATAGGATTGTTTCAGCTATTCGGGGTATTTTGTTTTTCTATATGAAGTTGAGAATTGAACTTTAAATGTCTTTAAAAAGTTGTGTAGGTATTTTGATAGGGAATGCATTGAATCTATAAATTGCTTTTGGTAAGATTGCCATTTTTACTATGTTAATTCTCCCTATCCATGAACAAGGGAGATCTTTCCATCTTCTGATGTCATGTTCAATCTCCTTCTTCAGAGATTTGAAGTCTTTTTCAAACAAGTCTTTCACTTGCTTGGGTAGATTTACTACTAGATATTTTATATTGGTTGTGGCTATTGTGAAGGATGTAATTTCTCTAATTTCTTCCTCCATACAATTGTCATTTGTATATAGGAAGGCTACTGACTTTTTTTAGTTAATTTTGTATCCAGCCACTTTGGTACAGTTTATGAGCTGTAGGAGTACTCTGGTGGAATTTTGGAGTTCACTTATATACAATATCATATTATTTGTGAATAGGGATGATTTGACTTCCTCCTTTCCCATTTGGATCCCCTTTTTGTCTTATTGCTCTAGCTAGAACTTCAAGAACTATATTGAAGAGATATGGAGAAAGTGGATAGCCTTTTCTGGTCCCTGATTTTAGAGGAATTTCCTTGAGTTTCTCTCCATTTAATTTGATGTTGGCTATTGTCTTGCTGTATATATTAGGTATATGCCTTGTATCTCTGATCTCTCCAAAACCTTAAACATGAATTGGTGTTATATTTTGTCAAACACTTTTTCAGTATCTAAGGAGCTGATCATGTGTTTTTTTTTCTTTCAATTTGCTTATATGGTAGATTAAATTGATGGATTTCCATACATTGAACCATCCCTGCATTCCTGGAATGAAGGAATTGGTTATGTTGAATGATATCTTTGATGTGTTATTGGATTTGGTTTGTGAGTATTTTATTGAGTATTTTTGCATCGATGTTCATAAGAGACATTGATCTGAAATTCTCTTTCTTTGATGGGTCTTTGTGAGGTTTAGATATCAAAGTGACTGTGGCCTCAAAGAATGAGTTTGATATGTTCCATCCATTTCTTTGTTTTGGAGTAGCTTGAAGAGTAATGGTATTGGTTCTTCTTTGAAGGTCTGGTAGAATTCTGTACTGAAACCATCAGGCCCTGGCCTTTTTTAGTTGGGAGACATTTAATGACTGCTTTTATTTCTGCGGGAGAAATAGGACTATTAAATTTTTTTCCATATCAGCATTTAATATTATATATATATGTAATTAATTTATTCATATTACATTTCAATTGTTATCCCATCCCTTGTATCCTCCCATTCCTCTCTCCCTCCTACTTTCCCCCTACTCCCCTACTCTATGACTGTGACTAAGAGGGACCTCTTCCCCCTGCATATGCTCATAGGCTATCAAGTCTCTTCTTGGTAGCCTGCTATCCTTCCTCTGAGTACCACCAGGCTTCCTCATCCAGGGGACATGGTCAAATATGGGGCACCAGAGTTCGTGTCCTCACTCTCCACTCAACTGTGGAGAATGTCCTGTCCATTGACTAGATTTGAATAGGGGTTTGAAGTTTACTGCACATATTAGGACTATTTTATTTGTTTATCTGATCTTGATTAAGTTTTGGCAAGTGGAATTGGTGAATAAAGTTGTCCATTTCCCTTAGATTTTGTAATTGTGTGACATATAATCTTTTGAAGTAGGATCTTATAATTCTTTGTATTTTTTCAGTGTCTGTTGTTTTAGCTCCCTTTTCATGTCTGATTTTGTTGATTTGGATAGTGTCTCTCTGCCTTTTAGTTAGTTTGGCTAACGGTTTGTCTACCTTGTTGATTTTGTCAAAGAACCAGCTCCTGGTTTTGTTGATTCTTTGAATTGTTTTTAATTTATTGATTTCATCGCTGAGTTTTATTATTTCTAGCCATCTACTCCTCTTAGGTGTTTCTGCTTCTCTTTTATCTAGGCCTTCCAGATGTGTCATTAAGTTGCCTATATGAGATGTTTAGAAATTTCCTTATGAAAGTGCCTAGTGATACGAATTTCCCTCTTAGTACTGCTTTCAATGTGTCCCATAAATTTGGGTATGTTGTTCCTTCATTTTCATTGAATTTTAGGAAGTCCTTAATTTCTTTCTTTATTTCTTCCCTGACCAGTTGTCATTAAGTAGAGTGTTGTTTAGTTTCCATGTGTGTGTGTAGGCTTTTTGTTATTTCTATTACTATTGAAGTCTAGCTTTAGACTATTGTGATCTGATAGTATACAAGGTATTATTTCAATCTTCTTATATCTGTTGAGGCTTGCTTTGTGACCTACTATATGGTTAATTTTGGAGAAGGTTCTATGAAGTGCTGAAAAGAAAGAAGAATCTTTTGTATTTGGTTGAAAGGTTTTGTAGACATCTGTTAGATCTATTTGATTCATGACATCAGTTAGTGTCATTATTTCTCAGTTTAGTGTCTGCTTCATTGACCTATCCTTTGGTGAAAGTGGAGTGTTGAAGTTTCCCACTATTAATGTCCGGGGATAGATGTGTGGTTTAAGCTTTGTTAATATTTCTTTTACAAATGTGGGTGTCCTTGTATTGGGAATGTAGCTGTTCAGAATTGTTATGTCATCTTGATTGACTTTACCTTTGATGAGGATGAAGTGTTTTTCCTCATGTCTTTTAATAATTTTGGTTGGAAGTCTATTTGATTAGATATTAAAATGGCTACACCATCTTGCTTCTTCTGTCCATTTGCTTGGAATACCCTTTTCCAGCTCTTTACCATGAGGTAATGCCTATTCTTGTGACTGAGATGTGTTTCTTGAATGCAGAAGAATGTTGGGTCTTATTTATGCATCCATTCAGTTAGTCTGTGTCTTTTTCTTAGAGAATTGAAACCATTGATGTTGAGAGATATTAATGACCAGTGACTGTTAAGTCTCTTCATTTTGCTGTTTGTTACAGTAGAGAATTTGTGCTGTTATGTTTTGCAACAGTGAAGTTATCTATTTCCTATGGTATTTTTGTTGTAGTTTGTCACTTTGGGTTGGAGTTTTCCTTCTAGTAACTTCTGTAGGGCCAGATTTGTGACTAGGTACTGTTTTCATTTGTTTTTGTCACAGAATATCTTATTTTCTCCATCAATTGTTACTGAAAGTTTCTCTGCATAAAGTAGTCTGGAGTGGCATCTATGGTCTCTTTGGGTTTACAGGACCCAGGCCCTGCTGACTTTTATAGTCTCTGCTGAGAAGTCAGATGTAATTCTGATAGGTTTGCCAGTATGTTACTGGCCCTTTTCCCTTGTAGCATTTAATATTTTGCCTTTGTTCTGTGTACATTTTGTGTTTTGATTATTATGTGGCAGGAGGATTTTCTTTTCTGGTCTATTATATTTGGTGTTCTGTAGGTCTCTTGTATGTTTATATGCATCTCCTTCTTTAAATTGTGGAAAATTTCTTCTATGATTTTTTGAAAATATCTTTGGGGCCTTGGAGCCGGTGTCTTCTCTTTCCTCAATGCTTATTATCTTCAAGTTTCATCTTTTCATGGTGCCCTTGATTACTTGCATGTTTTGTGTCAGGAATTTTTCAGATTTACCATTTTCTTCTGATGGTTGCCTCAGGTTCTACAGTTGTATCTTCTACTCCTGAGATTCTTTCTCCATCTCTTGACTAGAGAAGCTCATCTTTGCATTACCTGCTTTTTTCTAAGTTATCTCATTCCCAGCTTTCTTCTCTCTGTGCTTTTATCAGTGTTTCCATTTTCATCTTCAGATCTTAAACTCTTTTTACTAATTTCCTTCATCTGATTGTTGGTATTTTCCTGAATTTCTTCCAGTGCCTCTCTATAGGCCTCCTTAATGTCTTCAATCTGTTTGGCTGCATCTTCCTGCATTTGTTTATGGATTTTATTCATTTCCTCCATTATCTTCATTACTAAGGATTTGAGGTCACTTTCTTGTGCTTCATTTGTGTTTGAGTTCTCCGGGTTGAATTCTTTGGGATAGCTGGGATCTGGAGATCCCATATTGTTTTGTTTTTTGTTGTTTGTGTTTTTACACTAGACTTTAGTCATCTTGCTGTCTCTGATGTTGGGAGGTAGCTTCTGGTGTCCTTCTCTGGTCATTGAGAACAGTTCATTGGTAAGTGTCTCTGGGTCAAGGGCCCTTACCTGTGGGGATCAGTGAACTCTTCCCTGGATCAGGCAGGTCACCTGGTTTTACCTCCAGGGGACTTTGCGCCACACCCTGGGCTCCCCATTGGATCAGCAGAGGCATGTACTGCTGTTTTGCAGCCCCAGGATCAGTTTGAGGTAGTGTAGATAAAGCAGGTTATCCTATCTTTGGCTGGGTTTTGAAAACCCTGTTCTCAGGCTCTGGTGCTTTGGGGGCCTAGGCTCAGTCCTCCTTAGAGTGCCGGAAACCCTGCTGGCTTGTAGCAGTTGATTAGTCTTCTGCCTGATCTGAGCTCTGGTTTTGGTGGTTGGCTAGGTTTCTGCCAGATCTCTTCAGGCTGGTTCATTGGCTGTGTCTGAGTGTGTGTGAGTCCCCAGGCCTTTCATTGGCTGTGATATGAATCAGCATATCAGACTGTCTTATACTTCATGGTCTCAAATATTTAGATATCCAAGAAGAATATCAAAAAATGACAAATCCTGTTTGCAACATAGCAAAGGTGCATAAGGACACGGTAACCAATGATGTCAACCTTGTAGTTTTTGTTTTTGTTTTTTTCAAAATGAGATATAAATTACTTTTCCTGTTTCTTAGTTTGATAAAAGCAGCAGAAAACATTTATAGTTCAAAAGGTCTCACAGTTCAAAATCCATCTAACACGGTGAAGGAGTGCTTAAGATCAGTAGTGAGCATCTCTGGGAAA
The DNA here is from genome assembly GCF_964271855.1 of Acomys minous. NCBI lineage: Eukaryota > Metazoa > Chordata > Mammalia > Rodentia > Muridae > Acomys > Acomys minous. The sequence goes on from NC_140492.1 coordinate 65,360,733, forward strand.
AGCCCCGCCCACCGCTCTGTGTCTGGTCCTCTTATGACTGAGCAGAAGGGATATCAAAGAGACATGCAATGGAGATATGGCTTCCTATTTCCTTCTCACAAGGTTCACGAGGTACATCTCTTTGACTCTTAGGTAACTATGTTGTGTAAAGCCTGGACTTATTTGCATGGAATTTTTGAGCATCTCATGAGGTATATGACTGGGACATTTTGCAATTTTAAGCATAAACATTGTAAAGGTTGTAGAACATTTCCTCAAATAGTTTCCCTATTTCCCCCACCGTCAGGCAACATAATAACGTATAGTTAAGATACATAGCTTATTCCCAAACTTCATCTCACCACCTACCTCTCAATCAGCTCAAACAGTCCCGACCTATTGTTAGATTCTTTGGGTTCCATGTCCTGGCCCTCATCACTTGTAGCTTGAGATGTGAATGTCAGGATTCTGTTTGCATTATTCACAGAGATCAGCTAAGTAAATGAAATGTCTCCCTTCTCCATTGGAACCTGTGTGGGAAAGAGCTAGACTTCAATTTATTTTGTAACTTGTTCTGAGAAGACTTTCAGATGTACTGAGTATGTGAGGATTTAGGTGGAGAAGGGAGGAAGACTATGAAGGACTAGTGGACTAGTAGAATGAACAGACAATAATTAGATCAATAGAGCTAAAGAGACAATCGACTTAGTAGAGGCCTCTGTGCCAAGCATTATGCTGTCAGCTGTAATTCTTCTGCCCACCTTGACATCTAAGCTTTATTTCACAGGTGAAGAAGTAAACACTCAGAGAGGTAAACTGGATTATCCAAGGATGGCCAAGGGAGGCAGAGGTCTCCATTTCAGCCTTTGAACTATCTGACTCGCCGAGCACATCTTCAAAATTGTAAAGTGGTTTGGCTTCACCAGGAATTCTTTCTTGAGGGAAAATGGGTTTGTTTCTTTGCAGGGTTCCGTTACCCTATTATACAGCTGCCAGCCTTTTAAGATGAGTCACCAATAGATGCTAAGCAAGTGCTAATGTTGAGGGTTGATCTTTGCATGTAAAAGAACTTTCATTTGTGTTATTTTTCTAGTGGATAGTTTGAAAGAAATGACACCTTTTTCAGGAGTGGACTGGACTTTGAGTGCTGGTATAAGTAATTTTCTTTCAGGGTCAAAGTGAGTCCAATGTATTAAAAGTGAAAATAGGTACGTGTAATGTGATAAGTCAGAAAAATAAGATCTATGGCTCTAGAAATGTGATTCTTTGTATTGAGGACAGCATCAGGACAATACAATTTCAAGAAAGTAAAAGCATGCATTGCACATGTGGGGAGTCCAGCGGCTTCTGTGAAAGGCAGAACTCATGAGATCCACTCATCTCTCACCTCTCTTGACAAGCAAAATAGAACAGATGCTCAAACGATGCTCAAATATGCTCAAATGCTCGTAGCTCTTGAGTCATAGATCCTATTTTTCTGATGTATTGCACTACATGGACCTATTTCTCCCTTTAATACATTAAACCCACTTTGTCCCTGAAAGAAAATTATCCACACCAGCACCCAAAGTCCCCTGTTCTTCGTGACCATCTTAATAAGTACAATCATGGAAAACAGTCAAATACCAACCTCAAAGGAGGAGGGAGAGGAAAGGGAGGAGTTGAAGGAGGACAGAGGGGAGGAGGAGGAGGGGAAAAAATGAGAAGACCAAGGGCACAACTGACAAGGACATAGAAAGGCCCAGATTTATCCTGTAGCCCCACATTGTCCCTTTAAATGCCAAGAAAGACAGGTCCAGAGAACGGTGGCTAGCGTAAGACATAGCCGTTCTCTCAGAGCACGGTGCTGGTCCATTCCTTTCTTAGTACTTACTTAGAAACAAAGAGTGGACTGTTGCCATTTTACAAGCCTCCATGTGTGTCTGTGGTGTTACAGAACTGGTTTTTAGCCTAAAACTGACCCCTGCTTTCTTTGCTTTTGATATTTAGCCTTTGAGCTTGTTCACGAGTACAGCTTGTAAATGACTTGGTAACCCAGGTGGATGTCTATTGTAGCACACCAGCTCTGTGCTGTTGAAGTAAAGCGTGTGCCACTACTTTGACAGTAGTGCTCCTTAAATAAGGAGACTCAGTGAGCTACTTAATTTAGTACAGGACAGTCCCAATTTTGCAGAAAGAACTTCTGGAACCAGAAAGAGCATGTGAAGTCAGTGTCATGATGCAATCGCTCTTCCCTGCAGCCCAAAGAAACAGCTTAAAAGCATTTTCAAAGAGAGTTAATATTTCTGGCTTGGATGCATCACTGGCTGCACAAGGTGATTTTACTGTGCATTATACTTTAATTATAACTGCGCCATAGCCATCTGCTCCACTCCGTTCACTAATTATAGATGCAAAAAGCATTTCACAACTCCCACCCATAAAAAAAAAGATCTGAGGGATTTCATGGCAGGCTTGCTCTGAGCACCTCCCTCCTCTTTTGGCCTGTGGATGCTCCCTTCAACGGTACATCTAAACAGACCCAGGAAACGTTTGGGATAGTGATCACTGTCTGAGACCTGGGGTGTCTGAGCTGTGTTCATACATTAGACATTTTCTTCTTCCTCTATTATATACATGTCAGTCAGCCTTTCCTGTGCAGTGGTCACATGCAATTTCCTGTGCAATTGCCTTTGTGCATGCGTTGTCCTCATCATTTTAAATCTAGTTGTGTTCTTTCCTAACCATCACTTGAAGCACCTCACCAACTCCATGGATTTTTGTGGTCTGAGTTTTCAGAGGAAAGGAGGGATTTTCAGAGTTTCATACGTTTCTTCTTAGGTGACACAGGTGGTAGGCGTGAAGATGTCACTGTGAGAATAGGTCCATAATCCTACCACCCTAGTTTGTTTGTCTGTATCTAAATAGAAATTAAGTAATAGGAATTGGCAAAGGAACACAGGTTTGTTTATGGCTAGGCCAAACCAGAGGAACAGTCTAATTCTCATGTTTTGCCTATGGCCATCTTACAATTTATAGCAAGTCAGGAGACAAAGGCACATGCACATTTGGCTATAGAACCAGTCCTTTCCTCGGGCAAAGGGAATCTGGGCCTGGTCTTTGTTATAGAGACATTTTTTTTGTTCAAGTCAAAAGCTAGAAAACTGGGGTTGTTAATGATTCTCCACTGTTGAAAGAGAAAAGAAAATCAGATTATTGTGGATTGCAAACTTCCTGCTTGTTCCTGGTCTGGCATAATTCTCTGTCCCTAAAGCCATTCCTCTGACAGATGTAGAATGTAAAGCCCTATGTCGTTTTCCCTGGAGCTTAGTTTTAGCTCAGATTCCTCCATTAGAGTCATATATATTAATTTTATGAGTGAAGACATAACTGAAATGGGCATGCAAGTGTGTCTCTTCCAGGACTTCAGCATGGGTCCATGGATAGAAAGCTATATCAACAGATACCGAACCTCACATCTCCAAAGTCACTGCTTCCCTGTGTCACCTGAAATCCCCTCTTGGGGGCCAGGTCATTCTGCTTCACTTGGGCACCTCTTTACCCACACCCCCAAAGAGTTGTGTGACAGACGGAATCTGACTGTGGTGGGACCATGAAGGGAACACACAGGGCAATTGCAAGTTCTCCTTTCTTCCCTACCCTGTGCCTGCTCATCATTTACAGGACACTGAGGGAGCGATCAAGTTAAATATTTTGATCAGGATGTCCCCATCAGTTCTGAACATGCACTGTAAGAATTTGAAGACAATTCGCAGTAGGAAAAGCAGAGCTAACCAAGTTGCTCTAGCACCAACATTCTAAAGATAGGATGTTAACCTTAAGCCTTAACCTTCTACAAGTGATAGATTCAAGATCTTCTGATGAGGTGTCTAGCTTTGATATTTCTCCATGGTTTCTAAAGCAATCTGTAAGTTACAAATATGTATGTTTAGGGAAGCTGTGGCTAATTTACTGTAGTCCCAAAGCAGGGCACAAGGAGGAGAGGTTTGGGGGAAAATCCCATTCTGGGCATGTGAGTTCATGCCTTTCTGGAAGCCACATCTGGAATGGGGGAACATATGTGGCCTTTCCTATGGGGCAAAAAGGAGAATGCTTTATATATTTCAAAGTTCCTCCTTCCTTCAAATTCTTGGACTTTCTAGCTATTCATAAGATTACTGTTTAAGAATAACAGCAAAATCTTTTTGGACCACAGGAAAGCTTATGACATCCACTGTAATAACAAAAGTAAACCTTAACTTTCCAGGCAGACAACGAAAATTAAAAATATCTACTGAAAATATCAATTCACAAGGTGACAGAAGGAAGACATCCCAAATTCTAGTACGTGTTGTACTGATTGGAGATTCAGTTAGATTCCATGTATAGCAAAGGCAACTGCGTCAGGTGGTATGCTTGATTCTCAGTGTACAATCAAATTTGATTGTGTGCTGAAAAAAATATTTTTGGTGGTCTCAAAGATATCAAAGTTGATGAGCATTAATATCAAGTTACCAGAGTCTACAGATAACATTTTTCCATTTATTGGGTCTACTTTTGGGAAATCCCTTTAAAAAAAACTTCACTCATGTCTGTTAGCACATATTTGGGCATTGTAGCAGTCCCAGATCTAACAGTAGCCAGACCACCTAAAACAGGATGGACAATATATAGAGAGATGCACTGTGTGACTACATGGATTGCCTGCTTCTGACTCTACACTGTGTACTTGCTGTCAAACCTCAGATAACCTTTTTCTCTTTCTTTTTCTTTCTTTCTTTCTTTCTTTCTTTCTTTCTTTCTTTCTTTCTTTCTTTCTTTCTTTCTTTCCAGTCAAGGGATAGGTTCAATTTCCAAACAGGAGCTTTGAATGACACATAAACTAACTGCAGTTTTCCAACTTGCTCAGCTATGCTTTCTACAGAGCTGAATATTCACTTTTGAGTAGGAAGAAATGGGGCAGCAAAAGAAAAAAAATCCCAGACAGTAGTATGAATGTTCTTGAACTGGGGCTGTAGAGGTGGCTTAGAGGCTTAGGAACACTTCCTATGCACATAGATGGAATGGAAAGGCATCACTCCTGATATTGCAGACCTGAGGAATGTGTATCTGGGAGAATCCAGGAGGACCACTGGGGCTGGTTGGTCAGACGGCCTGGCTGAAAATGGACAAGGTCTGGGTTCAGTGAGAAATCCTTTGTCATGGAAATTAGGAAAAATGATATAGTAGGATACCACATGTTCTACTATGGTACACACACAGACAGACACAGACAGAGAGACAGACAGACACACACACAGAAAGACACACACACACACACACACACACACACACACACAGAGACACACAGACACACAGAGAGAGATAGAGTTACATGGTTTCCTGAAAGATTGTTAAGGAAGTAAATCATTTTCAAACCATAGGGAGATGAAGCTGCCAAAGAAATTGATATTGTATTTAATACTTTGTCGCTAGACTAGAAAACGTTTCTGAACACTCTAAAATTTGATTTTGCATTGTAGAATCTGCTGGTGGTTTGTTTCTTGATAAATCCCTTCATCTGTTGACTCCCAATATATCTTCTGAAGTCTGCCCTCTTGACGCACCACTGTAACTGTGGCTGATCCTCTTCCAGGTCACATGACTGTTCACTTTGTATGGTCCCCCACTCACAGCAGGAAGTGTGTTAATTTATGTATTTCTGAAGGCCCTTTAGTTCCAAAAGGAAGATCATAATTTTTGAGAATAGAGAGATTTCTTAAAAATCAGGGTGTAGCCCCAATTCCAATGTTATGGTAAACTATGAGAATGAAGTGATACAGAAAGACCACAGATTCTAAAATGCAAAAGGGCTGATTAGATACACATGCCCACTTAAATGCCAGGGTGTTGTTAAGATGGCTAAATGCTTGGCAGTAGCAAGAAAGAGGTCAAAGCAAAGGAATGTGCAGGTAGATTCTGAGAACAGAGAGGAGGAAAATGGAACAGAGGAAAGGTATGGTCTACAACCAAAGATTGGAATGAAAATGCTAGAAGGAAGCTGTACCAGAGGCTGCAGACAATGCTGAGGCAAAGTCTTAAAACTGAGTATTGGGTAGCCATAAGATCTGAGAGTTGTGGGATGGAGAAATGGCTCAGCATTTAAAATCACTGCCTCCTATCTCAGAGGACCTACGTTCAATTTCCAGCACCCTCGTGAGCTCTAACAATTGACCATAACTTCAATTCCAGAGTATGACCACCTAGTGCCCTGCATATACAGGGTGCATGAGCATTCATGCAGGCAAAAGTCCTGTACATATAAATAAGAATCCCTAAATCTTAAAAAATAAAACTAAAACAAAGCAAGGATCTGAGAACTGGATGGACTTCCAGGTACGTGTGGACCTTGTCCAACCTTTTTTTTGTCTTCAGTTTCTACTCTGCAGTGGTCAGGCTTGTAGTATCCAGAATAACCTTTTATCAGTTATGCCTGGGTGCATTGGAAAAGCTCTAGAAAGGTGATTTTGTTTGTTTGTGTTTTGGTTTTTATTTGGTTGTTTGGTTGTTTGTAAGTCCAGGTCTCATAATGTAGTTCTGGCTGTTCTAGCACTCACTATGTAGACCAGGCTGGCCTCAACTCATAGAGATTCATCTGCATTTGTGTCCCATGATTAAAGTCGTTCCCCACTCTGCCTGGCTAAGACTATTTTATTTTCTTGGAATTCTGCAAGAGCTAATTACCTGAGGCCTCCAAGCTTCATCTCATAGATGCAAGAAACTACATTCTTTTGGTTTTGGCTTTCAATCATAAAATCCAGACAAATGCAACAGCTCTGAATCTGGTTCTCCAAATCCCCATTGACTTTTTGTGCACTGACTTATAGGCTAGGCCAAATGGTTACACTCTACTGCCTTTGGTATTGCAGTCAGGCCCAATCTAGGTTCCCAGTAGACATGACTTGGCAGCTTATGTGGAGTTTCTCTGGTATTGCTGCAACTATTTATTAGCCAGGAGGTATTCATTCCATCTCAAGGATTGCAAGTAAGATTTCCTACTGCTGAAATAATCTTTTTGACAGTGACCTTGCTTTGACATTTGGTCCTCAGATATTATCTTTTTTAAAAATTTTATTTTTTTAATTTATTCATATTACATCTCAATGGTTATCCCCTCCCTTTTATCCTCCCATTCCTCCCTCCCTCCAATTTCCCCTTACTCCCCTCCCCTATGACTGTGACTGAGGGGGACTTCTTCCCCCTGTATATGCTCATAGGGGGATAAGAGGCTACCAAGAAGAGACTTGTTACCCTATGAGCAGATATTTTCTTATATTGAGTTTGCCAGAGGTGAACAGCACTATTAAATCTACTGTTTGTTTCATGTCTTTCACCAGTTTGTGGAAGTATTTGACTAGAATGTCTTCAAATATTTCTCTGTGTCCAATTTTTCTCCTTCTCTCTTCAAACTATGTCAACATTTGATACATATTTTTGATTATACTTCATATACTTTTATTTTTTTTTCATTAGTCTTTGTTTCTTCTGTTGGAATGTTCCTTACTGGCTGTCATTCAGTTCTCTACATCTCTAGTGAAATTGTCTATCTTTCTTTTACATTTTCAATGCACAGCCTTGTTAAAAATTTATGTATCTGATAATTGTATTATTTAGGTTACCTATGTCTGTTTTCACACACACACACACACACACACACACACACACACACACACACACACACACTTTTCTTCTATTCTTTTGATGCTTGAAGCCACTTATTCTTTGTTTACCATGTACTGTCATTTAAAATTTTTATCTTAGTTGTTTTGTACGGGAAAGAAATGAGATTTTTAGATCATGTTATCATCTTCCTCTACAGGATGAGTTTTGGGCATCACCTTAGCTCTGTTGATGGTGGGTTTTAGACTTGCTTAAGTCCAGTTTGTTTCTACTTTGTCTGTATTCTGGGGACCTTGTTCTTGCATATGGGCTTTCTCTTCTAGGGAATCTATGAAAAATCACAGACTATTTAGCAAGGCTTCTTCAGGGTTGGTAGTGGTGGGACTCCATTCTCTGAGACCACAGGATTGCATGACAACTTAGCTCTCCTACTGTGTCTCCCATCTCTGATCTTCCATTTCTCATACATTTCTGCTTCTCATTCTTCACATTGCCTTTCAAACCCTAGTCCAATAAAATGTTTCTACAGAAGTTGGAGTTGTTTGTTGGGCCCCCACATCTCTGCCACACTCTTACCTTTAGTCCTTAGCTGCTTCAGCAGGTAAGCAATCCCACTGCTCACTTCTCCACTTGGTGAAATGCTACTTTCTGCTCGGTCACCTTTAGTGTCTCCAGTGTGCAAATTGTAACATTCTTTCATGAAAAACACCAGCGTGAATTTGGAGCTCAGCATTTTTGCTCTAATTATATTGCTTTTATTATTTTGAGACTTAGAACTCATCTGGCCAGCATCATTTCATTATAAATGCCTCCAAATATTTGCTTTATTTCTGAAACCCAACCTTGATATTCATCCAAGGCTGACCTCAAACTTATATCCTCATACCTTAGCCTTGAAAACATACTTTTAGTGGTTAAATTGTCTTTACCAAGAAGGTTGACATGATACAAACTATGCTATCATGGAAAACTGAAGTTGATTACACAAGGTTAAATATGTAATCAGAAGTTAAACAATAATTTCTGTGGAATTTGACTTAGAAATAATCTTTATAAAATTTCATTTACCTTTAATGTTGATTACTCAAATACTGAGACAGCTTAGAAAAGGGTTATTTGTATAATCTGTTTAATATATTTAAATAGAAATTAAAAATATATTATCCAACAAAATGAAGTAATTGAACATAATAACTAAAGCAGTTCATACTATTCTATGAACAAACTTCATAGGTGGATCTGAGTGTCTGATCAGCGTAGGCATATGTTGTTCAATGGATAAATTTCATTATCATAAAAGAAGCAAAAGTATATGCCAGTTACAGAGAAGATATACTTCCATACTATGAAATTTCAGATAAAAAGAATTTTTTTCTTAGTTAAATTTACTCAACAATTTTATGCACAAATATAGTGCGCACTAACTACTCTCTTATGTCTCTCTTACTCTTGTATTTATCTCCTTCTTATCACTGCTTACCTCGCCAATATTTCTTATGATTCTCATATAGATGTTTATTCATTTTGTTTTGTGACCTATTGAGTTTAATGAGGGTTGTCTCTGGGACTATGGGATTTTGACCTCTCTATTGAGGTCTGATGGTCTCATGAGTGGGTACAAAACTGAAGACACCAGAACATCCCTTTCCAACTTTATCAATAGCAAATAGAACATCTGAAAAGGGTAGGTTCCTATAAAGATGCTCTGCATCCATAATTGGTTATTGACAAGATCAGTCTTGTTCAGATTCAGTGCACGTAATCTCAGCTACAATGAGTTCATGATGGCAATGGCTGTGTCGTGTCTAGAGGATGACATTTCGCAGCCCTTATCCATGTCTTTTACCTCTTATACTTTTCCCATCCAATCTTTTGAAATGTTCCTTTAAGGCTTACAGAAGGTGGTATGAATGGATTGTTTCAGGCTGAACCCTCCCACATGACTTAATCTCAACATCATAAGTGGTCTGGAGTTCCTGTATTCACCATCTTTTAACTGCAGAGACAGGTTCCTAAGATTGAGGCTGAGAGTGGCTTTGTCAATTAGTATAAGCATACATGCATTGAAGGAAGTTTTAAATTATATAAAATCAATGAAACAATAGTATAAAGTTTTCAACTTTAGCCTATGTTCTCCTTAAGCATCAGTTATTGACTGTATTTGCAACATCAAGCATAGATTCCCTCCCAGGGGATCAGGCCTTAGGTCCAATCATAGAGTGACTGGTTACCCCTCTAATAGGTCAGTTCCACTGTTGCACAGGGAGTACATATTGCCTGGCAGTATGGTTTTATGATTCATAAGGGTCACAGTTGGGAAAGACCATTGATGGCTTTTCTCTCCCAGAAGTGCTCATAGCAGCTTCTAGAACTTTGAAAACTAGTCAGCAGGAAGAAGGTTCCAAGTCATTCCCACATTGGTTTCTCTGTAGCTTACAATAAAAATGTATAATGTCTCCAGGAAGAGAACCATATCCTCCAGCCTCTCATAAGCAACCATTCCTCTTACTAAGAAACCGCTATGCTTTTTGGAGAGGATTTCCTGCTCAACAACTTCTACAGAAGTATGTTATACCTGGCACTTGTATGATACTTTTGGTAAAGTATTAAATATAAAATTCTAAAGCAATTTTCTGGACGTTGAAAGTGAAGTTGATAGCATTATTAAACAAGAAAATGCACCAACACTATTTTTACTGGTACATTTTACAATCACCAAATATTTACTTAATGATAGTTTAAGTGTCTACCTTTCCCTTCCAATCCAGTTTTGTAAGTCATAACCAACACATACAAGTTGTACATGCATTTAAAGTGTATAGTGTGATGTTCTGGCAAACCCGTATGATGTATAGTGATCACACAATCAATTTACTGATTATGTTTTACAATTTCCCTAAATATGTTTTTATCCAGAGTCTATGTGTTGAAAATTCATAAGATATACTTACTGAGCAGTCTCTCAGTATAAAGCATGGTGTCATGGACTCTGGTCACCATATGCTGTACACTAGATGTCCAGAATGTCTTCATTTTTCATGACTACACCTTCCTCCAATATGTCGCAGCTTTCCTTATCACCATCACTCTGGCCCTGGCAAACAACATTATCCTCTCTGCCTCTACAAAGTGAGCTATAAAAATTTAGACTGCCCATACATATGAAACTGTGCAGTATTTGTCTTTCTATGCCAAGTTTATTTCTCTTGGCATAATTTCCTCTAGGTCCATCTCCATTATCATAGATGAAAATCTTCTATTTTTTCTTATGTATAGATAATATATCATGCTATCTATATATACCATTTTTTCTGTGTACATTTATCCACCAAAAGACACAGGTTGAGTCCATATAGTACCTATTGTGAATGTCACAGTGAATAGGAGTGTGCAGATAGTGCTTCAAATCACAAACTTCATTTTCTATTGCTATATACCAGCCTGGACAGAATCTCTGGATTATATCATAGTTTTACATTTAATTTTTTTTACAACACCCCACAATTACTGCAACAATTACATTTCCCTTTGAGGTACACAAAGTTGCCATCTTCCTCACACTATGAGCAACACTTACTATCATTTGCATTTTCATAATAACTATTCTAGCTACTAGCTAGAAGCACCACCTTATTACCATTTCACATTGCATTTCCCTTGGGACTGATGATGTAGTTACACTGTTAATCCATTGTTTGTCTTCTGCTTAAAAACATCTATTCCAATCTTTTGCTTCCATTATAGTTAGGGCACTTGTTGTCTTGCTTTAAAGTTGTTTTTCATCTTTATGCATTTCGGGTAATTATCCCTTATTAAATATGTGGCTTGGAAATGTGCTTTTAATGTCATGTAAATGGTCTTTTGTCTTTTATTTTCTTTACCATAATAAATTTTCTATTCCACGTGTTTATTTTTATTTTTGTTAGATGAGTCTTTGAAGTCATATCCAAAAAGTTATTACATAAACCATAAAGAAAATTTAGTAAGTTTTATTCTCACAGTTTACAGTTTCACATCTTATGTCTAACTTTCTGCTGTGTTTGGATTTGGTCTATCCTTTAAAGATAGTTTTTATAAGAAAATGTCTGTGTTCTTTGTTCCCAGACAGTGGCACTGTGGCCAAGTGTTTGTAGCTAAAGCCTATACTCACCAAATTGGAAAATCCTAAAGAAATGGTAATTTTCTTGATATATAGTACCTCAAACTGATATCAGGATAAGATAAGCAATTTAAAGAGACATGAATCCCTTAGTGAAATAGAAGCAGTGATTAAAAGTTTCCCAACGAAAAAGAGCTCAGGGCCAGGTGGTTTTAGTGCAGAAGTCTACCAGATAGTCAAAGAGGAAATGATGCCAGTTGTCCTCAAATTATTCCACAAAAAGTAGAAACAGGAGGAACATTTCCCAGTTCTTTTTAATGATGCCAAAGTTACTCTGATACATAAACCAAATAAAGATACAACAAAGAAAGTGAATTATAGACCAATTTTCTGTATAAACATAGATGTAAAAAATTTCAACAAAATACTTGCAAATTAAATCCAAGAACATATCAAAAAGCTTACCCAGAGTAATAAGGTAGGGTACATGCCAGAAATGTAGTGATGATTCAACACATGAAAATCAGTAAAGTTATCTACCACATAAATAAAACTGAAAAAAGAAAAAGAAACACGATCATTTCACTGGATGCAGAAAAGGTCTTTGACAAAATCTAACACTCCTTCACGATAAAATGGCTAAAAGGACTAGGAGTAAAAGGGCTGTACCTCAGAATAAGAGTGACAATTTATACAAGCCACGATCAGTCTAAATGGAGAGAAACTCAAATCTTTTCTACTAAAATCTGGAACAGGATGAGGTTGTCTACTTTTTCTTTCTTTTTTTCTTTTTTATTTATTTTTCTTTTTTTCTTTTTTATTTTATTTATTTATTTTTTATTTTATTTTTTTTTACTTTTTCTATGAATTCTTAGAGCAATAAAAATGTAATAAAAAATTGGAAAGGAAGAAATCAAAGTGTCTTTATTGGTGGATGAAGTGATTGTATATTTAAGTGACCCTACAATTCTACCAGAGAGCTCCTACAGCTGATAAACACTTTTTGTGAAGTAACAGGACAAAAAGTTAATACAAATCACTAGCCTTCCTCTAGATAAGTAACAAAGGGACTAAGCAAGAAATCAGAGAAATAATACCTTTCACAATAGCTTATTGAGGTGACTCTAACAAAACAAGTGAAAGACTTGTATAATGAAAGCTGAAGGAAGAAATTGAAAATCAGAAAACAGAGTGATCTGTGCTCATTGATCAGTAGGATTGGTACAGCAAAAGTAGCCAGCCAAAATGCAGCACAATGAAGTCTTCATCAAAATTCCAACACAATGCTTCACAGATCTTTTTTCTTTATTTTTCTTTATATTAATTTATTCATATTACATCTCAATGGTTATCCCCTCCCTTGTATCCTACCATTCCTCCCTCCCTCCCATTTTTCCCTTACTCCCCTCCCCAGATCTTAAAAGCACAATTTTCAGCTTCACATTGAAGCAAACAAACAGCCAAAGAAACAAACAAACAAATACTCAGGATAAAAGCAAACAACCCTGAATATTAAAACAAAAACAAATAAACAAACAAAAATAAAACACTGAAGGACTTTTCACTATCTCCCAGGGATATAGGAATAAAACAGCAAGATATTGGCACAAAACAGAGACATTCATCAATGCAATCAAATCAAAGACCCAGACCTCTGAGCATCTGTTTTTGATAAAGAATCCAGAAAAATAGCAACCTTAATAAATGGTTCTGGTCAAAATGGTTGGCTGCATGTAGAAAAATGCAAATAGATCCATAGTTATTACCCTGCACAAAATTCAATTCCAAATGGGTCAAAGACCTCAACATAAAGAGAATGTAAGCTCTTTATGTTGAGTGATCATTGAAAGGTTGCTGACTTCAGGCCTGTGTGGCCTACAGAGACTGTCAAAAGAAGAAAAGGAAAGAAAAGAAAAGAGAAGAGAAGAAAAGGACCTCAACATAGGCTAGAAATGATGAATGTGATAGAAGAGAAAGTGGGAATAGTCTTGAGTTCCTTGGCACAGGAAAAGTCATTCTGGACAGAACTCAGAAGAGGAACTGAGAACAATTAATAAGTGGGACCTCATGAAACTTAAAAGCTTCTGTATGACAAAGGACACAATCATTTGGACAAAGAAACAGCCTACCCAATTTGGGAAAAGATTCTTTATCAACACACATCTGATAGAAGGATACTCTAAATATATATAAATGTTATCTAAAATATATAAATAACTCAAAACTCTCGAAATCAAGAAAATAATCAAGTTTAAAATGGGGCACAAAAATTAACAGATTATTCTTAAAGAGAGGAAATCCAAATGGGTGGGAAGCACTTAAAGAAACATTTTACATCCTTAGCCATCAGGGAAATGCAAATCAACACTGCTTTGATATTTCATGTTATACCAGTCAGAATGGCCAAGATAAATAAGACAATGACAGCTCATGTTACTAAAGATGTGGAGTACTGGGAACACTCATTCATAGCTGCTGGGAATGCAAACTTGTACAGCCACTGTGGAAATCAGTGTTGCAGTTCCTCAGGAAGTTGAGAATAGGTCTACCCCAAGATCCAGCTCTGCCACTCTTGGGCATATACCCAAAAGATGCTTCATCCTACCACAGAGTGACTTGCTAAATCATGTTCGTCTTTGCTCTATTTATAATAGCCCGAAACTGGAAGCAACCTAGACATCTATGAATGGATGAATGGATAAAGAAATGTAGTGTTTTACAAAATGGAATATTACTCAGCCATCAATAAAAAAAAGTAAAATCATGAAAGATGTAGGTAAATTGATAAAGTTATTTAAAAAAAAAACTTCCTGAGTGAGGTAACCCAGACCTAGAGAGAAAAAATATGGCATGCATTTGCTTTTATGTGGTTATTAGCTGTTAAATCTTTGATAAGCAAGCTACAATCTGTATAAGAATAGAGGTTATATATAAGTAAGGGGCTAGTGGGGAGAAATGGGTCTCTCTATGAACAGGAAATAGAATAAATAGTTATAAATGGACAGGATAGGAACTGGAATGGGAAGATCAAACAGGGAGGGAATGGGGAGACAAAGGAGAGAATACAGGGATGGACAGCTAAAGCTAAGGGCCATTTGAGGAGTCATATGACAACCTAGTACAGTAGACACTTACGAAAATAAATATATGTGTAAAGGCGATCTAAATGAGGTCACCAAATAATGGGAGAGAAGGAGTCCAAACTGGACATCTCATCATCAAATAAAGGTTCCAGTATTGGAAATGGGTTACATCTAATTGAGTTTTTGGCCAAAGAGCCCCATAGAAACCCACAAACAACCCAGTCTAATTCCCAGGCTCTTAGTTACTCTCTATAAATGATAGGTCTTATTGCTGAAGAAAACAGCTACATAACTAACTCATTAAACAGGGAAAAGTCCAGATATGATAGAGCTCTCTAGCCTACTAACTAGTCTTCCTGATACTGGAAGTTACTCTGCTTGCTACCAAAGAAAAAAATATAAACACCAACCCAGCTACACATCCTTTAATCTACAATGGTGACTGTAGGCTCAATTTTCTTAACAATTATATTTTTATTATGAACTTAGTAAATGACCCTACCTCCCTTACAACCTGACTAGCCTAAATAAGAAGGAAAGGTGATTAAGGAAAACAGGAATGAAACCTGGGTGTCAGTTCTAGGCACGATTCTCCTGGTGTAGACAGCAATATTTTAGCAGACCAGCAATTCCATCAAATTTGAGACCTGGAGCAACTGGAACCTGAACACTCAGCTGGAGTCCAAAGCCTTGAAACTTTCCCTGGAGTGGTTCTCTCTAGGAGTGTCTCAAAGTGCAGGGATGAACAGCTAAAAACCAAATCCCAACCAACAAAACAAAACAAAACAAAACAAAACAAAAACAAAAAACCTCTGCCTCTTGTTTTTGGTAAGCTGGCAATAACCAACTCCCCCATGAAGTGGTTCAACTTCTAAGTGGAAAACCATCCTGCCTCTCACATCTAAGTGGTAAACATCCTGCTCTCTTCCCTATCCCACACTTGGGATCAAAACAAAAACAAGTTTATCTCCCCTGCAGTGACCTCCCTGTAAAATGCACTATTACAATAGTGGAACAAGACTTATGGGAGTAACCAACAAATATCTGATTTGAGTTAAGGCCTACTCCATGAGACAGAACCTATACCTGACACTGTTAGGGTGGCCACAACATGGGACTAGGTAGGCCATGGACATAAGATACATCCTAAGGCAAAATGCTAATGTTCTGCTAAAGGGCTATAACAATGATAATATTCCTAATGACAGTCAGATATACTCATAGATTAGCCGTCACCCGAAAAACTTCCTTCTTCAGTAGATGGAAACAAATACAGACACTGACAGCCTGACAATGTGTAAAGTGTGAGGCCTTAGAACACTCAGTTAAATGGTGTACCCCAATCAAATTGCCTCCCTCAAGGTTTAGGGAACCTTGTGAAAGAGGAGGCAGAAATATCTTAAGAGCCAGTGGGGACAGAGGACATCAAGAAAAAGGTCCTTCAAACATAGCAGGATTGATGCATGTAGGATTGATCAACTCACGGAGACGGTGGAAGCATACACAGAGCCTGCACAAGTCTGGCCCAGATGGTTCCACGTCCCAAGAGAAGAAGTAGATGTCCTCATCCCTTTGCCAACAGCCAGCTCCTACTGATAATCACTAGCAAATGAAAATTTATATTTCTCTAGTAAAGCCTCACCAAGGAAACAAACAACACTTAAGGGAAGGCACCATGCCCATCAGTAGATGACCAACACAAAACCAACTCAAAGGCATCTTTGGAGATTAATAATGTAAACCAGGGCATTTTTTTTAACCTTACAGATCCTTTCCAGATATATAAATTCATCTGTGTTTATGTTTTTTATGGGATTCTTATGTGTGAATATGTGTGTTTCTGGGTATATGTATGTTATTTGCTTTTATTGGTGCAGGGGTTTTTTTTTTCTTCTGTTTGTTTTGTTGCATTCTTATTTGCTTGTTTTCAGTTTATTCTATTTTATTTTATTATTTTCTAGATGTTTCTTTGTTTTATAACAAGAGTCAGAAAGGGTGTTAGTTCAGATAAAAGGAAAGGTGAGGAAGATCTCAGAGGAATTGAGAGAGGAGAAATCATGATCAGAATATATTTAAAACATGAGAAAAGAAAATAAGAATATATGAAAAATATGTTTTCAGTAAAAGAGAAATAGGAACAAAAATTTATTTAATAAAAAAATGGGGGCAGTGAGGACTGGTGCAAGGGAAACCTACCAGTGTAAAGACCATCAATAAATAGATGGCTGTTAAAGGGTAGCCCTGGGGAAGTACCTCCCTATCTATGCAGGCATTTTGGCTGGTGGGGTCCTGGGATCTTGCGCAGATAACTACAGCCACCTTGAGTTCACTTGTGCTGCAACCAGAAAGCAGTCATGCCCAGAAGACAGCATGTCACAGCTCTCCTCCCCAGTGCTCAATTCTTACATTTTTTCTATCTCCTCTTCTAGCAATGGCTCTGGAGCCATAGAGACAGAGAGTGCCACTAACTGAACTCAGTTGGTTATCAAAAAACAAAATCATGAGTTTGGGAGGAGTGCATGTTGTATGAAGGAAGTTGGCAGAGGGAAATGAGGAGTGGTTATGATAATATTTCATTTTTATACATGTATGAGGGTCTCCAAAATTAAAAAAAGCTAAATTTGAAAATTGGGACATAATACAAGGTCTCAGCTTCTGGAGGTTTTGCAACAGAGAGGTTGTGGGACACCATTTCCTCCTCTCCGTTTTGGCTCCTTGCTATGAGGTCAACAGGCCTTGGCTGATACTCCTGCCTTGATGCCCAGTGATATTTCAGTTCCAAAGCACCAATCCAATGAGTCATGGATAGAAATTGCTAAAACCAGAGTCAAAAATGAACTTTCCATTGTGGGGGTTGATTGTTGAAATATTTGTTACAGCCATGAAAGTTGGTTGATATCTTATCAAACCTACTCTGAGTTTTCTAAAATTCACTGAGGGTTTTGTTTGTTGTTGTGCATATTCCATGAGCTAAGAGCCAGCTTCTTTCTTCTGCACGTGGAGATGTATTTTTCCCATCGCACTTTATGGAGCAACAATCTTGACATTGATGCTCATGTTTCCCTTGTGTAAAATCGGTTCATCATGAGTGCATGCATTTACTTCTGATATTGCTGGTCTCTGTTGGTCTACACCTTAGTTTTGACACCATCACAATGTGATTTTTAGCTATTGAATTTTAGTAGCACATTTTAAAGTCAGGTGACAATGCTGTTGCCAGCTGTGTTCTTGCTTTGGTTGATTGGAGGAACGAGGGTTCATGTGCATGCTAAGAATTTTGTCGTATATTTTTGTGAAATTGACATTGAATTTTGATGGGAATTCTGTTGAACCCACCTATTTCCTCCACCATTAAAAGCATTTTAACACTCTTACTTCCTTGAGCCTATTTATTTTATACTGTTCTAATTTACTTACTATCGTTGTGATAAATACCATGACCAAAAGTAACTTGGGACAGAAAATATTTACTTCATCTCAAGCCTCTGGGTCTCAGGCCATCATGGAAGAAAATAAGGACAGGAACCCAAATAGGAACCCAGAGGCAAGAACTGAAGCAGAACCACAGAGGAATGCTGCTTGCTAGCTTGCTTATAAAAGAACCATCTTCCCAAGGGTAGTGCTGCCCACAGTGGGCTGGGCACTCCCATGTCAATCATTAATCAAGAAAATGTCCCATAGACTTGCCCACAGGCCAATCTGATAGAGGAGTTTTCTCAGTTGAGGTTTTCCCTTCCCAGATGACTCTAACTTGTTTCAGGCAAGGTGACAATAAATAAATAAATGAATAAATCAATAGATAGATAGCAAGCACAGATACATTACCATTCATTCATTCATTTATTTATTTATTTTTGTTTGTTTGTTTGCTTATCTGTAGACAATGTTTCACAGTAGCCCTGGCTTACTTGGAACTTGCTCTATAGGCCAGACTGGTCTCGAAACCACAGAGATCTGCCTTCCTCCCCAATGCTGGTATCAAAGACATGTACCACCATGCTTAATATGTTCAATTTTATTATCAATATTTTAGTTTTATTATTTAGCTCTTTAGCCTCCTTGCTAATATTTGTTTGTCAAAGAGTTTCTAATACTATTGTGAATAAGATTGTTGTCATTATTTTTGTATAGTTTAACATACAGAAAGGCAACATTTTGCGTGTTAATTTTTTTCTTCTGCAGCCTCACTGAATTAACTAATATTAACAGACTTTTGGTAGACCCTTGACTTTTTTTTTTTTTAATGATAGATCACATCACACAAAGAAACTTTCACTTCTTGTCAATTGCTTTTAATTGATGAGTGCCTGTGCCTGGAATTCTCAGTACTAGACTGAAAAGAATTGATGAGCATTAAAATTCTTATTTTATTCTTGGTATAAGAACAAAAGTCAAAAGCTTTTTAACATTAATCCATCTTGGCTGAGACTTCTACATTGGCTTTTATTACACTGAAGTACGTGTTTTTGTGTTGCGCTCACTGAAGGTAGTTGCTGTGAAGGGAGCTCTATATTGACAAATGTTGTTTCTATGTCTATGGAGAGGATCGTGTTATCTTATCAATCATTACCTTGATGCAGTGTGTTGCACTTATTCGTTTCGTATACTGAACAATCCTTGTCTCTTCCTGTTGCATCTACTAATAATTTCTTCACGTTTTTGTATTCCCCATGAATTGGAAGTGCTGGCTTGAGAGCTTACTTGAAATTAAAAAAAATGACCGACTTGTGCTGGTTTTGGAACTAGCCTGTCAATCATTTTCTAGTTCCCTGGATTCCAATCTCCTGCCATTGATTTTTCCCTCTGAGTGACTCACTAATTCCTTAAAGGAAGCCACTGGGGCCTAGAGAGATGGAGCACTTGCTGCTTTGAAGAGGACCTGGGTTCAGTGTCCAGCTCCAATGTAGCAGCTCACAACCATCTGTATCTCTACTTACAGAAAAGTTAGCACTCTCTTCTGTCCTCTGCACTATAAGATGCACACCTGGAGTGCATACATACATGCAGTAAAATTCCTTATATGCATAAAATAAAAGTAAACACATATGTTAAAAAATGTAATCTGCTGAACTCTTTCACTGTTATTATATTGTTCTGGTTTTTCCTTTCAGCACTTATATTAACATTTCTTTATATAAATCAGGTTTCACGATGTTAGTTACATACATATTTTTAATTTTTAAAGATATTTGATGAATTGGGAGGGAGGGGAATTTTAATTTAGAACATGGCTGCTCTGGCAAGAGATCACATGCAAAGATCTTCTAGGTCAGTGTGATCCAGCTGGAATGCCGGAGACCGCAGCAGGCAGATCTCTGAGCTCAGGGCTAGCCTAGTATAGAACAAGTTTTACATAAGAAAAGTGTAGGTGCAGCCATGGTGGTGCAAATCTTTAATCTCAGCACTCAGGAGACAGGTTTGCAGATATCTGAGCTCTAGTCAGTACAGTTTAGGTCGTTTTGTTAAGTCAGTGAGTTGAGAGGCAGCACAGTGGAGTTGAGTTCCTGGCAGGTCAGTTCATGGACATGAGAGGCAGTTTTACTGGGAGCATTTTACAGAGACAGGTTAAAGGGAGAACAAGCTGAGACACAGAAAAAGACAGAACAAGCAAGAGAAGGAGAAGGAGCCAGGAGATGAGAGCAGATTGCCAAAGTTCCTGTGAGGCCAAGCAGAGCAATTTGGTCAGAAGCTGAGAGAAAAGCCAATTTGAATCACTCAGCATGGTGAGGAGTTTAAGCCAGAGCAGCTGAGTTGAAGCAGCCAGAAAGAGTTCAGAAAGAACTAGAAAGGCTGAGCTCATTCAGCAGTAAGTCTCAGAGGTTGAAAACATTCAAGGCCTAGGCTGGATTTTATGGAAGCTGGAAGCTTCCGGGACTAGACTTAGGTTAGCAGATGGAGGCAGTAAACCTCTGAAATGATAATTTCATCAGGAGAATAAAAACTACTTTCACACTGGTGCCTATGGATGATAAGCTTCTTTGTTTTACATGACAATTTTGGTTTAAACTCTATGATATATGACAGAAGTATAGCCATACTTATTCAAATTTTGGAAACCATTTATATGGCATATTTCTTTCTATCTTATCTTAAAAGTTAGTTTATTGAATGCTGTGTATTTTGAATTTCTTTCTTTCAAGTTAGCCAACTTTATCTTTGATGATAAAATTTAATTCATTTACATTTTAGATAATTAATGTTAGAAAGGAATTACTACTCCTGTGGTGTTAGTTATTTTTGACAATAGTTTCTTTTCTTCTTTTTTTATACATGTATGTGTGTTTCTTCTTTGGTAACTTATTTTTCATATTTATATGCATTGATTTCTTTCTCTATTTTGTTTATCTTATACTTTATATCTGTGTGTTTGAAAAAGTACTTACCTTGTTAGCCTTTCCAGAGTGGAATAAATAAGAGAAACCCTTGACAGATTAACTCATTCGAAGATCTTGGGGATGTGGCCATGGAGGCTGTGCATAACTTTTCTGCCCCTGTCTTTAGGTGGTGAGATATGGTACCCAGGTCAAGTGGCAGGCAGGTCTACTTTGTGGGTTCATAAGGCTTCTATAGTTCCTTGCTTTGCAGGAACTATCTTAGCTTTTGAGTGTGTACACAATCTGGCTTAGCCTTGACGTTTGAGAAGTCCGTCTGTAACCAAAGCTATAAATCAAGTCAGATGCTAGGGCCCATAACACAGTTGGATGCTCACTTTCCTTTCCCTACAGGGAAGAGAAGAAGGCAGTTTTCCATTACGATAACAATGCATTGGTGCCTGTGGCAAAGGTACCATCACGTCATGGCTGTGACGGTATGGTACAGTAAGCTGCTTGCATCATGCTGGTCAAGAACTGGAAGAGAGAAAGAGATGAGTGTCCCAACTCCTTCAGCTCCTTCAAAGGCAAACTCTAGGTGACCTAGGACCTCCCATTAGATCTTACCTCTTGTAAGACACTACCTTCAGTGACACCACCCTGGTGACCAAGCTCTTAGGGCTGTGTGAGGAGACCCCCGATTGAAATTATGACATAAAAATATCTTTTGTCGGACGATAGTAAACAAAAGCTTGAAGGATGAATGATATTGAGGATAGGAAATTGGTGTTCTCAACCTTCACTCCTCTTGTTTCTGTATTCCACAGGTGTGTAATCTCTTACTTGGATTCTTTTACTCTCTGAAGTAAGTTTCACAGTTAAAAGTCCTTCATGTTGATGTTTCTGTGAGAAGTGTATCTATTGAACTTACATTATTATCCTGTTGATGTCACTCCTATCTCTGAAGTGGATATACTGTTCTTAGTTCCCTTTTATGTCTTAGAAATACCAACACAATAAAGATGATAATTTGTACTGTATGTTTATGTTACTATGCATTTAATTGGTTTTCTTTTTTTAGGTTTTTATTATAGGTTGTCGTGATAGGTTTTTTTTTTTTACCTGCAAATGTATACGTGCAGCATTTGCATTCCCACTGCCTGCAGAGGCCAGAGGAACTGGAGTTACAGGTGAGCGGGCTCAGGGATTGAACCCAGGACCTTTACAAGAGCAGCTAGTGCTCTCCAGCCCATGTATTTACTTTTGCTGTTGTTATTTGCTTTTATTTTTCAAGACAGGGTTTCTCTGTGTAGCCTTGGCTATCCTGGACTTGCTTTGTAGACCAGGCTGGCCTTGAACTCACAGAGATCTGCCTGCCTCTGCTTCCCTGTGTTCTGGGATAGCAGGCATGCTCCACTGCATCCAGGTCCATGCATTACTTTTAATGACAGTATTTAATGGCGTTTGGGTGCAACATATAGATTTATTCATATGCATATTTGCATACATAGCTACATATATACGTCTTTATTCATATAGAGTTGTTTGTATATGGGTGAATATACCAAATGGTAGTCTGCTACGTCTAGACATATGGCTGTGAGCAGAGTGACATCTGCCTGTAGAAGTGGTATAGTCAGGCTCATTTTGTTATGGTAGGACTGTCTTAACAGTAGATGCAGCTGCCTTCCTAACACTGAGACCTTTGCATTTGTCTCACAGAAGTATGAACAAATTTATGAAAAAGCCAATGGATTTCAGCCATAGACTTTAGGATAGTGTGTCCCTTACAGACAGATTTAGAAAAAAAAAAAACAGCCATGGGATAGAAAGAGTTTGGGGATGATGAACCAATATCTCCATAATCGACTTTCCAATTCAATGAGGATTTTTTTTTATGAGCCACCTGCAACATTGCAGTGATACCTCAATTAACACAGTCTTTGGAACAAAGCCCCTTTGTAATCCTGTTGGCTGGACTGACAGTAGCTCATAAACATGAAGGCATGCTCCCAATGTGGCATTCCATTCGGTGACAAGGTTCCAATTAAGCTGCGTGTATACACATGGCAAACAACAGGGCACATAAGGGCTGTTGGCATCTGCAATCAGTGAGACCAGTCTTAGAATACCCACGGAGGAGGTGAGTGTTTTCTTTCCTCTTGCCTCTTTTTCCCCTTCCTATCTCTGTTTTACAACTAACAGCTATTCCCTCCAACTGGAGTTTCTGATGGCATCTCTTCTGAAAACGTTCCTCAAAGGCCTTTCCGTGGCTAGCCCAATGACCAAGTTAATTCCAAAGCACTCCTTTATACACTTGGTGGTACTTGTTGTAAAATTACAGCTGCTAGTTATACGGGGGATGGAAACCAAACATTTTAGAAAGGACTTTGCACAACTTGTGTCATAATGGATGCACTGCTGCATCACCACCAACTCTCAAGCATCCTTTCTGAATCCTGGATGAGCTCTAAGAACCTTTTCAGAACTAAGTTTCCTTAACTTAATTCAAAATTGACTGAAGACAGAAAGAAAAAAAAAGGATTTTCTCTGTGTCCTCTCTCTCTCTCTCTCTCTCTCTCTCTCTCTCTCTCTCTCTGACTTAGGAGAATGACAGGTATAAATAAATGACGGCAGATCAGCTTTGTGATCTGACTCATGAAAGAAGACAAATGAAATTGATAATATACTATTGCTAGTAATAACTTTGTGGAGAAAACGTGGAGGATTGCAAAAGAGATGAATGAACGATAATTCTGTAAAATCTTGACAGAATGTTTAGGTCTCAAGGCATCATTCACTCTGCACTTGTCCTCCTCCGCATGCATTCACAGCCACACACATCAGAAGGTAACTGCAGCAACCTTTGTGCTGAGTTTCTATGGTGAACGTAGCCTCTATTGCCTTCACTTTGGGTACATACTGAGTGAGGAGAGGGAAATGCTGTATTAATCAATGGAAAAGAAAAGAACAGAAGGAAACTTCAGCATCTCACAGTGTCCACCCAGCTTCCCACCAGTGAGGATTCCCTGCCTCAGGCATTCATGGATGGGGGTGCAGGGAACAGTTCAGCATGCAGAATTTGGTAGCACTGAATTCTGCCCTACTGGTAAAACAACCTTAGACATTTTGCCTGCAACTCTTGGGAGGAAATTTTCTAGGGACGCTTTCCAAACTTAGGATTTTGCTACCATGATTTTGAGGGGCTTAATTTCATGTTCACTAGTGCCAAAATATATATAAGATTTTTTTTACTATAATTCTGTAATCTCAAATTAATGAGAACACTAGAGGGTGTGTTAGCCAACTACCTGGCAAACTGTTCTCATACTCTCTTTAAGTGATAGTCAACTTCTGTCTGACCTTTGTCACTGTATAGGAACTTACTTCCTCACAAGGTAGCCAATGTAAGGACTGAGTTCTCTCTCTCTCTCTTTCATGAGTAGAACATGTCACTGTCATTTCCCTTAACCCAATTGCTCCCTCTAACTCTGATGGCTACAGATTAATTCCTCCAGTCCTTG
Source organism: Acomys minous (assembly GCF_964271855.1). NCBI lineage: Eukaryota > Metazoa > Chordata > Mammalia > Rodentia > Muridae > Acomys > Acomys minous. The sequence goes on from NC_140492.1 coordinate 65,385,367, forward strand.
AGAGTCCTTGAGACATTTGAAGAGGGCTGGCACAATCGTTCTTAAACCTTTCTCCAACTATTTTTCTCAGAGGAGGAGCACGAGGAACAGAATTAGTTTAGAGATGTGATAATTGCTATACATTACATTATTTCCAGGTGGCCATTTTATTCTTATTAGTGTTGCAAGTGCTGATGGAGTGAAAATTAGGTGACAGGAAAACTGTAAAACCTTCAACTCCTAGTTGCTCCAGCAGATCAATGAACCAGCCTGACTTACCTATAATAGCATGAACGGAATGCTGTTGCAGACAGCTGCTTTGAAACAGGAAAGCTCCCGTTCTGGACCCTGTTTTTATTTCTTCTCAGGATCCTTTTGTTGTTGATTATATAAAATTTTGTGTTGGCTCTGTTTCTTTCTTTCCCACAGTTTTGTTCCACCCTCACTGATTACTGGAAAGCAACCTGGGAGATCAACTGGTGGAATTATTAAGGACAATGACAGACACCAAGAGACTGATCTACCCTGAGTCCACAGGATCAGTTTCCCAGTAGGAAAAAACGCCACTCTGAATACTTCCAAAGTGGGAAGGGGACACTAAGCTAATACTCAGTCCATCACTTAGAAACACAAGATGGCAAAGTGAGGGGGATGAGAAAAAAAATCCGGAGTGGGAACATAAGTGGTTGGTGTGGCTCTGTTAAAAAAAGAGAAAAGAAATACAAATCAAAACTACAGTCCTGGAAGGCAAGTTGCAAACAGATCACTATGATTTTCAGATTAAGCGAAAGTCATTGTTCTGGAAGTGTAAATGGCCTGAAAGATTCTAGAAAGAATGTGGGTAGTTAGGTGATGGTTGTAGACTGAGGATTGAAGGCTTTGAGAATGTTGAGTTTGCATTAGAAAGAGATCAGGAGGAAAGAGGAATGGCTGGCTCACGTGGTGGTGAGGAATTAGAGCTCCTAATTGGAGGAACATCCAACAGAAGGCAGGTTCACTTAGGAAGTGAAACAACCTATGTACATTGGATATCTTAAAGGGCTTGAGGCTGAGTTCAAAGCCTGGCTCTGTAAGGCAACTCAGGAAGCTACTGAACAGCAACTCCTTGGGCTCCTAAGACAAAAACAGAAGGAACTGTGGTTTCATGTAGTGTCAAGGGTGGGCTTCCTCTTGTGGTATGGGTCTCAAGCCAGACTGGTCATTGGTTGGTCACTCTCACAGTTTCTGTGCCATCTTCACTCCAACACATCTTACTAGCAGAACAAATTGTAGGTTAAAGGTTTTGTGGCTGTCCCAAGCCCTACACTGGAAGTCTTGACTGGTTATAGAAGATTGTTAGTTCAGGCTCTGTATCACCCATAATTAGAAGTTCTAGCTAGGATCACCGTAATTGATTCCTGGGAATTTCCATTGCACTAAGTTTGAAACCAGAAGTCAGATAGCCAAGAGACCTAGGATAGAACCAAATATCACTGCTCTCTCCCAAAGTCAATGAAATGATGTCTAATGATATTCTGCTATAGACATAGACTTCCAACTGTCATCAGAGAGGCTTCATCCAGCAGCTGATGGATACAGATGCAGAGACCCACAGCCAAACATCAGGCAGAGCTCTGAGAGTCCTGCTGAAGAGGGGGAGGAAGGATCACAGGTGCCAGAGGGGTCGACACCTTAAGAAAACTCACATAATCAAGAAACCTGGACTCACAGGGGCTTGGTGGTTTTGTGGTACCCTAACAAAGAGAGTGGGGGCTGTTTCTGATATTTTTCCTGCTTTAAGGACCCTTTTCCTTTTACTGACTCGTTTCATCCAACTTTAATATGAGGAAGTGCGTAATCTTATTGATATGCCACGTTTGGGTGACATCCTGGAAAGGGAAGGTGAGTGGTGGTAAGAGAGGAGGGAGGGTGCAAAAGGAGGGAGGAAAGGAGGGAGGGAGGGAGGGAAGGAGGGAAAGAGGGAGAGAGGGAAAGAGGGAAGGAGGGAGGGAGGGGAAACTGCAGTCAAGATGTAATATATGAGAAAATAAATTAATCAAAAAAGAGTTCTTTCATGAGTAGCCCTTAATTGCAGTGGTTCTCAGCCTTCCTAATGCTTTGTGTCCCTTTATTCCAGTTCCTCATATTGTGGTGAGCTCCCCAATCATAAGATTATTTTTGTTGCTACTTCATAACTGTAATTTTGCTACTGTTAGAAATCATAACATAAGTATCTGATATGCAGGATATCTGATAGAGAAACCCTCAAGGGGTTGCATACCCACAGGTTGAGAACCTCTGCCCTATGGTGTGTTTACATATCTGGGGAACACCCTCAAATTAGTACCAATGTCTTTTATTTACCAATGAGAGAAGCAAACCAACTTGCTCTTTACCTGAATGGGACTGAGATTACAAAGAGGCTCTTCTTCCTATTGGAAAACCAGACACCTTCCTATGTGGACTTCCTGCTGATCTCGGCATATGAGAACATCAGAATGCTTCGTTTGGCCATGGGGACTGAGAAAGAGGAGGTGACATGAGAAGTCAATGGGAAGTTAGGACATCCCTGTCCCTACAGGAAATGGTGTGACATGGCCTTGCCTCATCTCAAGGAAGCTTTCCTGATACAGCTGCTCCGAATCATCGGCTTCATAGCCTCGCTCCCTGGGAATAAGTCTGTTCCTCACTCACTCTCTCTTTCTCTCTCAAAACCCGTGTCAGTCTGAGGCTAAGCTCCTCCCTAGGACTTGCTTTCCTTCCAAAACTTGGCCCAGTTTGCTTAAAGACAGACCCAGGGCTTACTCTCTGCCTCTCATCTCTATATTTTGCAATCAATCACCCTTGGGTCTTTTGCAGAGTCATACTTCCTCCTGGGGCTGTCCCTGAAATTCATCAACGTCTGTTTCCCCTGGCAGAACAGTTACAGAGTCCCCCAAGCTTTTGGCTATGTTTCACACGTTCAAGGAGATTATTGGAACCACCAGTGTGGGAGGCCTGGTAGAGGAAAACCTGTAAAATTCTCTATGCAACCATTATCAACACATTTTACCCACCTTTCTTTTCCACATACCAATTGCCCAAAACTCATTTTCGATTCACACTTGTACTGGAGGGGACGTTTGGCAATACTCTTTCATTCCTCGGGATACGGCAGAATTTCTGTGCCACCTATAATTCACTGTTCTGGATACACTGCACGGAGCCCACCATTTCAGAAGAGGGATGGTTTCTTCACCTTGGCTGAGTTCATGACAGGGGAACAGAATGCTGGCTCCATGCTAGCCTCAACAGGAATACACTGGCCTTCCTTCCTCTGTGGATTAATAGAGATACATCTAGAAGTTTTTTTTTTAACAATGGCTCCTCAATAGTTTCTCCAAGTGTCTTAGTTTGGAAAGAAAAGAAGTGATAATCTGAATTGGAATTCAGTCAAATGTGTAGACTTAGTCAGAGCTACTCTATCCTAATAGAACAAGCCAAAAGCAAAACAAAACTCAGGGAATGCATAGCAACCACACATTTCAGGGAAGGAGCATGCCAAACAGAATCATCAAACATGGTTCTTTTTACCTGTACAACATCTTCTTCAGTAACCTGGAGATCATAGTAAGATCCCTTATTCCCTAATGGATCATCAAGAGTGACTAGACCATTGGCCTTTAGCAAAGCACAAGTTTGTGTTGAAGTTTTGCCTCTGTGCTCTAAAGCAACATGGAAACTAGGATGGGTGACTACATTCCTTCTAACTACAGAAATTCTATGACTCTTCTTCACTGCTTGAGGAGCATCGGCCAAAGTCTAGATCTCCAATCTTAGTGAATCTGTCAGAATTCCAGGACCTTTGGACATCATAATGGTCATTTATATTGGAACCATGAGTAATGAGCAGACTTCCTAGAAAATAGGTGAGATGCTGTCCTTGGAATGTTTCCAAACTGATTGTCTACAGAGAAGTGCGTGCATGAAGTGTGTTGAGGGCTCACAGCTGTGGAGGGAGGTATAGCCCAGACATAAGTGAAAAGAAAACACTCAGTGAGTGAAGGATGACCACATGCCCTAGAAAGTCTTCACAGAAAAACTGGCCTCAGACGTGGTGAAGTTCACTTAGAACAGAGCATAGTCATCAGAAGCATTAAAGGTCAGCCTTACGTAATAGTCAACCTTCCCCCAACAGAAGAAAAAAAGTGTATTTCCAATTATTAACATCAATGAACTGGTGTTTCAGAAACATCATGATTTTTCAGCACAAAAGGCTCACACAGTCCCTGGGATTTAGTGTGTGTGCTATGCTATGTTAGAGAGGTTATTGGGGTGATAATTGGGGTTCTTATCCCAGCCCAGAACTATGACTTAGGCACTGCCAACTGGTTCTCTGTTGCTTCCCTTAGTCTTGCTATAGGACCCACAGAGAGCTCATGTTTCTAAGAATAGAAGCGTGAGCACAGAAATGGGATGTGCGATCCTGGGTAACCGCATTTGCTTGTCTGGGTTTCAATTTCCCACTTACAAAATGAACAAGCTTGGGTGAGTTCTCCAGAGCCTTTTTTTTCCAGGATAGCATTTAATGAATCTAAACATCCTATCTTAGGTTATTTCTAGTAAAACTATCCCTCCAGATAAGAAAATAAAAGAGACCTCCTACAGGCACCAAATTGAATATTGGCTATTATTCAGTTAAATTGGTTTTGACTGGAACTTAGCATCTTTTGCACAAACAATGACTCAGAGAATTAATTAGCCTTTGCTTTAATTAAGTGGTACTTCTATTTAATACCAATTAAAATACCACATCTGAGTCAGTTTGCTGTAGCAAAGTGTTAGTCGGTACAGGAAACAGGCCCATTGCTGTGTGGATCTGGGTAGGTGAGTGGGGCTCTGGGGTTCCAGATTTCCAGATAGGCACCCCGGGCTTGGAACCACAGCAAGAAAATTCCCAGAGGCCGTGGGTGCAGCCCTCTCTGACGAAATCTTGCATACCTTAGCTTTCTTCATCAGATTAGTCTGCCACTCGTCATTAACATTAAAGGCACAGAGAAGATTAATAATAGTTTCTGGGCTTTCCAGATGTACCTCCAGCAACCATCTTATCGAATGCTCCCCAAATTCCAGCTTCTTCTGGGTGGAAGAGACGTCTTGACTTCTGAGCTTTAGTATCTCAACACCCGTTGGATAACTGAAAAGTTAAATAAAAATTTTCCTTCTGCTGCACCAGATTCAGTCTTTGCTTTGATTGAACTTGACTTTTCCTTAAAGATCCTCCATGTCAGTGGTTGTTGTCTTGCCGACATTTAGTTCCATGCATGTAACTGTTTTCTGTGCTGTAATGTCTTATTACATTGATTTGATAAGTAGATTTAATAAAGACTGGTTGTTTGGTGTGTGTATGGAGGGGGTTACATGTATGCAAACACACGTGGAGGCCACAGTATAACATTAGGTGTCATTTTTCAGGAACAGTCCACTTTGGTTCATGGTATAGGGTCTCACATAGGCATAGAGGTGACCAATTAGGCTAGGATGTTTACCCAGCAAGCTCCAGGTCCACCTATGTCTACCCTGGGATTACACAGGGGCATGGCAACTCCAGATATGTCTAGGGGCATTCTGGGAATTGAACTCAATGGTTTGTGTTTGTCAAATAAGCACTTTGCTAAACAACTAATGAACAACAGCAAAAACTAGCTCCATCCTTAGACCTTCCTTTGTGTGTGCTTTAGATCCTGGCCATGAGATGAGGCTTTATGTCTTGTATGTGTTGAACCCTGACTCTGCAAACTACAGTATTAGAAGGGGAGTCCTGTCTAGAAGCTATTACATCATGAGAGCAGGTACCACAGAGGTTGAACTAGTGAACTTAGGAAATGGTACCAAAAGAGCTTTCATGTGTTTATGCACCATATGGGTACATTAGAAGAAGATGCTGCCTCTGAGGCCAGAAATGGGTACACACCACACACCAAATTTTGCCAGCGGTCTCACCATAGTCTTCTTATTTTCTAAACTTGTGAGAAATAAACTTGTGCACAATTACTAAGTCCATATAATCTTGTTACACAGTCTAAACAAGGATAATTTTAACTGTAACAAAGTGACAGTTGCTTGGGGACAAACATTTATTTACCCTGAATTCAACACTGCATTAATGTACATATGAATTAATCCATCATGTGGTATGTCACCAATAAATATATAAGTTACATGTTTTTAAAAGTAATAAAGCAAATGTAGCTTTTGAGCACAGCTTCTGAAGATCATTGGTTCCTTTTGAGAGTTGAGAAGCCTGTTTTGACCAGCATCACAGATCTGACCCTTCCTTTGACTTTGGGCACTTCCTTGTTGTGGAACCTTCAACTCAGTCAGGCTGCCCACTTGAGTCATGTGCATTTTGTTCCCAACTAAAACTAACTGTGCTGCTGTAGATAGCTGCCCTGTCAGTCAGGGCTTTGTCTAGTGACCAGTGGTTTCTGGTGGATGTCAATACGTGACACAAAGATATTCATATTTGTATTCATTCCCATATATGCATCACATGTTGTTTGTCTCTGGTTTTCTTGAGCAGATATCAAGGGATGCTCAGCAGGACTCTATCTACCTCTACATAATTTCCCTCCTTGCCTCACATTTCCTTCCACATAAATGATACTATAATGTTTTTACTCACTTGCATACACTGAGACTATTTCTCTTCTAATCTGTCTTCTAGGTTATCACTGACTAAATATAGTTGGGGTTTGTACTTAACTATCAAGTCAATCCCTTTGTAAGCCACACTTGAGTTTGTTTGTTTGTTTGATTGTTTATTTGTTTGTTTGTTTTTCATCATCTTTCAAGCTCCCCCTCTTGTCATAGATGCAGCTAAGGGAAGGTCAGTAGAGGTGAGGTGGATGGCATGAGGGATAGGATTAGTTTTTTATGCAGAATGCCATGCCCCTGTACGTGCTCAATCCAAGCTTACATAGGCCATCATGCCCTGGGAGGCTTGCCAGCTTCCAGCATCATTTACATCTCATAATGAATGACTATTAAGCCTACTGGATCCTTCTGACATTATTTCACAAGTGTCTCAGGACACAGGTAGTAATGAATAGCTCCAAAATCACAGCTTGGGTTCCTTGAAGCCTTTCTTCTTACTAAAGAGCAGTAGACTGCCAGGAGACTTTTACTAACGTTGTATAACTTTCTAAGGCTCTGTGCCTGGAATCCTCTGTATGTTTCATACTGTGTATCCCCCACATCATAGAGTCTAATGGATCATTTGCCCTAGAAGGTAGGATGGAGATTGATTGGCTATCAAACTCTACTCTGCCCTAGGCCGTCTCCAGGACTGACAGTGTTCTATGTCACTTAATATTTAGGACATATTACTATTACTAGATGACTCTCCAGAGCCCAAAGAAGCCCACAGAGTGCTTTGCTTTCTTCTATGCAGGGTACAAGATGAAGCAATTGGTTCCTTTCTTTGGGAAGATTGTTGTGCACAAGCTTCACCAGCGACAAATCAAAAGCTCCTGTATCTAGGGCTCAGGAAACAAGGCAGAGGAGGAGGCAGAATGACTGTAAGAGCCAGAATACAGAGTGTGCTTTAAAAAGGAAACATTTGACAAAAACTGACCAACCCCTTCAGTGTTCTTAAATGTGGACATATTTCTTTGTTCCATCAGGGCTAGGCTTGTCAGAATTAGAGTGTATGAGAGCTACAGTGTGGTGATGATAATTCTGGTCATCAGAGAAATACTAATTATATTCAGAACATTCTTAAATCCCTTAACCATAGCCGACTTAATGAACAATATCAAACAGCCCTCTATTAATTTGACAAGAATCTCTATGCCATTTAATGCCCAACACTTAACTGAACCACATATTCTTTCCTTGAGAAACTCTTAATTTGGAGTGTAACCTACAGATACCAAACCAGGACGCATTGGATTAAGTGCTACAATAGACAGAGCTTGAGCATTTTGCCTAGTTCCCCAGGAAGGAGCAAGTATTACCAGGGAGGTGAGATTAAACTGTTTTAAGTGAAAAATCAAGACCTTAATTAATGAAGGACAGAAATGAAGGACAAAGGATGCAATTTCTTCCCTCTGAAGGCTCCCTTCTTTCTAGTATACTAGCCATCAGCTATCTTAGTTTTTCATTTGTCCTCTCAGCTGATTGCACATTAGCATGTACCTAGGAGTATAACTCTCAAACACTTGGACCTCTGGTTGTGTATAGTGTGGGTTAAATGGAGCCCTTAGGATATGAACATCAACCATGAAAACAAATGTGGAAGCGTTTGGTGCTTCCAAACTACTTCACTTCCACAATAGAAATGAAGGGACTGCTGCAATCACTTGCTTTTTAGACCAAAGTAGAGACTCTTTCATGGCACGAGCCTCCTGGTAGAACCAGTCCTTACACATGGCACTAGTTACTCTCAAGGAGAAAGTCTGGGTTAGAATGAACATTGGGCAATTTGTAGATGGTATTGCTGTTGCTCTGGAAAACAAACTTTTGAAGGCCACTGTTCTAAAGCACTGGTCATCAGGGTATTTATAAGCATACATCTTAGTACAATTTTTAAATATTTTTATTTTTGACTTTGAGGTTTCTCCATGTATCCTTGCCTCTCCCAGAATTCACTCTGCAGATCAGGTTGGCCTCAAACTCACAGATCTGCTTGCCTCTAGATCCGAAGTACTGGTATTAAAAGCATGCGCCACTTGGCTCAGCTTTTTAGTATAAGCTGTAAATGAATATTTTAAATAATTCGTAGGAGCTTAGGTTTGGCACCCACATTTAGTCTCAGAACTTGAGAGGCAAAGACAGGAGGATCTCTATGAGTTTGAGGCCAGCCTGGTCTATGTTGTGAGTTCCAAGACAGCCAGGGCTATGTAAAGAAACCCTGTCTCAAAATAATAATAATAATAATAATAATAATAATAATAATAATAATAATAATAAATGGTTGCAAGTGTAATAGTTTCATCAAAGTGTAAATTTTGACTATGATGGCTGTTCTTGCTTGTCAACCTGACTATATGTGGAACTAAAAAAAAGCAAAGGTGCTGAGTATACCTGATTTTTCTTGATTGGGAAGACCTACCTTGAATCTGGGCCACACCTTCTGGTTGGAGCCAATATAAAGGACATTGAAGAAGGAAGCTTGCTTTCTTTGCCTGATTGTCCTCACTCTCTGTTAAGTTCATTACGTCACTGGCATTCAAGCCTACTTCTGGATTCTAGTAAATACTGAAGATCATCTGAGACATCCAGCCTCATGAGCCAAGGAATTATTAGGATCGTGGACTACTAGGGGATAGCCATTGTTGGAGCAGTTCTACCATTCACTGTAAGTCACCATATTAAAGCATATTTTTATAATATATAGATAGATTCATCCTATCAATTTACTGACTGAAAGCCATTCCAATGAAGTATATTTTATAATACATAGATTCTTTCTATTAATTCTGTTCCTTTTATGAACCTAAGTAATACAACTGACATTAAAACAAAACAATTAAATGCCAAATTATTTAAATTGGTCTGATAGAATATAAAAGTAGTAGTAACACAACAAGTTAAATTCCTTTTTAAAAAATTAAATAAGAAGCCACTCAGTGTTTGAAAATATTGCGTATTTTCTCTTTTCATTCCATTTCCATAATATTAGTTTATCTTCTTGCACTGTATTTTTATTTATGAGTGTCATTTTATATGATCACACATCCCTACATCTAACCATTAAGCACATACATAAATTTGATCTTTATTTTCAACACCCTTAAAACAATAGACTATAGTGGTAAAATGTGGCTTATGAATTAAAGTACAAAACACTTCTTTTAAAGGCATTTTAAATGATTAAATGTGGTTTTCTAAATCAACATTTTAAAATTAATCCTTTGTTGGGATGCTTGAAGAGTTTGACAGTTTAGGGCCTTATATATTAGGAAATGGGGGTGGGGAGAGTCCCCTCTCATGTTGTGAGAGGAGACAACACCACAGCATAAACAGCAAATCCAAGGAAGAAAGTATGGCCTGAAGAGATTTTTTTTTATGACAGTCTCCTCTGATTCTAAGATGATAACAACCCAACCATGTCCTCCAAGAGATGACAGTGTTCTGTTATTATTTATGTACTATTTATTCATTGTTTTCACTATATTTTGTGACCAACTTCTTCAGCACAGGTCACTCCAGTAGGCCTTCATCAAGGTTCTGCTATGCTTTCAGCAAGGCTGGGCTACTATGAGTATTAAAATGGGTCTTGATACCACAGGGGTTGATATTAGTTCAAAGTCAGCAAGACACTAATGGGGCTTACATGGGGAGGGAGAAACTAAATGCCAGTGGTTCTGTGAGGATCAATACGCAGCAATTTTTACAGACAGATGCCAGTGTGTCTCATGGGTAGAGTTGGCCAAGTTGAAGTTTGAGTTTCCTTTTTCTTTTCGAGTGAGGAGTTACGTGTCTTCAGAGAATCCTGTTTGTTTTCATTTATGGCTTGCATCTCAAGCATCTTTGTGTCCCCCACCTGACCAGGGTTCCACAGAAGAGCGCCAGCCCACCCTCTGCATGGACCAGTCTCTAGAGCACAGCAAACCACCTTGAGAACAGCAGAATGGCCACTCATGCACTGAGAACCATGACTGTGTGGTAAAGCCACCATTTACCAAATGTCACTACAACTACTTGACATGGTGATGATTAATGTAAAAGGAGATGATGGGAATTGAAAGGATGTGCAAGGTGTTGTATGTTGCATTCCTATTAGTAACCAATATGGCTTATGTAACTTTTTCTTTAGCAAGCATCATAGACATTTTGACACAAAACAACAGCAACAACAACAATAACAACAACAACGACAACAACAAATATAACACTAGGTTTACTTATAAGGAATGAAAGTAGATTTCTTGGTGTTGAATATGTCAAGACAGGTTACCTATGAGTTCAATAGATATGTTCTACTCCAAAGATTAAAACACAAATGGTCTGATTTAGGCTTCTGCAAGGGAAGATTACATGGGATTGCAACATGACAAACTAACAATCCTGTTTTGAAAGAAGCCGACAGCATCGCTCCTGCCTCCCAATCAGCGCTGCCACAGACAAACGTTCCCTGTCACTGCCTTTTCAGAGAGTGCTTTTCTTTGCCCACCAAGAGTCAAAACAATGGTAACTGAGAAGCTGGCATCAGCGTGAGTGACAGTAAGTGTTCTGAGACAGCCAGCTGATTGATTGATGGACGACGATGAGTGTTGTCTAAAAGAACAGAAAGCTGTGCTTCTTTTTTAAAACCATGCAAATTTGGACAACATAGGCCAATAATCAGGCATTTCTAAATTTAATGCAAATGCCATTTCCAAATAAATGAGCAGTGATCAAACCCACCACCCACGGGGAATCACAAAGTAATTCAAACATCAGAAGCTTTCTCACCTGCACAGATGCCAAAGTCCCAGATGATGAAACGACAGTGACGAGCACAGGTATGCAAATTGTAGCAAATGATCACCATGGCAAAACAGCAAGTTTCTACAGAAAAGTACCAAGGTACCTTTTGTTATTGTGTCCTTAAGACGGTGGCTGTAGAAGGGACCCCTCTCAAAAGCTAGCTTCCACTTTATTTTGGGTATAGAAGATTGAAACCTTAATGAGGACAGCTTCATGGCATATTGTGGACAGAAAAATGAATATTTTTGCCACGCAAATACAAGTTTCATTTTTGTTTATCTAATGTCACTATTTAAGCAATGTTCCAACAGGATACAGATGTTGCATTAAAACCAGGATAATGTAGTTTAGTTTATCTATACTTTATGTACATATGTACAGAATATAAATATATAATGATGTATTTATAATATATATATATATATACACATATGTATTATATATAAAGAAAGAGATAGAGGGGGGGGAGGAGGGAGAAAGAGAGAGGATGAGCCTAGAATAGAGGGGAAAACAACTGCCATGCAAATGCCCCACCCAAGGGACAAGAGATGGGATGGACCTGGAAAGGCTGCTGTGACTTTGAGTGGCTGCCTTAAAGAAGAGCAGGTGACCTTGGGAGAAATAGACTGGCAAGTGCTCAGAAGCGAAGATATAAGAACCTTACTCCTCTTTCACTGTATTGTGACTTCCTATTGGAGCCACTCATGGAAACAGAGAGCGTGTTGATATGGTCTGCCAAGTGAGGGCACAGAGCTGATTGGCAGACTATATGGAAGAGGAAATGGATGATAGCTGCCGTAAAGTCACAGCCTGTGAGTTATCTCCCCATGTGTATGTGTATAAAATGAAAAAAAAAAAAAGGAAGTAAGAGAAGCAACTGGAGTCTCTGAAGTCATGCTCTGTTCAAAAGCCATTCAGGGAATTTATGGGGATTTCCCTTCAACATGTTGCTCTTGGATATGTGAGATGAAATTTTAAGGGGCTTTGAGGTGTACGAGCGAAAGTCAAGAATGGCTTCCAACAATGAAGCCACTGGCTTATTTTTATTTGAGTATTTGATACACGGTGTCAGCCAATGGGATGACTTGCTGCCTGGTGCTGTCAAGCACAGGACTCAGCTTTTGATTGACTCTTGGCTCGGAGACTTCCCGCAGTAAAGAGAGACAAAGAATTGTCAAGAACAATACCTGTTCTGAATAAATGGACATTTATGATAAAAAACATTTCGGTATCTTCATCTCCCATCAAATAACTGAGTCAAGTATTTTTGTTTTTTAATTTACAGGTTAAAAATAAGGAAGTGGGACCAGGCAAAAGAAGTACCATCCCACTGCAGTCAGTCTGCTCTTATTTCTGAATACCTGCAGGGACCCTTTAACTGCCTGAATATTGGCTGTCCTCTGATGTGTTGGTGACTATCAGATGACCCCAGAAGAATGGCCTTGCTGAGCCATGGTCTCTCTTGTTAAAAGTATCCCAAGCCCCAGACTCGAGGCCCCAATAAACAATACAATTCACCTTGAGTTCTCGAAAATTTCCTGTGACTTCTAGCTTCAAAGGAAAATTAGATTCTATTCCCTTTTCCAGTGCAGATTGTCTTTTGTAAAATGCCCTTCTGTGAGCTTTTCCATATATGAAATGTGTCTTTTCCACTAGGCATAATTATACGCTCCCTGGGGTATGAGGTCTGGCTCGGGACTATCACTGTGGTACTAACCATTTTATACTAAATGGGTATATGTCAAAGTCTGGAGACTTGGATGACATTGCAGTCTAGCTGCATGAAAATGGAATCATTCCTGAAATTATATGTGTATTATTATGTACATATGCCCACATTCCCAGACTTTATCATCAATCATTTTTATTCAGCATCACATCATTTGTGAACTCAGTTGTCAACAATCCTGGTCTTTTTTGTTTTTCTCAGCAGAGTCCTTGGCTTATTTTTGACTTGGATTAGGCTATCAGATTGAGATTTAGAGGGATTGATCATCTTGAATGAAGCCTTTGTTAGTAGGATCACCTGAATAAAAATGGTGGTCATGTCACAGTCTACCCAAATTTACCCCTAAACCTGATGTGAAAGAAGTCTCCCTATTGTGTCAAGCAGCAAAATTCAGTCCCTGGACTCCAGAAGCAGCCTCTGTGGTAGCAGTGGCTAAATTGGTAGAAGTCTGGAAACTTCTTTAGGAAAGTCCTCAGAGGCAGAAGCATAGACATGGTGAAATATGAGACATGTCAAGGTCAGAATTGCACCTTAAAAGTCTGAAGCTCCAGACCTTTTACCAAGCGATGCCTGTGAGTCTCAATGGGTTAGTTTCCTCTGTTCAGTCTTCTTGTGGTGTCCTTGACCCCTGAGGCTCCCCTATGCTTCCTCCCACTTTTCCACAAGATTCTCTGAGCCCAGCCTATTGTTTGGCTCTAGGTCTCGTCATCTGTTTCCATCAGCTGCTGGAAGAAGCCTCTCAGAAGACAGTTATGCTAGACTCCTATCTGCAAGCACAGCAGAGTATCATTAATAGTGACAGGGGTTGGCTCTCTCTAATGGGGTGGGTCTCAAGTTGCGCCATCATTGGTTTGCCGTTCCCTCAATCTCTGTTCCATTTTTATCCTTGTGCTACTTATAGGCAGGACGAATTTTGGGTCGAAGGTTTTGTGGGTGTGTTGGTATCCCTCCTACTTCCCCTGAAGCCCTGCGTAGCTACAGGAGGTAGCTTCTTCAGACGTCACCCTCATAGACTCCCAGAAGCCTCCCCATCTCAGAGATGCCCATCGCTCATTCCCATTCTCTCTCTCAGCCTTCCTCTCCACTGGTCTCCATCCCTGCTCCCCTCCGTATCCCTCTCCAACTCAGTCCCCTCGCTCCATCTACTTCAGATACCTATTTTATTTCCCTTCTGAGTAAGATTCAAGCATCCTCCCTTGCGCCCTCCTAACCACCAACCAAAGAACATGTGTGGGTTAGACCCAGACCACACACACACACACACACACACACACACACACACACACACACATATATTAGATGTGCAGCTTGCTCTTCATGTGGGTCCCCTAACAACTGGAGTAGGGGCTGTCTCTGACTCTGTTGCCTGCCTTTGTATCCCTTTCACATAGCTGTGCTGCCTTGTTAGGCCTCAGGAGGAGAGGGTGGGTGCATCTAGGCCTACTGTGACTTGATGTACAAAGGTGGGTTGGGGGCCTCCACTTCTCTGAGGATAAGGGGATAGGAGAATGAATGAGGGGGTTTGAGGGTGGGGCTTTGAGGAGATGAGGGGGGCAACGATCAGACTCTAAAATGAATTTAAAAAATCAATGTGTCCTGGAAAATTGGCCTTCACATTATGTGTAGCCGAGAAATCAGTCAAGGTATGGGAAAATTTCAGAAACTCTCCCACTTAAATCTTTCTTTTCTGTAAGTGTGGAAGTTTAAATTAGGTTTATAAACTTAACAGGATTCACAGTTACCTTGAAGAAAGTCTCAATGGGGATTTGTCTAGATGAGGTTTGTCTGTGGGTTTGTTTGCTATGTTATTTAAGACAGAAAGACCTGCTCACCATGAGTGGTACCATTCCTTAGGCAGGGTATTCTGGATTGTATAAGAACAGAGAAAGTGATCTAAACACAGACATACATACCTTAAGTCAATGCTTTCTTCTTTTGACTTTGAATGTAATGTAACTAGCTGCTTGAAGTCTTGTTGCCATAACTTTCCTAAATTGATGGATCCAGAATTGTGAACAAAATAAATCTTTCTGTCTTTTAAAAAAAAGGGATACAAGTCCTAGAGGGAAGGATGCTTCAAGCCTTTTGCACTGCAAGGTAAAATGAGAGCCTATGACCTCAACCCTGACTTCCACAACCATTTTCTTAGGCTGACAAAGCTTATGTTTATATGTTAAAATATTACTTCCTCATAGGTGCCCAGTCACATCAGAGACACCCATGGGTAGCCACATGCCAGCACCAGTCCCAACACCAATAAAGTGAGTCGGTCCCTCCACACTTTCACACCAAGGCAGATGAGAGCAGCCACCTGCAAGCTAGCTGCTGGAGTCAGCGGAGCATTTGAATTGCGAGGAAAATGCAAGCACAAGAAATTCACCTCCTTCCAGGAGAGCCTACTCCTTCCTCAAATCCTGCTGCACTGCTTCCAAC
The DNA here is from genome assembly GCF_964271855.1 of Acomys minous. NCBI lineage: Eukaryota > Metazoa > Chordata > Mammalia > Rodentia > Muridae > Acomys > Acomys minous. The sequence continues at coordinate 65,400,941 of NC_140492.1, forward strand.
TCTTCTCTAAGGAAAAGCAACTACAATTCCAAGAAATCTGGCTACACACAAATCTTTGAATTACCTGGCTATGGAACTCACAAAGCAATGAAATACTTCTCTGCTGTGTTTTCAAATTATATTGTACAAGTTAACGAGCACTTGGTATGAAACAATGAGGTAAAAATGAGCAAAAACATTTTAAAATATCTGAATCAGTGTTTCTGTTATCATTATGTTCTTCAAGATCTTACCCACTATACATGCACACACACACACGTACATACACACACACACATACACACACACACATATACATACATACATACATACATACATACATACATACATACACACATCTGTTGGGAGAGATAATGTAGTTTCTATTCTACCATTTTCTACTCCATGATTACATATGATAAAAGTCATTTCATGATGGTTTAGAATACTCAACCATTTTTTTTGTGTGATTGCTTAGTTCTCTGTCTGTATGTCAGTACTTTATCCAATTCAATCCTGTTAGGTATACAACTTATTTAAATGCCTCATTATTACAAAGAAAATTATGGCAAGCATCTACTTGGCTGTGTCTTTCTACACACCCTTAAGTACTATTTTAAGTTGAATTGCTTGAACTGAAGCTGTGAGGTCATGAGACAAGTGGGGGTCCCTCCAAAGATCACTCCAGAGAGTGTGTGCCACTTCATTCCCACTGGAACTTGAGAGTCTGGTTAGTTCCCAATATCTTGTCCAGGATTGCCACTTTAAAATCCTAATATCAGAACGTAATTTTGATGTCTCATTTTAATTTAAATTGCTTTGGTTTCTGTTAGCATTACTACCAGATTTTCCAGGCCATTTGGACTTCCCTGAGAAATTGCTCTTCATGACATTTATCTGGCTTTTGTCATGGCACCTGTTTCCTATAAATGTGCAAACGCTCTTTACAAATTAAAGCTACAAGCTCCTTGAACTATTAATTCCATTCCATTATTCTTCTAGTTTTGTCTTTAGCACTTTACCTTTGTCCACGATGTTTTGATGTGCAAATCTTATTGAAATGAAGTGGACTGGTAATTGCAAGCAAGTTGTAGAAGTGAGCAAAGACAGATGGCCAGAATGAAGATTCCCGAACAGATTGAGTTTATGACCTGGGACAGCAGCAACATGCAGCACCCGGGTTGAGATGCTGAGTCTCTAGCAAACATGGATGCAGAGTCACGGATACAAAAGTTAGCAGCAACAGCTAGCCAGAGTACTTAGGCAGTACCAACTGATGGTTATGGCTGACCAAGGAATACAACCTCCATGTGAACCTTGCTTGGTGTCTCTATATGTTAATAATTAGAAATCATAGAAATGTTCTGCAGAACTTTGTTTTGTGAAGAGCTAAGTGACTTGCTTGTGGTGTCTAGCAATAGTCTTTTTAAAAATATAGTTTATTAAGTTATTCATATTACATCTCAATTGTTATCCCATCTTTTGTATCCTCCCATTCCTCCCTCCCTCTCATTTTCCCCTTACTCCCCTCCCCTATGACTGTGACTGAGGGGGACCTCCTCCCCCTGTATATGCTCATAGGGTATCAAGTCTCTTCTTGGTAGCCTGCTATCCTTTCTCTGAGTGCCACCAGGCCTACCCATCCGGGGGACATGGTCAAATATGGGGCACCAGAGTTCCTGTGAAAGTCAGTCCCCACTCTCCACTCAATTGTGGAGAATGTTCTATCTATTTGATTGATTTTATTTCTCATGATAAATTTTTTTTGCTTTTCATTCTTTCTATTCATATTATTTTTAATTGACAGTGTCAACAAATGGAGAACTAGATAGTTTTATATTTCTAAAGTACATATTTTGGCTTTGGGCTGTTAAGTTGCTTGGAGTTCTTTGTCTTCTTAAATTGTATTATCAGCCTTTACTAAAGTAGGTCAATATGATACATAAGAGGCATTTTTCCACTCCCTTCCCCCTAACTCAAGAAGGGAATACATACAGAGATTAGGAATTTGGGGGACAGTAGCATGTTAAAATAATCCTTCCAGTATTCATATAGCTATGAGAAAAAGTGTCTTAAAAATTGGAAACAGAGCCGGGCGTGGTGGCACACGCCTTTAATCCCAGCACTTGGGAGGCAGAGGCAGGCGGATCGCTGTGAGTTCAAGGCCAGCCTGGTCTACAGAGCGAGTCCAGGACAGCCAAGGCTACACAGAGAAACCCTGTTTCAAAAGACCAAAAAAAAAAAAAAGGAAACAACATGGCTTCATTTTTACAGGAAGCTTTAGAAGGTGAGAGTAATGTGCCCTAGGCTACAAGGTTCTGTTACTTTCTTTACATAAGAAGGAGATAATAGCAACTCTCATCTCAGCTTTGTTTTGCCACCAAAGGTGTTTGACACTATAGAGCAGTCTTGCTTTGGGTGGCAAATCTGAAAAGGCTACATTTTAAAGTTCAACCAACACATCAGGTCTCATAAGTAACCACCCAATAGTATGGCTGATTGGGACAACCATCACACCTTCATTTCCCATTTAGCCTGGTATATTTCAACACAGTTGTATCTGCTGGAGAAACATGAAGAAAAATTTCAAATGGATACAAAATAAAGTGTTTAGGAGAAAAAAATATTACTGTTCTCTCAAGTTCTAGGCAAATGTGGGATGTGTGAAAAGTCTAACAGCATTTACAAAGAACTGAGATAGACAATTCTTCGAAAACAGAGCACATCTTACTTTTCCCCCTCTTCTTTTTATGAGTTGAAAATACTTTGGGATTTACATTTTGTTGTTGACTAGGATTAGCTCTTTTCTAAAGGTTACATTTTCCTTAAAGACTTGTAAAAGAAGTTGAAATGCTTTGGAAAATATCTTTAGCCTAAAACATAGATAAAATAGGACCATGTGATTTCAAAGTGGAATGCTAAAGTAAATGAATACTGAAATTATTTTATTGATAACAAAACCAGTTTTGAAATTACTGGGCTATGGAAAGCTCTGCTAATCCCGTGCATATTTCAGTAGGTTTTATTGACCAGGGATTATGTTCTCTATAAAATGCAAGTTTGATTTTGGAGGCTGGATCCCCCAACCATGATAATAAACTTGTTTTGGGGTCTAGAAAAATAAGAATATTAACATTTGTCAATAGTTTTACAACTTAGCCCAGATGCAAAGAACTATTATGGGGGCTTTCTGGAAAGTTGTGCTGTACTGGGAAAATTAGAAATTGATATTAGTTTTATGTTGTCTACATATTCTTTGCAGAAGATAAAATTCAACAAATAAAGGAAATCAATCAGAGTGTAGGCTTGTCACATATCAAAATAAGAGCCAGAGTTACGACTTACCTCCCCGTCTAAGCAATGAGATTCCTTGAGTCTCATTGTATTGTTCTGTTACTATCATTTGGTATTGGCTTACTATTGCTTACCTACTGAATGGCATGAGATGGTATAGATTTCAAGGGCATAAAAGCTGAATTTGTATAAAGTTTAATTTGTTAGATGTGTGGCTTAAAAAAATTATTTACCTTCTCAGTCTCAGCCATGGAGCTATGAACACCATCCTTGTGAGGAATAGTATTTGCCTTAAGGCATTTAAAAATTATTTGATAATGTACATAGTGCTTTGAACATTGGTCAGCACATAGTAGGCTTTTGAGGAACACTGGCTCTTTTTCACAAAATAATACTATTCTTAACTCATAAAAACTGCTTTCTAGAAACAGAACCCCAGCACAAACCTAGAAGGGTAAGGAAGAACATGTATTGCTTATAAAGCATGCTGTGGGGGTGGTAGTCAGCCTCAGGTTGAAATGGGACACTGGAGGATTTCTAGTACATTTTCTGACTCCTATTTGCTTCTTTCTGATAGCTATCTTATTTACTCAGATCACACTCCATTCTTAATTGCTGAAAATAGGAGTGCAGGCAAATTTGTCACTATGTAGGGAGTTAGCCTGTGTTTTTCTGGCTTCAGATTGAAACCTCTGAGTCTAATTGATCAAATCAATACTAGACCAGTATTTGAGGGGCAAAAAGACATCATTATAGCTCAGCCTAGGTATTTTGAAAGTGATATGGTAATCTACCATTTTAGAATGTTCTACACACACACACACACACACACACACACACACACACACACACACACACACAAATTACCCTATAATGGGGCAACAATGACCCCATAGATACCACAGGCTGATAAATAAAAACTGAGTATTCCTTATTTTAACCCAATATGAAATAACAGTAAACCTATGTCTAAATATTTGTACTTTATTTTGTTTTGTAGAAAGATGAAAAGAAAATTTCTTTTTAAAATTCTTCCTTTCTGCAGAGAATATAACCCCAGGAAGTTCTTTGGTCATTTATTATTGGCTCAGTACCACATATATGAACATATTTACATCTTCACAACTTATGAAAGAGAAAAACTATGTGAAATATCAGAGCCAAGGAAGCATTCAAAACAAAGCCGAGTTCTATGATTCTAGTAACAACTAGAGGAGATGTTTGAGTGACCATTGTGTTGGTTGGATTTTTTGTTTGTTTGTTTGTTTTTTCAACCTGACACCAACAAGATCTTGTCGGAGGAGGGAACTTCCATTGTGAATTGCCTCCATCTGCTTGGCCTGTGGGTATGTCTGTGGGAATATTCTTGGTCAATGAGTGATGTGGGAGGGCCAGCCTACTGTGGGTGGTGCCATCGCTGACCAGATGTCCTGCATTGTATATGAAGGAGCCTGAGCAAGCCTTGGAAAGCAAGCCAGTAAGCAGTGTTGTTTCAAGGAGTCTTCTTGAATTCTGGCCTCTGATGGGATGTGACATGAATTAACCTCTTCCTCCCCTAGTTTCTTGTGGTCATTATCTTCAGTACACTTACAGAGAAGCCCCAGTAGAGCAACCACAGACTAGGGATAGTAACAGGGGTGGTGACATCAGTGAGGAGTGAACAGGAAGGCTGTTCAAAAGCATTCTAAAGTCTCTCCAGTTATATGAATTTCTGAGCTATATTTTTGTCCTAAATGGAATTATTTTTCCTGAAATATTGATAAACTCAGTGAATGGATTAAAAAGGTGAGCAGAGAGCTATGGATCCCCTGTAATATTGTTTATGTGCCCTTTTTTCTGGAAAGGGCATGTGACAGATCATAACACTTTTAAAGAACACTGCTGCATTTCCATTCTAACTTTGCTCATTTGAGGTTCATAATGCATCTCACTCTCTATTGAGCATTTCCAGTCTGCTTAATGCATGGACCTTACGAACATCCTCATCACACTCACAGATGGATGGACAGTCACCCATGGCTTAGTTTGTTCTCTCTCTCTCTCTCTCTCTCTCTCTCTCTCTCTCTCTCTCTCTCTCTCTCTCTCTCTCTCCAGTGAGTTTCTGGCTGATGAAGATGCAAAATCACATTTCATAAAGCAATGAACTAATGCTTGAAGCAAACAAGCACACAAAACGACAGAGTCCTTTCACTGCCTCTATTGAAAGAGATTTTGGCATCTGCACTGCATCAATTCAAGAAGGATCTCATTAATGGACACTGCCTCTTGCCAAGGCACTCTGTAATATGATGAGGGGACTTTTGCTTCTGAGACACCTGTTTGAATTCATCCCAAGTAGATAAAGGGTGGAAGTCACTGCTGCCAATATGAAGAGAGCTCACAGTGGATTAAGGTTTAGATCCCAAGGAACAGATGCTCCTGTCATAAAATTCCCCATAACTATGAACCAGATGGGTTAGGCCCAGAAAGAGCTGCAACACAGGCTAGTATGTAATCTCAACATCACATGAAGGAAGTGTGTGGCCTCAGTGTAACACAGCTATACGAAGTGCATGGGGCATAGTAAGAAGACTGAAGTTATACTAAAATGCTAGATACAATTCTGTCACACTGTCCTATTGTCATTATGACAAATTATTTAAGGCTATCTTCAACATTTTGTGTTATAACCCTGAAGTCACCTATTTCTACAAATGCCGTGACCTTTTTCGTGGAAAGCATGCTTTCAGCACCACAACCCAGGTCATCAGCAATGATCAGTATTATTTCCCATACGCTGTTTCTGCTTCTTCAAGAGCAAGTACTGGGGGAAAAAAACATATACTTCCATCCACTTAAACTTACTTACCTCCTAATAACATATCAATTCTTCTAATTATTTCTAAAATGAAATAGAGACTTGCTCACCTTCTCCTGTGTTGTTTCTATTCTTTATTTATTCCACAAAAAGAGGATCATGGCCCTGTAAGGCATTGAGCAGTCTAAAGGGTTGTACCCTACGAGTTGCCCGTTTCCTTTATGACTTACCACACACTTAGCAATGTCGAGCCTTCTGTCCCAACAGAATTAGTAAAAATATGGAAACTAGCTTGTCTTAGGTTCTCCCCATATTTTCCTGAATTGATGGTTTGGCTGTCTTTTCTACCAGTGTCCAGAAAGGGATGAAGAAGGGCCTTTGGACCAAGACATACAGCTATCTAAAGTCAACACCTCCAGCCACTCACTTCCGTTAGGAAGGCCTCGCCTCCTAGTGGCTCATCTATCTATGAATTCATTAATAAAGTCATATGTTGATGGGGTAGCATCTTCATGATACAATCATAATCCAAAATTATCACCAGCTGGGCTTTCCTACTGTTTCCTACTCAACCCAGACCTGATGATGGCATCTCTCTAATAATTCTAAGTAAAACTTGTTCTCTAGAACTTAACTGTAAAATATTCCCCAAATTCCCACATAGCTCTAACTTTGTGCTTGCCTTTTCTAATGAAGGTCACTCTTAGTGCCTAGAAAAGTCTCAGCTTGCATTTTACTGAGAAGCATATGCATGCTGTTCCAGTTTGGGGCACAAAGGACAACTGTTGAAATATTAATCAGATATCCTGCGGTGTTCTTGTAATGCCCCCAAAAATGTCTGGCTTCATCAGTCTTCTTGATTCTGATCATCTGCTCCAATTTCCCTGTCTCTTCTCTTCCCCTTTGTCTACATAGATCTTTGTTCACTTTGGTTGTCTGTTCTTCTCTGCATAATGCCCTTTTGGGAGGGAAATGCTGAACTTCCACACCGTGCGTTTATATGCAGAGCTTCGCATAGACCCACTCTCATCTTACTTACCAGCAGCTGAATTATTCTCATCCATCAGCCTGGGCAGAAAGTCTACTTGCAACTGTTGACCTAATATGTTTCACAGTGAATGCCCATTGTTGATGTGAGTATCTCCCTCTTTTGAGGCATACAGACTCCCTCTTTATTCTCCTGCTGGTTGATATCATACTAAAAGTAATGCATTTTGGCACCAGGAAGTCTCTTTGTCATCTAACTTAATTGTTAATGTTGTTCTCAGGCTCCACTGTCTTCTGCTTTGCTGTTATCCTCCAGCTGCTCTAATTTCTACATAAAGGGTTCATGTCACTGAAAATGATGCTACCGTTATTGTCTTTCCTCAGCCATATAAATCTTAAGGGCTTTCGGGAACTTAAGGAATTCTGACAACCCTATTCTTTTATACAAAACTGGGCTGTAGGAGACAAATTGCCTTGCACTTGAATCAAGGCAGAGCTAGCAAATGCCCCACAGTGCTTCGCAAGCTGGAGTTACTGAATAAGATCTGCACCATAGAGAGGGGATTACATCACTCCTGCCTTCACAGGCAGCGTGACAGGTGGAAGAAATGTTAAGTGGTGCCATGTAGAACCCAGGACCAAGCTCCACATGAAGGGTATTCTACAGGAGACCTGACCCAGACTGGCTGAAGGAAGTGGCAAATACAGCAAACAGAGATAAAAGACATTGCTGCCACAAGCACTGTGCAAATGAGCATTTCAATGTTGTTGCCCCATGTTGGCTAAAGGAAGCCAATGAGACAGAGAGGGAGATGTCTCAATCCAAGGGGACTTCTGAGGGAAGGATTCTTAGGTTCTACCTACTAGGAAGGGAACGTTATTTGTAGAATCCTAATAATGCCATGGGAACTTATGCCACAAATTTAATGTTTAAGGGGACCTTTCTGTGAGGTTCATTTTACAAATAATACCATTTTCTCTTTTGATCATTGTCTACACATAACATTCTGAACATTAAAATGTCTCAAGAATGGTCCAATGAATATTTTTCCTGAACAATTACAGGAGATGTTTCTGCAAGTTCACAGCATCCTTGAATAAATTAGCAAAAATCCTGATGAAACACGACATTCTATCACACATATCAATCTATCTATTATCTATCTATCTATCTATCTATCTATAATCTATCATCTATCATTTATTTATCTCATTTATCTATCATGTATCTATCATCTATTTATAGCTATATATCTTTCTCATATGCAACCAATTCTTCCATCGCAATGTGTATGTACACACACACACACACACACACACACACACACACACACAGGTAAATGTTTACTTAATATAGATTGTAACATAGTTATCAAAATGAGGAAAGAGTTGTTCATTCTTTGCCACTGTCTGATCCTCGGAGGGTTTATAGTTCAGTTCTCAAAGTGTCCCTAATTTTAAATTGCCTTCACTCACATTCTTATGACTTTTAATCAGAAGCACTCCCTCAACCCCTCTTTCACTCTTTTAACCTTGGCACTTTTGAAACACACGGCACTGCCTTGTCACTGACTCACTATGCAGCTACAAAGGCAATAGGCTTTCTCTGTCTTCAATGATTTCTGTCTTAATGTGTCAATGCGTTGAACTTGATGGGTTACAAAACTCCATCTTTAAATTGTCTCGAATTTGTCATAACTTTGCTTTGCCTCAGTGACTCTTGTGTGAATCTGGGGAGTCTTGCTTCAGTGTAAGAACCTGTAGAGTTACGTGTATGTCTGATAACATGAAGAGAATCCTCAGGTCAATAGCCTACTGTCTAAAGAACAGTAGCACATGCTTTTGACCATTTCTCACCTTAAAGGAGCAATGCCAACGGCAGTGAGAGAGCTCAAGTTTATAATAGCCTGACTCAGGTTTAAGCTCATTTCTTAACAAATGATAATTCACTGACTGCAGTCCAGCTAGACACTTACTGTGGCATTAGCCCCAGACCCAGGGTGGTCTCCAACAAGAAACCTTCAAAGCCAGTGGGAACATGACTCCCTGTTAACAATGAATCAGGAAGTCGGCCTCGTCAAGTGTGCCACTGTGTCCAGCAGCAGTTTTATGTTAAACACTAGGAGAAAGCAAACAAGACCGATCCACAGAGCTGCTGGCTTCATCTTACCAAAGTGCATAAGAAGCATGCGATCCTGTTACAACTAAAAAAGAAAAGTCACGGCTAAGCTGAATCAGTTGCCAACCCACACACACTGCCTCAAACCCAAAAGAGTTAACACAACCCTGAGGTGGTCGAGTGGTTTAACCACAAATATCCTGGCAGCCATGGGGGTTGAACTTTAGGTTACACAACTGAAATGGGATGTGCGTCCTCTGGCTAACACAAGGAAGGAAAGAGACTGTGATGGACAGGTGCCTCATGGGGTCAAATACAACTACATCTGCCTTCACATTGATGCATCTGGTGTTCTATGTCTCAGACAAGAGAGAGAGAGAGAGAGAGAGAGAGAGAGAGAGAGAGAGAGAGAGAGGGAGGAAGAAGAAGAAGAAGGAGAGGAGGAGGAAGAGGAGGAAGAGGAGGGGGAGGAGGACGAGGAGGAGGAGGAGGAGGAGGAGGAAGAAGAAGAAGAAGAAGAAGAAGAAGAAGAAGAAGAAGAAGAAGAAGAAGAAGAAGAAGAAGAAGAAGAAGACGAAGAAGACGAAGAAGAAAACCTTTTTGGTAAAATATCTAGTATACACTGGGAATTCTGGGTTAGGAAAGGATAAGAAATGTGACAAAAATAGAACGTCAACAAACACTGAGTCTTTCCTTCTAGACTGGCTGTAACACAGGATGGAAACTGCTACATACAACATGAAATAAAGTCTATACTCTATGAAATAGGAAGAGAAAAATGTCTGATGTTAGTAGACTATCAAAGGGAAGGAAGGGGACTGGCCGGACGGCTTAGAAGTAGAAGTGGTAGAAGTGATTGGCACACAAGCCCAAAGACCTGAGTTCAACCAGAACCCAAGGAGGGAAGCAGATAACTGGTTGTGCAATGCTGTTCTCTAACCTGCACAGGCATCTATAGCATGTGTGCACGCCCTCATACACACCAAACACACAAACACATATGTACCTGTGCATGTGCGCGTACACACACACACACACACACACACACACACAGAGGCAAGCATGCATGCACAGGCATGTGCCCATGCACGCACACCTGACTGAATTAATTTTTAAAGGAAAGAAAGAAGAAAGGGAAAAGATAGCAGGGCAAATAAAAGTGCCTAGTTCCCCCCCAGACAAAGAACAGATGTCCTCACAGAGATGAGTGGCTGAGAGCTTGATTTCATATAGAAAAGTATTCTGTATTGAGTGGAGTGAATAAGGGGGAGGAGCTTGGAGGGAAATGAGGCACTACTACAACCATATGGTAGCAGTAAATACTAAAGTCATACAGGATTTTAAGGTAACTAGTTTCCAGCAATGACCAAGAACTAGAAATAGTTCAGCTTCTCAATGTTAAGGCAAGAAAAGTAGAAGGATCTAGAAATCAGAATTATCTGGATCTCTTCATTGTATTTTCATGCATATGTATCAAGTGGTTACTTGTACCCCATAGATTATAATGTACGCCATAGATACACATTAGCTACGGCCCAGGTATAACCAAAATATTTCTTTGTTGTTTTCTTATTTTAAAATTATTGTCCTATACAGTATTTTATAGTCAATATTTATAAGCATTTAAAAATATTGATTCTCCTTCTCCCTTGTACCTTTCAGTTCTCCATAGCCTCTTTCCTAGTCTTATGTCATTTTTTCCCCTCTTGACTACCTCTTCTTTAACATTTCTTTCTGCCTCTCTTACTCTTCTTTCTAGTTTTATATCTTGTACAGACCCATCCGAGTTATATGCTGCATGCATATAAACATTAAAAACTAAAACCTGCATGGGAAAGAGAACTGTAATTTTTGCCTTTGTGAGTCTTGAGTCACTCCCCCTTACTGCAGCACTTCCCAGATTCACCTACTTTGCTACAAATTTCATGATTTCCTTTTTCTTTACAGATAAAGGCAATTCCATTGGCCATAGGTGCCACATTTCCCTTTGTTAATCTCTTGATGGATATCCAGACCTTTCTGTTTTCTTGCTATTGTGAATAAGGCATAAATAAGCATGGGTGTGCGTTTCTCTTGTTGCTGGATTCAGAATCCTCAGGTTACAAGGCCAGAAGCAGTATACCTGGATCACAAGGCAGTTCTATTAATTGTTTTAGGACTTCAGCATTGGCTTTCATAAAGGCTGGGCTAGCTGATCTCCCATCAGCAGTGATTAAGGGAGGATTTCTTTCCCCCTAACTGTCACCAGCATTTGTTGTCCTCCCCACCCCACCCCACCCCACCTCCACTGCCTTTTTGATGATCACCGTTCCAGCTTGGTGCGATACGGAAGGTCAAAGTACTTTTAATTTTTATTTCCCCGCTGACTGAGGATGTTGAAATATCCTTTAAAAGGACTTACTGGCCATTTGTGTTTCTTCTTTTGAGAGCTGTCTGTTCCTTTTGTTAGTTTGTTCCTTTGTCTGGCAGATTTTGTGTCCTTGTGCTTAATTGATAGATATTAACCTTCAGTCTGACCTGTGGCCGAGGTTCTCCAATTCTGTGGGTGTTCTGTTTGCTCTGTTCATGGTTTCCTTTTGTGTGCAGAAATGTTTTAATTTCACTTATTCTAACTTGTTAATTCTTGTGGACATTTCCTAAGACACTGCAGTCCTATTCAAGAAGGTTTTGCCTATACTATATCCTGAAGTTTATCTCTTCTGTTTTTCTTCTATAAAGTAATGTATTTTATCCACTTTGCACTGATTTTGAGTGAGAGATGTGGCACTATTTTCTTCCCATTAATAGGTTTTTTAAATTACTGTAAGTCAGTGCATAAACAAAATATCTGTTATGTCCAGCTCTGCCTACACCATTTGTTGAATATAATTTTTTTCCAGTGTGCACCTTTTGACACCTTTGCTAAGAAGTAGTTAATCGTAACAGTTTTGGACCCTCTCTTATCTTCCAGTAACCTGTGTGTTCATCTTTGTACCGCATCACACTGTCTCTGTCACCGTTGTTCTGTAGTGTAATTTGAAGTCAGGTTTTTTGTTTATTTGTTTGTTTGCTTGTGGTAAGGACTGTTTTGGCTAGGCAAGGTCTTCTGTGTTTCCATGTAAAATTTAAGATTGTGTTATCTAATTTTAAGAAGAATGCCATGAGAATTTTGGTGGGGGTTAATAATGGGTATGTAGAATAGTTTTGATAGCATAGTGACTTCCACAAAATTAATTCTTCCAATAACATATATCAACATTCCATAGTCTAGTGTCTTCTTTAATTTCTTTTTAGCATCATAAAGATTTCAGTTTAGAAGGTTTACATTCTTGTTTAGACTTGTTCCAGGAACTTTCTTTTCTTCCCATTACTTTTTCTTTTTCTTTTTTTTAGAGATGCGAACGGAATGTTTTCCTAATTTCATTATCAGTTTATAAGTTCACTATTAGTGTATATGAGAGCTATTAGTTGTGTTGATTTTGTGTCCTGCCACTACAGTGGACATATATCTATTAACTCTTGAGAGTTTTCTGGTAGAATTTGAGGATATTTGTGTTATAAATCAGGTTATCTGCAAATAGGAATATTTTTAATTCTTCTTCCCTATTTTTATAATTTTTATTTATTCCTAATGTCTTATTTAGTCAAGCTAAGAGTTAAAGCACAAGGTTGAGGAAGAACAGCCAAGAGAATGGGCTCTTCTGTTTCATTCCGGATTTCAAAAGAAATGGTCTTAGTTTTTCCGTGTTTAATATATGTTGACTATAAGTTTATCATATATCTCTTGTGTAATTTTGAAATCTGTCCCCTGTATTCCTAAATTCCCCAGGACTTTTATAAGGAATGCACAGTGAGTTTTTTCAAATGCAGTTTTTATGTCTATCAAGTTGTCCATGTGATTTCTGTCCTTAAGATAAATTATATAGTATATGCTTATGGTGACTCAAAATCAAAACCTTCAGATGAATTCAATTTGATCATTAATGATGTATGATCCTTTTGATGTGATCTTGGGCTCAATTTGCAAATGCTTTGTTGAGAACTTTTGTATCAGAGATGCATGAACTTTTGCATGTACTTTGCAGCCCATTTTCATTTGTGCTGTGTTTTTGTCTGGTTTGGTAAAGTAGTTCTCCAGAAGGAATCAGTAGTGTTCTTTCCCATTCTTCTTGGTGGAGTGGTTTTAATTGGTAATTGGACCTTGGTTAACGTTTTGAGGAAATTCAGCAGCAACTCTATTTGGTTCTACATTTTACTTTTGAGGAGACTTTGAATCGTAGCTTTAACTTCATTGGCTGCAATGGATTTGCTTAAGTTAATTGCATTTTCTGCTTTAATTTTAGTGGGTTATATGTATTTAGAAACTTGTCCATTTAGTCTATGTTTTTCAGCTTTGAGGCATGTAAGTGTTTCAAATATTCCCTCATAGTCTTTTGAATTTCACAGAATTTTGTTGTAACAACCCTCCTTTTTGGTCTCTTGTTTTATTAATTTGCATCTTCTGTCTCTTTTCTTTCTTTCATGTCAGTTTTATTTTTTTCTTCACCTTGTTAGACTTCTCAGAAAACCCATTCTTTGATTGGCTTGCTGAATTGGTCTCCAATTTCAACTTCATTAATTTCTAGCGGATGGGAACTCTGTAGTTGTTGGTTAAATCGAGACTGTCCTATGATGTGATGTAGTTCTGATGCCCATTTGATGATTTTGTTTGGATGATCTTTCCAAACGTGAAAGTGGGATGGTGAGTTCTTCCACTGTTATTGTGTGAGAACTAAATTACTGAAATGTTAGAGCGAAAAAAATGCAATAACAAAAACAATGACACCACTGCATATTTAATAAAGACAGAGTAAAAACACATGCACCAGCCAAAACAATACATAATATAACAAAGCAGATGATAGCCCTATTCTGGTCTGTACTCTGCATTTGTTTTTCAGTCTTCATCGTTCCTCCAGAGATTCCTGAAGTAATAACTGAATGATGTATCACAACGAAAATCACTGAAGCTGTTTATTGGTTGGGGAGGGCTGAGGTTACCTGCTCTTGGCTAGATCACAGCAAGAGAAGAGATAAGACTGAAGTCTTGGCCTGTGTGCCAATCTCCAGAGTGCTCAAGTGGGCCCAAAAACCTCAGGGCACATGTACACTGCCTCCAGCTAAAATATTTTGAATGTGCTAGTTTTGGCTTTAGTAGTGAAAATGTCGGAGAACTTGTGCTGACAAATAAATACAATAATATATTAGAACCCTAAACTAATTAAAATAAAAGCTACTGAGCCTAGGGTAGCTCTTTAAGGAATTAAATATATAGTTACTTGGTCTGAAATGAATTTTATTGGTTCTATGTCCCACTGAGAAAAATACTACAGTGCCCTACAAGATGGAGATAGGCCCATAGGCACGAGCACTTCGGGCAGTAAGAAGCAGAGCTCAAGCTATTTCAAACCAAGTTCTATCTGTAATACTGGCTACTGTCCTGAGATTCTAGCACCAAGGGTACCTGCACAGCTATTATCAGACATATCCACATTCACCTTTCTGAAATGTGGCCAGTAGATTTTCCTACACTGATCCTAAGTGCTCTGCACCCTTACGACCACTAGCATACAAATTGTAACCCACGAAGCAAGCCTCCTCATGGTCTCATGGTCTTAGACGTCTCTGTCACTTTCCAAAGGGAAGTAATTATTACTTGTTTGCAAGTCCTGGCCTCTCTGTGTTGTCACTACATGGAGGATTTTGCTTCTTAATGTCTTGTTTCATGTTTTTTTGACGGTTGCCCTGCCTTGTCTGAGGGCCTAGAGGACACACAATCTTTCTTAGTCATTTTTTTCTTAGTCATTTTTTATTCACCAGAATTAATCATAACTGGACAGGATGAGCTTCTTGAGAGCTTAACACCTTTGGTAATGAATGAATAACTCAATTGGCTTCATAGAGTGAGTAGCTGCCGATTGCCTATTCAAGATAAGCTAAGTTGTGCTACTGTATAAACAATGCCAAACTTCGGTGACTTAGAATATCCTGTCATCTCATATACTGACTCCAGTGATCAAGAAGGGATGCTCCAACGAGGCCGCAAGACAGCACAAAAGAAGTCCAGGAACAACCCAGCTTGTTCTTTAATGTCAGGCCTTTCTTGAGGCCTCATGGGATCCAGGATCTCATGAGATTCACTTAATGCATTTCAAGGACAGTTTTTGTAAGGGCCTCCTACGAAATCTTACTTAAAAATCCTACTACCTTTTAGCATGGTCACCCTGGGGGAACCTCTCACTACATAGGCCTTGGAGCATCAACCTACAAACCACAGCAAGCCTGCACAACAGGGGCACCGGAAACCCTAGGACATGGAACTTGCTCTATTTTCCTCACTGTTACATTGAGTTCTAAAGATAGTCTGTTTGAGACCAGTGACAGCACCAAGTGGTGTTATGGGCCTTCTCAACAAGCTTAGAATAGCGCTACTTCAAGCAAGTGCTTTTAAGATCGTCATAAGTGAGCTATAATGAATCGCAGTTAAAAGTTAGGAGTTTGCTATGTAGTTGTCACCTGGAGTGTACAGTTATAGGAGGGACCGTCTCTCCTTCTCTCTCTCTCTCTCTCTCTCTCTCTCTCTCTCTCTTTCTCTCTCTCTCTCACACACACACACACATTTAGTTAATAGGTTCCTGTTTTTATACACAATTTGATTTTTAAGTTCTATAAAATCTCAGGCATCTATTAGGTATAGTGCCACTCCAATGAATTTAGAATACTCAGTAGAGAAGTTGCACAATGCATTTGTTTATTGCTCATTCAGGGTGCCAGGAGATTCTTATACCAAAGTCTTAATCCCCTGAGAAAAATCTGAAAACTCTAAAGCAGGAGATTTGGCTTTTTTGAAACCCAGGGTCCTGAATAAAGATTGTCTTATTGCTTTGAGGCACTAAAGTCTTCCAAAGGTGGTTGGAGGGAAAAAAGAGTCCATAGCTGTTCTCCTGGCTGAAGTGCCCTGCCTTTTGTAACTCACCAGCTATGTAATTCCATGCAACTCCACAAGATGAAACATCCGGTTTCTATCTGACCTCCCCTGTGTCTACTACTATGAGTGAAAAGAATCTTTCAGGTGTAGATAGAATGCTTCTGACTGAGCTCCCTGAAGGAATATTTACAAGATACATTCCCATGAGCCATTACTTTTCTTTAGCTCAGGCTCCAGGTTCTCAGTTATAAATCAGTTATAAAGAAATATAAACATGTACAAGTCACCAGCAGTTTCTCCACTATATAGTAATATTTCAATTCCCTTTTCACTATTTTAATGCATGCATATTTTTTGTGAAAGTGTGTACTGTTGTCTGGCAGAGTTTTTGGTCTAAAGCACATGCATTTTCATGATAATTAAAGCAAAATCACTTCTGGGGTTAGACAAATGACCAAGGCATTTGCTTAAAATGATTGGCTAACAGATATCAATAACACATTCCAGGACCTTCACAGAGGTGTCTTGCTCCTTACTGTGTAGCTGTGTAAGCTTTTAATCTTCAATTACAGGAAGCATACAAAGGGTCTGAAGGACAAAGTGACTCAGGCCTGTGCTGTAGGGCGAGGCCAAATGTTTGAATAAACTTACCAGGTCAAGTGCACCCCCAAGCGGATCAGTTATTCCCTTCCCTATTTTCCAAATAGGATTTTGAGATATTGCTGGAGGTTAATTTTCATTTCTATTTTTTGAATTTATGCTCATGGTTGTTTTGCCTGCTTGTATGTATGTTTAAAATGTGTGTGCAGTGCCAACAAAGGACAGAAGAGGGCGTTAGATCCCCTTAAACTGTAGTTACAGAGAGTTGTGAACTGTCATGTGGGTGGTGGGAGTTGAACCTGGGTGTTTGGCAAAGAGAGCAGCCAGTGCTCTTAACTACTGAGCCATTTCTCCAGTCCCAAGAGACTTTTAAACTATAACCATATGAAGATACTTATATAGATAAACACTATACATATACATTTAGGTATTATGTATACATTTAGTTCACATCTTAGTGATGATTATCTTTATTAGTTTAAAGGTAGTTTAAGCATATGGTCATAGAATGTTTGAAATTCAAAAAGATAAAACCTTCTATGCAAAAGTAGCAGATTGGACTGGATGTGGTGGCGCACGCCATTAATCCCAGCACTCGGGAGGCAGAGGCAGGTGGATCTCTGTGAGTTCAAGACCAGCCTCATCTACAAAGTGAGTCCAGGACAACCAAGGCTACACAGAGAAACCCTGTCATGAAAAACCAAAAAAAAAAAAAAAAAAAAAAAGAAAAAAAGAAAAAGAAAAAGAAAAAGTAGCAGATTGGTTAAAGAATGTAGAAGTGATAATCCTAATACTTCATGCATGTATAGTATATTAAAGTGACTATCCTTTTTCCTTATCTAACATCATTCCTAGAAAGCTTATTGATAAGCATTGGAAATGTATTATATGTGACATGTGAGGTACCAGAACTAGAACCAAAGTCCAAGTGGTTGCCATCTAAAATCAGTATCTTCTCTGAAAAGCACATTTTTTTTTTTTTGCATTTTGATCTGAATTTGTTTCCAACAATTTCAAACATAGGTTCTCATCCGCGTGTAGATATACATAGGCACAGACACACATCCACACACACAGTCATATACAAGCAGTTCAGTTTCTTTATCACATCAGGGGAGTTTTTTTTTTTTTAATTGCAGACTCTTTAAATATTGGCTAACAGAAAACCTATCCCCAACCTAATAGATTTCACACATACACAACCACTCCCATACTTCCTCCCAGTGATGAGCTCTCTGACAAGACACCAGAAAGTGGAGAGGGACAATGCTTCCAATGGCCAGGCCTTGAGGACAATTCTGCTGCATTTGTCGCAGCATCAAGTGTGCTGAGTCTCTGTGCCGATAATGTTTGGATCAGACTCTTCTGGAATCAGCCATGGAGAAAGCAGGGTCTTTTCCCCAATCTTTCCTACAATCCACAGTGGTATGAGAGAAGTACTGTAATCTCTGTCTCTGTCTCTGTCTGTCTGTCTGTCTGTCTGTCTGTCTGTCTGTCTGTCTCTCTCTCTCTCTCTCTCTCTCTCTCTCTCTCTCTCTCTCTCTCTCACACACACACACACACACACACACACACACACACACACACACGGTTTTTGCCTGTCCCTTTGTTTGCATCTATTTATCCAAATCCATCTATCTATCTCTAGTTAGTTAGCTTCATATTTTATTTGGCTTAAGACCATTTCAAAATTCCTGATGCTTCCATGTAGTCATTCTGGTAGAAAAACGCTTCACCTTCACAGTTTTGCTGAACTCGTGGCTCCTGAACCAAGAACTCAACCCATGCCCTCCTGCACTAGAAATTTTCTCTGCTTTATGCAGTTACTTTGGTGCATTCAGCCCACCAGTGTTATGCAGAAAATTTAAATACAAGTCTTTAATTTAGCAGATCCACCCACAAGGTTCCAGAAGCTGAAGTCAGCATGAGTCTTTGAGAAAATATCACCCTGGAAAAAAATAGTACATGTGAGAAAAATACTGTGAATTTAGAAGCATTTGTTTTACAAACTACAGATGCAGACTGAAAGAAAATGACATCTCGCTTTGATATTAAGCAGCCTTCCATAACACATCCATCTGTAACGTGTTTTGCAGTCAGTTACCCGCTAAACCTCACCACACACAGATTCGCACTTGAGGCACAATACAGCTGACCCCGTTTTGCAGATGGAGAGAATAGAAACACAGAGAGTAAATGAACTTCTCAAAGTTTCCAGACATCTGCCATGGGCAGGGGGGAGCTCAGCAAACCACACTCCTGTGAAGTTGAAAGGGGAGATTGCATTGGTGCCCTGTTTGGCTTTCTGAGTGATTGTTGCTGCCTCCGATCTGGTTAGAACAGAGACTGTGCTGAAGCCATTATTCAGCCAAGGTTTAAGAGTATATGCTCATGTAGGATAGGCTGGACAGGGTGGCTGTTGACCAAACTGGGATTAGTAGGTTGAGCAAAGTTGCCACTTGAGAAGAGCAAAGCAGTTGTGAAGTGAGGGGCCCTGTGGGGGAATCCTGTAGGTATCCCTTGCTTTGAAAAGCAGCTTTTCTTCTTAACCAGAGTTTGAGTCATTTAGAGGTTCTCAATGTTTCTAATGCTGCAACCCCTTACTTCAGTTCATGTTGTGGTGACCCCCCAATCATAATACCTTCATTGCTACTTCGTAACTGCAATTTTGCTAGTTATGAATCATAATATAAGCATCTAATGTACTGGATATCTATATGTCACCCCTGTGGGAGGGTCCTTGGACTCCCCAAAGGGTTAAGGGCCACAGAGTGAGAACCACTGATTTAACCACTGCCTCCTGGGCCAGCAGCAGCAATTTGTTAGAAACGCAAATCACCAGGCTGCACAAATACCCACTGCTCAGGGCTGGGGACAATCACCAGTTTCTTGAAGCTCTTCTGTTGGTTTTGATGCAAGGTGAACTCTGCGAACCTCTGGCCACTAGCACCTTCTGGCTAGCTGGTGTGCCCTGCAAGCCCAACATAAAATATGATTCACCTTTTTCTACTTATATAGAATATATTAATCATGTATCCAATAATGTAAGTAAAAAATTTTGCCAGTTCTTCAAAAAGCAAGATTAAAAATTGGAAACCAGTTAAGGCACAGATCTTGCTGTTTGATGCCTGAAGTCAGAGCTTCTCCAGACTCCTTGCTTGTTAAAACACATAGTCTGGAAGTTTAGTAGGTGAGTGGTAAATTCCTATTGGCTCCAATTGATCTATTTAGACGTCTGTGAGGAGTGTAAGGCTAATGATCTTCCGTAACCAGAAGATAGCAGAGCAGAGCAACCCGGCATGAAAATATCCCAAATATGGAGGAATAATAATAATGTACTTACATGGTAGGTGTTTAATCGAAGTAACACATGACACGGCTGAAGCGTGCTAGGTATCTCAGGTCCGTTACAAAAGAGAAGAACATTCAGCAGCGAGCACAGATGACGTCGGGAGCTTCCATGGCAGCCTCTACCTGAGTCACATGCTTGCACAAAGTCTGCGCATGCTCACCAGATTTGGGGGAGGAGACGTGATAGACGGGACGAAATGGTAAAAGGGAAGTCTTTCGGTTGGCTGGAGGAGGGGACATGCAGGAAGCTGTTCATATATTTTTCACGCTTTGTCATTTACATTTCACTCTAATAAGTTCTTCGCACATTCCTGCCCAGTTCTGTGTCCCGGAAGTTATCTATCTGATTTTCACCACCTAGATGGTTTTTTTGTGCTTTCGCTTCTGGCTTCTGGCTGGGCTTATGGAGTGGAAAATGGGCGAAAGCTGCAAGGGTGGAAGAAGAGAGCGCGCTACGAATTTGTTCACCTCCTAGTCTACGATGGCCGTGCCAGTCTGAACAAGGCGGACTTCATCGAGCCAAGCCCTCTCACTATCTCCTGTGTTTGTGAGAAAATAGGCAGCTGCAACTCCCGTTACAGACTCCTTTTCTAAACCCCAGTTCTTCTGAAATCATCCTCTACCATTTCTTTCGGATATCCTGCTGGGTCTGCAGTGATTATCACTCCAAGAGTTGCTAAGGTTGGGTCTTGATTCCACCCTGGTCCTCTTGACCCTGTCCATATCTACACAGACAGATCATTCTAAAACCTATTTTCACCCACCACATGGGCTTGCCACCTGTGACTAACTGGTTGCTTGCCTCACCAAAGTGGCTTCCAAGCTCTAATCCGCAATCTAGTCTTCAAAGCTTGGTGAAGCCCATGTTCCTCCAGATTCAGAGAATCTGAAATGAGAATGGAGAATTTGTCTTTCAGATACAGTTCCCAGTGATGATCCTTCACTGGTCTGGGGACCTCGTTCAGGGAATAGGTATGTGCTAGTAATTCCTAACAGTGGTCATATGCCAGAATCACTTCATTAGCTGGCTGAAATTATGGATTATACAAATCTCTCTAGATGGAGTGAGATGTGAAAGTTTAAAATGTGGTATTCCTTAGGTTTCTTATGTGGCGGTGAGAAAGCTAGATTACTCCTCTGGGGCTGTTCTGTCTCTGAGACAAATGAGGGCAAGAGGCTGGCCATTCTGCATGGTTGGTGTGAAGGTGATGAGAAAGCCCCTATTGTCTGAGAGAGGAACTAGAAGCTTCTCCTTGCTTTTCCTCCAAGATGCAGCAGCTTTAGCTTTGGGAGTAGTGTGTGCTTTTAACCCTGTGGGAGGTGATGATCTCTTTCAGTTACTTCATGTCAGGCCCCAGCACATAGCTTTCCAGTGACTGCATCCATGACAGTTAGCACTTGCTGTATCCTTGTATGCTAAAGACATAAAGGGTCTGAAACAGAGTGAGTGCAGGTTAAGAAGACTGTCGGTAACTGAGAGAAACGATGGGATGAATGGATGGGTACTGTTGCCCCATGTCTTTTATGATATGACAGCACAAACGAATAAGAAACATTTAGTCTGCCCTCACACACTGATTTCTTAACAAAGCAATTTGCCCAAGCAGAAAAACTTGGAGTTAGGTGACTGCATTCGTGGAGCTTTCCCATCTCTTTCACTTCATGGTTCAACAAGAAATTGAAAGGAATCAATCTCATGCTGACTGACAGTTTTGACAGCTGCTGTTCTCGGGGTGTCAATGCGTGTTCTGTCATTCTGCTTAAGAATTCAGAACTGAACAGAGACATATGCACTGCTAGTCTCACTCCTCTGATCTCGCGCCTGCCCCCAGCCCCCCTTTTCTGCCCTGTTTTATCCCCCACCACTCAAATCAGTGATGTGCTTTTAATACCTCAACATCGTGTGATGCCTTTGCCCAGAGCCGGAGTCCATCTGCCCTGAGAATCGTCACGCTTCCAAATGGAGCCTCTAGCCTCCTTGCAAACTAATAGGGCACCATAAATTTGAGTCTCTTCAAATAATAAATGAGTCTTTTCTGTATGTTTAGCCAAGGGGAGGGGATATTAAAGTGAATAAGAGTAATAATAAAAAAGCAAGTGAACAGCATGGATATAATTAAAGGGAATAGCTCACATTCACACACACACACACACACATGCAAATAAATCTCTGAACATTGACTTCCTCTGGGACACACCCCATTACACCCAGACCTCGCCTCAGAAAGGTATGTACAGTTTGTCATCCTAATGCAAAGCAAACACCTACACTCACGCTCCCAGGTACAATAAGAAGATGAGGGGTTTTTTTTTTTTTGAGTTGAAAACCTTTCCAGTTCACAAGGCTCAAAAGACCTATATTTCAAAACTGCAGTCCTCAAAATGACATATATATATTTCATTGAATCAAATGGGTTAGTTAGCTTTAGTGACAGGGACTGATACCTGGCATTTTCTTTGTATTGTGAGAGCACATTTTTCATCTATGCTCAAAAGAACAGCCAAAATATTAGTAGGACTATTTGGAGCCCAGATCTGCTCTGTAGACAGCCCGAAGGAAGGATTTCTTTCTGATGCATTCCTCACCAAGTATGATCTCTGAGCGAGCTCAGCTGCTCCACTCCGGGTGGGGCGGTTCACATCTGCACTTGTTCCCTGGAGCCACGTTAAACACAACAAAAATGTTTGCCCAGACTAGGAGACATCTACTTTCCTTCCTCAAGAACATTGAGTCCAAGTCAGCCCTAGGTTGAAGACTGAGGACTCTTTCCTCATGGCGCTCCATCAACAGAGTTTGGGGAACATAGTCTCCAGGTTATTTATAACCAGGAACAGTGCACGCGGCTCCTTTCCTCCAAAGCAGCTATCTACACAGAAGCCTCTCTTGGGACAGAAGCTGTTCTTTAAGAAAATAAGATTCATCTGAAGTTGATTATGTATATGATGCATACAGTTTTTAAACCTTCGTGACTATATCTTTTCACTACTTCAATTCCTTCTACTTTTTGGGTTGGTTGGCTTTGGTTTCATGGTGAAACATATATATTTAGAAATAGGCTCCTGGACCAGGTTTAATTGATCCCAGTTCTGTCGTCAGCATCCAGTGAGTGGTAATTAGGAGTCAGCCGAAACACAGGCAACATTGAATTTGACCATATCAGTGTCACAGTGTTTCTTCACACCCTGTGCCATTTTTTGTCTCTTGACCTTGACCTCTATACTAAACATAAACGTGCCATCTTCTCTCTTATTCTTGGCTGACTTAGAGGTCAGCGGGACCTTGACAATGGCATAATGGCCAAGCTCATTTCTCTTGGGGATGCTCTTGTGGAGGAATTTCAGATGCTTCTAGAGTGGCAGTGTCTTGGGCCATGAGGCAGTAGGTGGGTGATGTGTTGACCTTCTGTCAGTGGGCAGCTATGGATGCCTTTCGAGCCCCACATTCCTGGGTTTCAATGAGTTTCACTTGGCTTTGCTGCAGGGGGCTTCCTTCTGGGCTTTGTGAGAAGTTTCTTTCCTCACTTTCCATGCTGCCATCCTTCTCTAGAGAAGAAGAGGTGGGGATGTTCTAGATTTTCCCAGTGATAGATGACTATTGAGACATCTTTAAGTATAGAACCTTTCTCAGCTGGGAGAGCTTGGACTTCAGAAAACTCTGGACCACCAAAGCCAACCAGAACCAGTGGGTTGTAGATTCCTGCTTTGTGCATTCAACGAATGAAATTCACAGACAACAGAGTATGAGTTGTAGAGAGAAATTTGTTACTGACTCGTAGGTGAGAGCTTAAAGGAGATAAAGAGAGCCATGATATTTGAGTTAAAATAGCATGGAGGTGGCCATATGGCAATGAGCAGTCACATGATAAGAAAAGGGGGCTCCAGAAAAAGAGAAACTCGAGTGTATCAGGAAAAGTATAAGTGGGCTCTGTCCAGTATCTACAAGAAGGAGAAACAAGAGAAACAAAAAGGAAACATTATGGCCCTCTGAGTCAGGACTCAGAAAGGCAGAGATGCCTAGCAGAACCCCATGACAACTCCCAGGATCTGTGCTAAGGGTTGGGAATGCTAGATAGGAAAAGTACGTTCACACATTAAAGGGTTAAGTATCCCTTTTATCTTTTTAGCATGGCTTAAAGTGAACCTGCTTTCCCAGGAGATGGTCCCTTGACCATTGACATTCCCCATATATATTAACTGTTAAGGGAGTAGGCAATGCCATGGGTCCATCCACAGGTAGGTTTTATCATTTGGCATGGAGGCAGTAGCATTAAATGCTATGACAATAATTTGGGATCTTTTTTTATCCTGGGAAAAATAATACCTAGAGGTGATATATGGCTCAAATATGAAGCTTCTTCTTTCACCACTTAATACTAACAGTTTACTGACCCATGCAGCCATGATCTTCTGCCTTTGTGTGAATAAATGGCTTTAGGAAAATGACAGGGATTCAGTGTTCTACTTGAGAGTTGTCTGGCAAACTAAAAACAGGAGTCACTAAAATCTGAAGTCATGAAGAGTTTAAGTCATTCTTTTTCAATTTCAACCTTTAAAGAGGTTATTTTTTTTCTTCTGTCTCATGTCATATTTAAGATTTACAATATTAACCATGTTTCTTATGGAATTCTGAAAAATATGTTAAAATAACACAAGATGAATTGCTCACAGAATTGAGCCCTGTTTCTCAGAGGAGTGATTCACCTGAATCCTGGAGGCCTATGTTCCTCCTGTTCAGAGCATGTTGAAGTATTGCTATTGACTTTCATTCAAGCTCAAATGCTCTTTGTTCCATTGTCAGCGGCTAATGATTCACAGGATGACTCCCTTTATTAATTGGTGGTCAGGAGTTGAGAAAGTATTCTTATGAACATGGGATTTATATTCATGTATTAGACAGTCCCAAAAAAAACTTGCTGGAACTTTCTCACATTAACATCCAAATAATTATATATTATCATTTCAATTGGCATAGCCAATGAGTCAAAATCCTGGATTTAAGGTTTTCCCTCTTTATCACCTAGCCTTAATATTTCACTTAAATTTATAAACGTAGCAAGTTGTTTCATTTCACTGGAATTTGATGATTTCATCTGTAAAACAGGAGCAAATCGTGGTGTAATGAACGAACAGAGATTTTTACATGGCATTTTCCCAGTCCTACGAGCTTTATCATTCATCAAAAAGGGAACCTGGAATGATTATCTAAATAGTAATATATTCGTCTAGAGATCTATAAAAAGGGAAAGATCAGGACAAAAACCTTATAGCCAATATCTACAAGAAATAAAGTTCCAGTGGGTTCCCTGAGTTGCAGGCAAGGTGTCTGAGAGGAGAAGATACAGTATAGATGGAGGCCACAAGAATCTAGGTCTCAAACACATGTGTATATACAATCCACCATATGAACTCTGCATTTCAAGCAAAGTGATTTCAATCAAATTCATACCCATTAGATTAATAATAGTAACTGTGTAAATGTGGTGGTCTTTTTTTTTAATTAAGAAATGAGAGAACTTCTCTTTAGATATTGAGTTATGGCTTAGAGTTTTGAAAGAAATACCTTTATAGAAAAATCATGAATAAATATTGGCAAGATCAAAGTTATTATCCAGACTGTGCTATTTTTCAGTGAAGTTCACACAGAAAACATGACAAAGTCAAAGGTGTTCTTGTTTCTGGATTTAACACACAACCACACAGAGATAAGCTTTCTGAACACATGAACAGCATTAAAAAGACAATGTCTCCCACCTTTTCATACGTGCGCGAGCACACACGCACACACACACACACACACACACACACACACACACACACACACACAGGGACACACATACAAGCATGCATGCATACATGCACACATGAAAACACACTTACCTGGGCCTTCAGGAAATGAGGGTGGGACCACTCATGTGCAAGAGAGAATTTTCTTCATCATGCCACAAGAATAAGCCTGTTAAAATGCCTCAGATAGTCTCTATAATTGGAACAAGTAATCTTTCCAGTATAAAGGAAATATAAAGCTGTGATATGTCATAAAGTAGAAATGTGGCCTGGCTCTTCCCACAGGTCCCTGTGCTGTGTCAAAATCAATGGAAGCTGGTACCCTCTTTGTAGAAATCATCTGCCACTGTTTCTGTGGTTTACTTGGTGGCTGTCATGGAAATGGTTTAGATAATACCAGGCACAACTCGTTAAGTGTAAGTGTCCGAATCAACTTCAAGATGTGGGGTGGGAAGATAAACTAGGTGGTTGCTACTTTTAGGGGGAGTTCTTCTTTCAGGGTGTCCATGGATTGAAGTAGATCAATAACGTTTGATAGTGTTGTACATTAAAATATCTTGGGCGTGGGGAGAGGGGAGTCTTTGACAACCACTGCTGCCCAAACATGGCCTCACACTGGACTTTGCCTGGGAGATGTGGGTTACTGGCAGTTTTTAAAGTTACCCGGTGATTGGGATATGCATCTAGGACTGAGGCCCATAGGCTCTGTCCAGAGGCAAGTGGGCAGGGTGTCCTTGAGAGTAGAGCTGATGACTGGAATATTGAAAAGGAAGAACCAACTGATTAGTAAGAAACATGGACAAGTTCTTCCTAGTCACTGGTCCTATTCCAACAACCAGTGCTTATGTAGTTGTCAGACCAAAAAGATCCAAAGCTAATGTCTTGTGACATCATTCAATTTATTTGAGAAAACCTGAGGCGTCTGCCTCTTGGGGTGATATTCCGGTCCTGAAGCTCTCACAGTATTCCATGAGTGGGGTTGCTTTAGAAAAAAACACCACCACCCAACAGAAGAGCACCCCAAAAGTGCTATTACCTCATTCTGGCAACAAAACCTGTGCTTTCCCTCAGGCTTTGCTCCGTAGGTTGGAGTTGCCATGGGAAGCGATGCTTTATTGGGATGCCAGAGCAAACAAGCTCTGAAGCCACCCCAGCACAACTCAGAGAGCTGCCTATAAATCAAAGCGAGCCCTCGGGTCAAAGCCACTTAGACACCACACACACACACACACACACACACACACACACACACACACACACACTTACAAAGGAGAAGGTGTGTCAGGGAAATCCAACTAAAATGACTACAATAATAACAAAAATTTATGTGTGCCTTTCATCCACTCCTCCCAAAAGACACAGAATGTGCTAAGATGACTTGTCTTTTGAAAGCTTTCCAGTACCCAGTGGGATCAGGGTGAGGGGAGGGGGGATTTTACATATAAAATAGGCAAGTAGTCACCCGGGGTCATCTAACCCATGCTTCTGACTTCAGGCATGATGGTGATGGAGCCAACATTTTCCCTTCTTCCTCTTGGCAAAGTCAATTCTATACCATATCACATTTACTCTTCTACCCAACGCACTCCGTGTTTTCACTACCCCGCCTCTTCCCTGTGCTTATTATTGACAGGCAGGTTTGAATTCCTCATGTTTATAGCACTCGAACCTGGAAACCTTAGTGCATTAGCTATATTAAGCTTCCCACGTTTCTCCAAATCCTCTCCACCCAGCTAGTGCCTTCTTTTATCAGAAATACCCCTTTCTCCACTAAAGGATGAACTCAATGTATACCTATGGAGAATACAATTCTACGATATTTAGAAAGCTGTCAACATCTAGATCACCTTGATATTTAAAAATATTTCTGTACTTACTCCATATTTCTGAAAGTTGTCTTTAAGCCCTTATGACCTTGCTCTGTGCTCAGTGGAAATGAGGGGTCATCAAGCACAGGTAGAAAGACGCAGTAGCTATTAGTTCTTCCCACTTCTTTCCCTCAAGCAGTTCTTTTCACTTCGATAACGCAAAGGGCAAGATCAAATTTGGAACACTTACAAGTTTCGGAAACATTATACTTTTCCATCCAGTGCAAGCAATAAGGACGTTTGGAGGAGAATCAGTTTCCTGCAATGTGAAGGCTGCCTGGATGTGTTATACTCACCAGTTATCATGGTAGACACCTCTAGCTGTAGTGTAGGGCTCAGCCTTGCTCAGAGGTCTAGGGCATGAAGGTAATTTGGATCTAGCTCAATGGTCCAGGGTATCACCTCAGGTGATACTCATCACCAAGTCTAATACTGACATTGTGGCCCCATATTAACAACTCCACTTGTCATCTTTGGCACCCAGTCACCTGTTCGGCCAGAGTCTCCTTCTGAATTCCTATGGCTGGTTTATCTTATTTGCAGCTTGCTTAGCATTCCAGCCCTCCTTAAACAGCCGCCTCCATTTGCTGCTTCTCAGGTTCACACCTTCTTAATTACATGAAGTGCAGGGAGTGTCTAGGATGGAGAAAATGAATTGAGAGAAAGCGAGGAATGACTCTCGTACGGAGTTCTAAATTCTTGTGTGTGCCTTTATTCTGATCATATAATATCTGGTTTTTGATTCGCTCTTAATCCATTCAAACTGAACTAGATTGTCAACTCCTTTTTAAAAAAATTATTTGCTTATTATTTATACAGCGTTCTTTCTGTGTGTGTGTCTGCACTCCAGAAGAGGGCACCAGATCTCACTACAGATGGTTTTGAGCCACCATATAGTTGCTAGGAACTGAACTCAGGACCTTTGGCAGAACAGACAGTGCTCTTAACCTCTGAGCCATCTCTCCAGCCCCGACTGTCAACTCCTGAGACTAATGTGCTTTCCCCCTATCAAATTCTCCACCCTTTTCTTGCATGATCATGGCTAGTCCTGTAGGCCCCAACCACTCTGACTCAGCCACGGAGCAAGTGGGTAAAGTAGCTATGTGTCAATGAACAGTGCCCAGAACTCCCCCAACCAAACACCAACTCATTTCTTCATTGGTTGATTAAATGATCATAATGTATCATTTTGTTGTCATTTCTGGGTGCCAAGGGGTGAGGATGGGACCTCATGCATGCTATGCAAACACCGTGACACTGAGTTCCATCCTTGGGCCTTCAATAAATCATTTTACTTTTCTTAGTTCCACTCTGTTTTATGGTGTTTGGAGGAGATCAAATAAAATGTGAACACTGCAGTATAGAGTTGCTTACTGTGCTCTCCTGTTCCTAATGTTTTTGGGGGTAGAGTGGGAAGATTTTCAAAGCATTCCTACGCACACCCTTAGAATAGTTATAGTGCAACTTAGACGGCTTTCATGGTCAAGTTATGGTCCAAGTTCAATTTGGTCCCTGTCACTAAACCACAGTTTTACAGTCTCTCATAGAGTGCAGGCTTGGAACCTGCATTTATTTCTCTAATGCACATTTTCCCCCAGATCGTTGCTAGAGCACTCTGAGCTAAAACAAAACTTCAAAGGAGTCCCAAGCTATTAGGAAAGCCTCAAAGGCTTCCTGCAGGCTCAATTAGCACCTATAAAAATTATCTCTGTTGTCGCTAATGGCTATTAAAGTAAAGCGAAGGCTAATGAACACTGATAACCACCACCTCCTTACTGGTACTACTTAAGTGGAAAACAACCTTTAACTCTGCACTGAATCTTCAGGACACCAACGGCTTAACATGTATTAACTATTGAAGAGTTGAAGTTCTTTACATGACTCCTATGAGGGGAGATGATGCTGTAGTCATGGCAACAAGCTTAACTTCGGGCCTGCTTTGCCAATAGCTTAAGTTGGCATGAAACAGAATTGATCTCTGGGCATGTTCTTAAGTCTTCTAAGCACAAGTAAGCATATGAGCAGTGGGTACCATTAGGCAGGGGGTGAGCAGCTCAGATCTGACCTCTCTTGTCTTGTAGCTTCTTGATTGTGGACCCATAGCTAGCCTCCTTACGTCTGCTGTATCCTCTTTTTACAAAATGAAGCTAATGAAAGAACTTACCCCGTGCATTGACTTACTCTGGAAGACTAAGGTCAAAATACTTGGTAGGCAGTACTTGGTGGACATGTGAATGGAGTTTTCTGATTGCTATTGATTACTCCATGAATTAACATTTAAACTCAATAGCGCAGGGCTGGAGAGGGGTCTGCAGAACATTGAGAGCCCCTGCTACTCTTGCAGAGAATCCTGGTTGAATTTCCAGCATCCAACTAGCCGTTCACACACCATCTCTAGTTTCATTCCCAGGGGATCCAGTGCCTTCTCCTCATCTCCATAGATACCAAATACATACATGCTACACATCATGCACGCCTGCAAAACAGCCATACTCTTAAAAATACAAATAAATAAATAAATAAATAAATAAATAAATAAATAAAGTATACTTATATATAAAGTAAATAGTGAAATTTTTACTCTGATGTTTTATTACGTTAAAAAAACAATTCCTGTCTGAGCCAGGTGCAGTGGCTCACTCCTGTAATCCCAGAACTCTGGAAGGCAGAGGCAAAAGGATCTCTGTGAGTTTTAGGCCAGCCTGGTCTACAAAGCAAGTCCAGGACAGCCAACTCAACACAGAAAATCCATACCTTGAAAAAAAATTATCTGAATAGCTTTCTGATTATCATCTAAGTATAAACATATATTTCTATACAATAGAGGTAAAGTGATTGGCTATGCAGATTTTATTTTTTATACCTTCTGATGGTAAACTTCGCACATTCTAAATCTGCTTTTGAACAAAGCCAAAAATATACAGGAGCAAGAAAACATACAGAGACAAATGTCACCTATCTGAAGTTACCCAACGGCATCTGTTCTTTTGTCACAGGTCTCTTTAAGCAAACTTTAACACCGGGACTACTACTAGCATAAAAATAAAAACAAGTATTTCTGGTTCACAAGCCATATTTTTTATTTATGAAATTGCTTATAAGAACATCACTGGACAATTACTTACTGATATTTGGTTTTTTAACATCCTCATCTACTTTGTCTTAATTCTTCTCGTTTCAAGCAGCATCCTGAATCCTGAGGTGAAGTTAGAATCATCTCAACACTCTAAAGAACTGAGGGTGGATGACCTGGGGGAGGTGAGTGTGTGCAGCCTCCAGTTTTCCCTAGAGTAATTTAGCCTGCACACAGGGCGAGAGCAGCACTGTTTCAGAGGAACTGGAGTCTTCCCTGAGCTTACAGGGAAGACTTTAGCCTTTGTTCAACACAGCAGCTACAACCGTTCTTCCTCAGCTCCCCTGTCAACAGAAGAAAGGCTCAAAGAGGCTCTCAGAAGTACAGGCTGCAATCTCTTAGCAAGTTTTACATAATGTCTTTCCTCCATCAGCACCATTCTTTGGAAAGTCACAAATTAGCACCTCTCTCTCTCTCTCTCTCTCTCTCTCTCTCTCTCTCTCTCTCTCTCTCTCTCTCTCTCACACACACACACACACACACACACACACACCCCACTGTCATGTTTTGTCTCTTGACAATACTTTCGCTGTTGTTAAATCTCCAGCCTCAGATTCTTGTCCCACATAAATGTCTTTTGGCACAAACTTGATGCTCTGGGCAGATCAGTCAAACGAAAGGAAATAAACAAGCTGTTTGGGAATACGGTGGGGGAGGGGTTGGGGCAGATTCAGGGCAGCTGTGTGAGTGCTGCCTAGGGCATCTTAGGGGAACTATTATTCACTCTCATTTCTCCCTCTTTCTCCTTTCCTGCAGAAGAGGAATATTTTTGTTCGCTAGTTTGTCCTAGGGATATCCCCTGTGGAAAAAAATCCCTACTCAGTGATCTGTGTCACCAACTTGGGAATGCAGGAAGGAGGGTGAGAATAATGAAGGTTCTGAAAAATGTGTCCGTGACAGGCTGCAGCAGACCCTCCACGGCCTTTTCAAAAATCTGCTTTAAAGACATATTTACAAGTTTTTTAAAAAAATATATAATAAGATAAAATCAAATAAAAACATCTGTTTTGGACAAAACAAAAGAACAGAAATTAAAAGGCCCAAAGAAAGGTATAACAACCAGAAATCCAGCCATTCTCACACCCAGGAATCCCACAAAGACATTGAATCAGAAGCCATAACGTGCACACAGGGGACCTTGTACAGAGCCGTGCAGGCCCTGAGCCTGCTGCCTCGGTCTCTGCGCATTCATGTGAATGTTGATCGTGCTGACTTAGCGGGCCTTGTTTTCTAGGTTTTCCAGCTCCAGCCCTTTTGGCTCTTACGTTCTTTCCTGCCTCCTCTTCGTAGGGGATCCCTGATCCCTGAAGGCAGGAACATGATTCAGGTATCCCATTTAGGGCTGAGTGTTTCAAGGTCTCTCACTCTCTGCCTGTCTAGCTGTGGGTCTTTGTATTTATTCCTGTCTGCTGCAAGAGCAAGCTTCTCTGATGATGGCCGAGCAAGGCACTGATCTATGATTATTGCAGAATATCATTAGGAGTCATTTTATTGCTCTTTTTTTTTTTTTAAAAGAACAGTAGTATTTGATTTGACCCTAGGTCCTTGAGCTATCTAGGCTTAGTTTCTTTGTCACCTAACCAGTGCTGACCATGAGCTCCATCTCCTACAGTGGGCCTTAAGTCAAATTTGATATTGGTTGGTTACTCCCACAGGCTTTGTGCCACAATTGCCCTAGCGTATCTTATAGTCAGGACACTATTGCATGTCAAAGGGTCTGTGGCTGAGTTAGTGTTTATATTTCTCTTTTGGTAATGTATAGAGTGGCTTCCTGTACCAAAGATGCTAAAGCTAGAATGTGGGTGTGGAAACTCTCTGTAGGCACCAACTTGACTTCTCAGTATTCAATGAGTTGTATAGGCATTGTCTTCAGCAATGGGGTCTTGCTATCAGTTTGTGAAGAACAGCTGATATATAGTCTTGGCAACAGCCTGTGTTGTGTGAGAGTTCCCATGGGAGCCCTTTGTTGAGCAACTCAATTAAATGTAACCCAATCTCAGGACTGAAAGTTTCATTTGGTAACAAAAGATGGTCAAGTGTAGCTCTGTCAGCTCCAATACCTGGAGATTTCAGTTAGATCACATTCATGTATGTATGTATGTATGTATGTATGTATGTGTGTGTGTATGTATGTATGTATGTATGTATGTATGTATGTATGTATGTATGTATGTATGTATTTTAGGATGCTTCTACAGAAACAGTTTTCCATACTACTTCTCAATGGCCCTTAATTTTAGCTTTCTGTCACCCCCCAATCACTTCCTTACCCGCTTCACACCTGCTTGTCCCGATTTGATCCTCCTGATAGAATCTCACCACTCATCCACTCTCTTTTCTACTAAGGAGCTCTCTCTTCCTCCATCCTGTTTTTTACTCTGTACCTAACCACTATGGTGCTGTAGCTTGTAAGATTCTAAAATTGACTTAACAACTAGTGTCCACATATAAGCACATATGTACCATATTTCTCTTCTGTATCTGGATTACCTTAGTCAGGATGATATTTTTTAGTTCCATCTATTTGCTTGCAAATTTTATGATTTCATTTATTTTTTTATGGCTAAGTAAAATCCCATTGTTTAAATGTGCCACATTTTCCTTAAGCAGATTTCTGTTGAGAGTCATCTAGGTTGTTTTCAATTTCTAACTGTTATGACTAGGGTAGGAATTCACACAATGGAACAAGTGTCTCTGAGGTAGGATAAAATGTTCTTTGGGTGTAGCTGAATGTTGACATATATTGATTCCTATCTTCCCAAGGAACGGCCACTCTGTATGAGTTTGTACTCCCTCCAGGAATGTATGAGTGTTTCCCTTACTCCACATCCTCACTAGTGTGATCTGTCACTTTTTAAGTTGGTCTTAGCCATTCTGACTGGTTTAACAAAGTGACTTTGATTTGCATTTCCCTTATAGCTAACTATGGTGAACATTTCTTTCTTTAAGTGTTTCCTAGCTACTTGAGTTTTCTCTATTGAGAAGTCTCTGTTTAGATCTGTACCTGATTTTTAAATTGGGTTATTTGTTTTCTTTTCTCTCTATATATATATTTCAGTTCTTCATACTTTGAATATTAGCCCTCTATTTGAATGTATGGTTGGTAAAAAACTTGCCCCATTCTATAGGCTGCTGCCACATCTAAATGACAGTGTCCTTAGCGTTACAGAAACTTTCAGTTTCATGAGGTCTGAATTGTTGATCTTGGTGCCCGTGCTAACAGTGCTCTCTTCAGAAAGTCTTCCCCTGTGCCAATGAATTCAAGGATATTTCCCATGTTCTATTAAAAAAGTTCAATGTATCTGGTGTTCTGATAAGGCCTTTGATTCATTCGGAATTGAGTTTTGTGTAGGCTGATTCGAATGGATCTATTTGGATTCTATTGCATGCAGCTGTTAAGTTTCAACAGTACCACTTGTTGAAGATGCTGTCTTTTTTTCCTGTTTGTGCTTCTTTCAAAAGTAAGGTATCCATAGGTGAATAGTTTTAGAAATCTGAACTAGAGATTGTGATATCTCCTCAAGTTCCTTTATTTTGTCTTTCTTGGTGTGTGTGTGTGTGTGTGTGTGTGTGTGTGTGTGTGTGTGTGTGTGTGTCCATATGAAGCTGAATATTGTTCTTTCAAGATCTGTGAAGAATTGTACTGGAATTTTAGTAGGGATTGCCTTGAGACTGTGGATTGCTTTTGTTAGGACAGTCATTTTTACTATGCTAATCCTATCAACCCATGAATATTGGAGATATCTGAATTACTACATTATTTACTACTTGCTGGTGACAGCATATAAATAAATACAAAGACCGTAAGCTATTTAGTCAGGAACAGTAGTAGTAGAAGTTACTGTTTTCAGTTTCCTTTGTTCCTTAATCCCTTTCTTCACTGACTTGAAGTATTTATTCTACAGGCCTTTCGCTTGTTTGGAAGACTTATTCCAAGCTATTTTATATTATTTGAGGCTATAGTGAAGGCTGCTTTTGATCAGACTTCTTCTCAGTCAGTTTGTCATTTGAGTATAGGAGGGCTGCTGATTTTTGTGAGTTAGTTTTCTATCTTGCTACTTTGCTGGAAGTGTTTGTCAGATGTACAATTTTTCCCAGTAGAAGCTTTTAGGTTCACATATGTAAACTACCATATTATCTGCAGATAAAGGTACATTGACTCATTTCTTTCCAAATCATATTTCCTTGATCTCCTTCAGTTGTCTTATTTCTCTAGCTAAGGCTTTAAATTCTGGATTAAATATATATGGAAAGAGTGGGCAGCCTTGCCTTGTCCCTGATTTTAGTGGAATTGCTTTAAGTCTCTCTTCATTAAAGTTGATGTCGGGTATGGCCTTGCTGTATATTGCCTTTATTATGTTGAAGTGTATCCCTTGAATCCTAAATCTTTGCAGTACTTTTATCAAGAAGGGATGTTGGATTTTGTCAAAGGCTTTTTAAACATATAATGAGATGGTCAAGTGGCTTTTGTCTTTCTGTCTGTGTATACGGTAGATTACATATGTGAACCTAAAAGCAGCCCTCCTATACTCAAATGACAAACTGACTGAGAAGAAGTCTGATCAAAAACAGCCCTCACTATAGCCTCAAATAATATAAAGTATCTTGGAATAAGTCTTCCAAACAAGCGAAAGGCCTGTAGAATAAAAACTTCAAGTCAGTGAAGAAAGGAATTGAGGAACAAAGGAAACTGAAAACAGTAACTTCTACTACTACTGTTCCTAAATAAATAGCTTGCTGTCTTTGTACTTATTTATATGCTGTCACCAGCAAGTAGTAAATAATCTAGTAATTCAGATATCTCCAAAATTCATGGATTGATAGGATTTTCATATGTTGAAGTATACCTGCATCTCTAGGATGAAGCCTATTTGATCAGAGTGGATGATATTTTTGTTGTGTTCTTGAATTTGGTTTGCAGATATTTTATAAGAATTTGTGCATTTCTGTTTAGAAAGGAAATTGGTCTGGAATTTTCTTTGTTGGACCTTCATGAAGTTTGGGTTTCAGGGTAACCTTGAGCTCATAAAATGAACTGGGAAATGTTTTTCCTGTTTCTGTTCTGTGAAATAATTTGATTTGAGGAGTATTGGTATTAGCTTTTCTTTGAAAGTCTGGTACAATTCTCTAAATCTACTAAAACCATCTGTCCCTCAGCTTTTTTGGGGGAGCAGACTGGAAAAAATTTAATTTCTCCTTCCATTTCACTGGAGGTTATACATCTTCTTAAATTGCTTATCTGATCTTGATAACTTTAGTAAGTGATATGTATGGAGAATATTATCTACTTATCTTAGATTTCTGGAGTGTATGTTTTAGAAGTACATTTGTTAATTGGGATTTTCTCTCACCTTTTAGTTAATTTGGATAAAGGTTTGCTAATTTTATTGAATTTCTCAAAGAACTGACTCTATTTCATTGATCTTTTGTATTTTTTAATTCTATTTTATTGATTCCAGCCATTAGTTCTGTTATTTCCTGCCATCTACTACATTGGGGTATGGTTTCTTCTTTTGCTGTTCAGCTGCTAGTATGAGATACTTTGTTTTTTTTTTTAAATGAAGGCAATTAGTGCTATGAGCTTAGCTCTTAGGAAAAGCTTCATTGTGTCCCATAAATTTTGGTATGTTGTGTATTAATTTTCATTCAAGTATAGAAAGCCCTTAAGTTCTTTATTAATTTCTGTCTTGACCCATTTTTTTCATTCCATAGAGAGTTGTTCAGTTTTCATGAGTTTGTAGGTTTGTTGTCGTTGTTGTTGTTGTTTTGTTGTCGTCGTTGTTGATATCCAGCTTTAATTCATGGTGGTCAGATAGAATCCAGGGTGAGATTTCAATTTTCTTGTATCTATTGAACCTTTCTTTGTGTCTGGGAATGTGGTCAGTTCTGGAGAAATGTCCATGAAATGCTGAGAAGATGATTTTTTTTTCTGTTTGGATGGGATATTCTATAAATATCTGTTAGGTCCCTTTGGTTATAAAGTCATTCAGATCCAGCATTTCTGTATTTAGTTTTTGTCTGATTATCTGCCTATTGATGAGAGTGGTGTATTAAAGTCTCCCACTCGCAGTGTGTGATGGTCAATATGTAATTTAAACTGATAGTAGTGTTTCTTTTACAAACTTAGTTGCTTTTCTTTTGGGGACATACATGATAAGAATTTCAATGTCTTATTGGTGGTTTTCCTTTGATGATGATATAGTGTCCTCTATCTCTTCTGCTTAGTTTCAATTTGAAGTCTATTTTTTTTTCCAAAGGATCAAATGGCTACAGCAGCTCAGGTCTTAGGTCCACTTGCTTAGAATATTTTTTCCACCCTTTTACCCTTAGGTGATGTATATCCTTGATGCTAAAGTGTGTTTCTTGGATGCAGCAGGAAGATGGATGCTGTTTTCACATCCATTCTGCTACTCGGTGTCTTTTTATTGTGGAATTGAGGTGCTTGATGTTGAGAGATATCAGTGAACAGTGTTTGTTGGTTCCAGTTGTTGTGTTGTTGTGGTGGTGGTGGTGGTAGTGGTGTGTGTGTGTGTATGTGAATGTGTGTGTTTCCCCTCTTTTGATTTGATGGTCTGAGATTAATTATTTGTTTGTATTGAGCACAGTTAACCTCATTAGGCTCCTGTCTACAAGCATAGCAGAGAAACAGTAACAGTGTGAGGGATTGGGTCTCTCCCATGGTCTCAAGTAGGGACAGTCTTTGATCCACTCAGGCTTTGCTCCATCTTTGCCCCTCCATATCTTGTAGGCCAGACAAATGTTAGGTCAAAGGTTTTGTGGGTGGGTTGGTGTCCTTATCCCTTCACTGGGAGTCCTGCCTGGCTACAGAATGTGGCCTATTCAGGCTCAACGTCCCCCACTGCTAGGAGTCTTCTCCAGGATGAGCGCCATAGACTTCCTGGGGCCAACTCAATCCCAGGTCTCTGATAAATCTCAGAGAGGCACCCCCACCTCTGATTTCTGTTCTCCCACTTGGCCTTCTCTTCCTCACTCTTCCTACTTCTACTCCTCATCCCTGCTCCCTTCCCCATCCCCTCGTCCACCAAGTTTCCTCCCCACATCCACTTCCAATGCCTATTTGATTTCCCTTTCAGGGTGAGAGTCAAGCATTCTTCCTGCCCCTTTGGGCCCTCATTGTAACTTAGCTTCTTTGGGTTTGTGGATTGTTATCCTATATTTTATGGCTAATATCCCCTGATATGTAAGTACATACCATAGATGTCTTTTTGGGTTTGGCTTACCTCACTCAGGATGATTTTTTTTTTCTACTTCTATCCATTTTTCTGCAGATTTCAATATGTCCTTGTTTTTAATAGCTGAATAGTATTCCACTATGTACGTGTACAACATTTTCTTCATTCAGTTTTCAGTTGAGGGACATCTAGATTATTTTTGTGGTTTCTTAATGTCTGTAGAACATCTTCTCCAGATCCTTTAGGCTTTTAGAGTCTCCATTGAAAAATAAGCTGTTATTCTAATAGGTCTGCCTTTATATGTTACTTGGTCTTTTCCTATTGCAGCTTTTAATATTCTTTCTTTGTTCTGTAGGATTATTGTTTTGATTATTATGTGCCAGGGGGACTTTTTTTTTCCAGTCCAATCTGTTAGGTGTTCCTTTTGCTTCCTGTTCCTGTATATTGATTCACATCTCCTTCCTTAGGTTAGGGAAAATTTCTTCTACAATTTTTGTTGAAAATATTCCTATGGCTTTGGCCTGCATTTCTTCTTTTTCCTCTATTCCTATCATTCTTAGATTTCCTACATGTTTTGTGAGGCTTTTTATGGAGTTAACATCTTCTTTGAGCAAGGTTACCATTTCTTCTATCATGTTTTCAATACCTCAATTTTTCTTCTGTCTCTCTTATTCTGTTATTAAAAGGCAGGCCTCTTATGATTCTTCTTTCAATTCCCACGTTTCTCATTTCCAGATTTCTCTCAGCTTGGGTTTTCTTATTTATTCTCAATCTACATTCATGTATTGAACTGTTTTACCCATTTCCTTCCACATTTGCTTGTATTTTCTTTTTATTTATTTATTTATTTATTTTGTTTGCTTGTATTTTCATGTATTTCTTTAAGGGATTTATTAATTTCCTCTTTAGGGACTTCTATTATATTCATACAAACTATTTTAGAATCTTTATCTTGTTCTTCAGTTACATTGTGAGGCTCAGGGCCTGCTGGAGTAGAGCTCTAGTGGAGACATCTTGTCCTGGCTGTTAATGGTGCTGTTTCCACACTAGCCTCTAGGCATCAGGGTTTGAGAAGATTGTAATTCTAGGTGCTCATACCTGATCTTGTCTTTGATGGGGGAGTGGCTGTTCTGTTCCTTGGTTTCTGTTGCCCTCTCAGTTTCTTTGAAGAATGTGGTTATTGGGTATTGCCTGTAGGTAACTTCTGGGATCCTGATAGGTGTGGCCAATGAGGGCTGCAGGTAGGTTGTTTTTCTAGGTAGAGAGCTGACACTTAGAAATGAGGATGGGCTAGGAGGGAGATGCACTGAGCGGGGAGGAAGGCAGGGTGTTCCATCGGGATCTTCTTAGTACCCTAGGGATGGCGGGGGGAGGGGGGGAGGGAGCAGATAAAGAAGAGAGGAGGCAGCAGACAGTCTACTGCAGAGCTAGGGATGAGATTGGGGGATTGGGTTCAGAAGAAAGGACAGGGAAGTAAAGATCTGAAGTTAGCCTGACTGTTTCCCTGGCCAGAATCCCAAGGTTGTTTGTTTAAGTTGGACTTTTTGTTTGCTTGGTTCATCTTAGACGTAGGTGATGTGTGGTTGAGGAGAAGTCATTCTCAGGGTAGAAAACTTCTATTTCTCCTCTTTCCAAGATGGATGTGTTCTAAAGATGGAAATGAAAGGAAACACTGTTTACTTAGGGCTTGGTATAGACTCAGTAAGGTGGGTATCTCTGAAAATAATGACATGTAAGGAAATTGTCAGTGTGCCTACCTGTGCATCATTTCCCATGTCAAAGTTTTTGCTTTTGCTTTTTGGGAAGGACTTCCTTTCTGTCATATCCTCAGCACTGAAGTTCAAACAAAACTCATAATTTCAGTGTGGATATATATTCCTCACCTGAATACCTGTAGCTCTTGTCACACTTAATGTTTTCTGTTTACTTTTTACTATAGTTCAATCTCCAATGTCTAATAATGCTTTATAAACTCTATTACATTATAAATTTAAGGGAAAACTTTTCATAGTGTTGTTTAATGTAGTGCTTTGTATTCAATAAATATTTTCAAAACTAATGAATAAACTTATTTTTGATAGCCTAACATTATTTCTCTTATCCTTTCTGTGTTTTCTCTTTCTCTCTTTCTCTCTAATTCTTCTTTTATGTCATACACACTTTTCACATAGTATTATTTGAAATTTGTAAAGATGAGCATCTCTCTTAACTGGCTAAGCAATGTTGAGGAAAAGTAAAAAAATCAATCAGAGAAAGAAAGAAAATGTCCATTTCTAAAACAATTATTGGTCACTGCCATAGAAATGGAGAATAAGTATGTAAAACTACACAGAAACTTGAGACTTCTTTCATGAAAAGTAAAATTCTAACTTCCATTGTCATAATATTTAGTATCACTGAGACACTGAAATAGAAAGAAGACTCTTTAGAGTTGATAATCATGTCAACAATGGTTTATAATGCTGCAGAGGTTTTTATATTTGTATTTATGACTAATACCCCCAGATGAGGAGGAAGGACATACGAATGCAGACAGGTAGGGTTGGCTGACTTTATCCAGCAGCTGAGTCCTAAGGTTAGACGCTTGTGTATATTATTGATAAGGAAGTTCAAGAAATCAATTCATTGAAAAACTGTTGAACAAGAAAGAAAAGGAAGGAGGAAAGGCCATTGTTAAACTCTTACTCATTGATAAATATGTTAAAATATTACATTCCCTTCCACTACTTAGTTCTCATATATTCGTTACTACCTCCAGTAGGCCTACTTGTAATTACAGATGTACAGTTTTATGTCCGCATTTGTAGCTTTATAACATATAGTTCCCCCATCAATATGAATCACGAGAACAAATACTTTTTAATGGCTGTATAAAGTCAAAATGTTTGTGTACATCATAAAATTCTGTACCTACTTTGTCATTGTGGTTCAGTCCCCTAATGTCCATTTATCTGTTTTAAATTTCTCCCTCATGAATGATCACTCCCTGCTTACCTTAGTAACTTGTAAATGCAAAGTCGGCTAAATCTATTCCCTCTGGGGGACTTCTGCATCTTAAAGGAAGCTAATGCTACACATTACCTTTAGGGTCATGGTTCT
The DNA here is from genome assembly GCF_964271855.1 of Acomys minous. Lineage (NCBI taxonomy): Eukaryota > Metazoa > Chordata > Mammalia > Rodentia > Muridae > Acomys > Acomys minous. The sequence goes on from NC_140492.1 coordinate 65,442,091, forward strand.
TTACAAGAACAGGGGTTCAATGATGGTACAACAGAAATGACTGTGACCTAGGACTCAAGAAATCTGACTTCTCTCTATCTCTACCTGTGGCTTCCTCAAATTAAAACTCCTGCTCTATGTACAGGTCAGGCACAGAGCTCACATATGTGCATGGATGGATCTGGTTAGGGTTTGCCACTTTAAGGAGCATCAGAATCATCAGGAGGGGGGAGTTTGCTAACTTTAGGTCATCCAGACCCCCATCCCATGTTGGGAGGTCTCCTTAGAGTCCAATAGGGTGCATCTCTAGCAATTCCAAGATGTGCCAATGCTTTTGGCCCAGGAGCCACTTTTTCTCCCTAGGAATTGGGCTAGGATACTAGGATGCAGGAAATCAAAACACTAGGCTACAGAGTAAAAACAGAACTTTTGTCTAGAGAAAATCAGAAAAATCTGTTACTGGATTCTTTTTTCTTGAGTAGAAATAGATCTTTGGGGCCTTCTGAGTGATGCTTTTCTTGTTAATGCTGTCATGATTTAGAGATAAGATGTTACTCTTGACTGTCTGTATAAGAGAATTGTTCTAAATTGTGTTACTTGCACGAAAGTTGAATTGGAAGAAAACAAGGATAAGCAGTCAAGTCTACATTAGCTAGCATGCACATTTAACAATTCCATTACTTACTCAATCGCTAGAAAATCATAGGCCTAAGCCATGGAACACCCTGTCTCTCAAAATGCAAACACATGGTTCTAGACAATTGTTTGTTTGTTGTTTGAATTTTTGCTTCCCAGAATTTTTTAATAGTTAAAAGAAAGTCCTTTCTAGTTGAATAAGTTTTGTTTGTTTGTTTGTTTGTTTTACCATATTGAGGAAGCTACTTATGGCCAAGAGCTCTGGTTTAGCTTGATGGATAAATTACTACTGCAGACAGCAAGCGGTCCTCAGTGACTAATAAAAGAAATTGCTATGTCTAAAACCCAGCTTGGATCCCATGTTTACACTGTATATGTAGACAGCAAAGGAAAACAACATGATTTAGGTCACATGGATTCTCTACCTAGTAATTAGGCCGTGAGGGCGGAGCAACAGTGATGTTCAGCCACTGAGTAGGAAGCAGGAAACAACTTGGCCGATGAAAGAAAATTGGAGAGCCAGTCTCTGTACTCCGTGAGTTTCACTGAGGGTCTCCGGATCATCCTGTGTGGTCCCAGGGGGTGAGCGTGAGGCCTAGACCTAATTACTTCAAAGCATAAAGAGGATAAATGGTGTTTACTAAACAGCCATTGTCTACAGGCAGGGATTGGAGCATGAAGCTTCTGAGAGAAATTTACCTAAAAATAGAGTTGCTGTTAGAGATAACAGACTATTACTGGATGCAGCCACACTGATTCGAGGTCAATCTTCATTTCTTCTAACAACCCTTCTGGTCACTCCTGCTCTCAGCCTCTTGGGCCCTAATTTTATTTTTCTATCTCATCTTCCTATTTCCAGCCTTGTCACTTGAAGTCCCCTTTAGTCGCAGTAACAATATAAAGACATAGCTTGTTCTGAGCCTATGAAAAACCCTGGTCAACCCTTAACACCACAAAAAAAAAAAGAAAATAATAAGCGCATAATACTACCACTTAAAATATTTGAATGACTTTAGACCATGCCTGGAATAGCCGCTGAATCCCTGGCAAAAGCTGCCACCCTGTTGTGCCCTATGTCCACACGCTCCAGACACCTACCGCTTGCTATGTTTGAGGACAGGCAGCAGGTGAGCTTTCCATGGCCTGTTTGCACCTGCTGCAGGGGCTGTCACCTGCGAGAAATGTGGGGCTCCCGTCCCAGACCTCAGCGACATGTTTCCTCCGTAGAAAAACCCACCTTTCCACCCTCCGTATGATGACAAAACTCTGGCTCACACCCCATTTACACCCAGTACACACCACATACTTGTGTTCTGCTCACGGACTCCATCAACTTTCATTTGCTTAAAGGTTTGTTGCTGTCTTTCCACTTGCTAGTATGTATATTCCAAAGGGGGAAAATGTCTTAATTCTTTTATTTACAGTTGTATTCCTAGTAACTGGCAAGTAGATGGATGTAAAGAAGAAAGGGGGGTCAGAAAAAAAGAAGAGATGAAGTTTTATGTATTTATTTTAGGCAGTTCTGGAGTCAGAAAATGTGGCTGAAGATTTGCACATGTTGCTAATGCAAGTTTCAGTAAGATTAACGGTTCTCAACCTTCCTAATGCTGTAACCCTTTAATATAGTACCTGACACTGTAATGACTCCCAGCCATAAAATTATTTCCACTGCTACTTTATAACTGAAATTGTGTTACTTTCATGAATTGTAATATAAATAGCTGATATACAGGATATCTAATAAGAGACCCCCTCCCAGTGGTGGTGGTGGTGGGGGTCAAGACCCATAGGCTGAGAAGCATTGGTTTTCAGCAGTTTCAGGCTGTTTGTTTTCTGTTTGTGTTCTATGTTAGTATTGACAATGGAATCTGGAGCTCTACTCATTCTACGGAAGCACTCTACCATGAACCGATTTAAGGATCAATAAACATGAGCATGATCCACTCAACCTACCCTCTCCTGCTACAAATTCTCTGACTGACCGACTGCTGTCTTGGAGATGGAGAGCCGGAAGGCTAGAGAGGTTGGTTTGTCCAAGGTCAGGAGGAGAACTTACACTTGCTCTTTCCACTACATCACCCGCCGGGGAATTTCTTAAACCCTCCGGACAGACTTACACCTTTTAGCTAAAGAAGGCAAGAGGGAGTGCAGAGTCCTTATTTTTAAACCTGCATTCAGTGGAAACCTTCGGTCAAGCAGGTGGCCGTGATGTTGTGAACCTGGCTCAGCAAGGGAACACTGAGGTCATGGTATTTTTCACATTTAGCAACATCAAAAATACAGAGATGATGTAAACTTCCTAAGACCTGTTGCCAGCCTAGTGATACTGGTAAATCTGAGCAGGAGGCTGCATCATTGGTCACAGCCGGCATGTGCGGGGCCAATGAGCTCTCTCGAGCGAAGAGGGATGCTCAGATGGCTGCCTTGGATTCACATCCTGCTTACAGTAATACTAGCAAGGCTGCTTGAATTTCCTATTAGATACATGACAAAAATATCCCATGATGTGAAGAAGCTGCTAAGACCAAACAGTAGCCACCTCACAGAGTTGACAGATTTAATGCCTAAATGCACTTAACACGCTGCATACGTGCACAGGCACTCAGCAACATTTGATAAAAGCACCATTTGATTTTTAAAATTTTTAATTTATTTTTTATCCTTAGTTTGTTTTTATTTTATTTTCAATTTTAATTTTATCTAGTTTTAATGGAAATGAGAGAGAATCTGGATTTTTAGTCTTGTGGGACTGCTCACCATACCAACTTTCCTGGATGGTGTGCACAGTAACACCACACCGCCCTTTAATGTAAGAACCATGACACAGCACAGGCTAGACCCAATAATGATGCTGACCATAATCACTTGCGTTCAAAGGAAACAATTAAAGCCATAGATAAAGAAAAAAGCAACAGACAGAGACCTGACCCAAAGAGAAACAGACAGGAATTAGAACACAAATCTCCAATCCGTTGTGGTAGCACACCCTGACATCCTAGCGCTCAGAAGAGGCAGTAGGTGGATCAGAAGCCAAGGGCGGACATCTTCACCTACATAGCAAACTCCAGGCCTGGGATACATGAGACTCTGCCTCAAGGGAAGAAGAAAGGAACTCGGATCTTTCCTTCTTTCCTGGTCTCTTTCTTTCTTCTCTGCTTCAAAACAACATTCTTACTGAAATTTAGTGTAGGCTCATTTAAAAGATCAAATCTCCCAAAGGTGCATAATGTGCTGGTTTGATATTTGCGTGCATTATTAATGATTACAGTCATCAACTAAGTCATCAGCTACAACTCATGCAGTGTGTATCCCTAGAACTTGTCTATTATAGCTGTAACTGTCACCCACCTGTCTTCCTTGCATCCTTGTGCTGGTTTATTTTAAATTCTTTCCTTTGTATATTACATAATCTTAGCAAATATATATACACACACACAGACACACAGACACACACACACACAAACACACATACACACACACACACACATATAGAGAGAGAGGTGGGGGGGAGATTAAAAGGAGTAAAACAAATGTTACCCTATAACACCCCTGCTAGAAGCCATAAAGCCCATTACCTGGTGTAGATTATCTCCTAATTGAGGTGGTGGTTAGGAAAGGTCACAGAAACCCCCAAATGAATGCAGACTATTGACATTGCTCTTGGTTGCTAACTAAAACTTGAGAGTAATATTCTGTTGTTGAAGACATCGTGTCTTCACAAGTCACAGGACATAGAAAAATAAAGCTGGTGTGGATCTGAAAGCTTCCTCCATGGTGGTGGCTTTCCCGGGGCCAGAAAGTGCTATTTAGGATTCTGGCAAAGGCAAGTCATCAACAGTCTTATGAGGCTGCAAAACCTGTGAGCTACAAAGACTCACCAGCCTCACACGCTGTACCCGTTGGTGCAATAGTGGCACAAATATTATGGGAGCAAGCAACAAATTTCTGCTTGTATTTAACTCCTGTTGCACAGGATAGAAGTCATGCCTGGTCCTGTAACCCTGGCCAAGATTCAATAGCTCAGGAGGTCATCGGGCTTAGGGGAGACCCTACCACTATTGTTTTCCTAAATGTATATAGTATCAAACCTCCTTCTAAATACTTACCTTTATATACGTATATAAACACACCTCTCATCCCTCATTAGAAATGCTTTTTATTTGCAGAGGTCAGTGTTTCCTACAGAGAGAGACCCACAGCTTTTGTTTGGCTATAAACGGGACATCTATATCACTCTTCCTCCCCTCAACACTCAAGAGTAGACATGGAAAGATTGTAAGAACAAGAGGCCAGGGAGGTATGATGTAAAACAGTCTCTTCTGGATGGGGCATGGCTGCTTTATTCATGACCATGCACAGTAGCTATGGTTGCTTACACAAGGTTAAGCCAGCGAGACCATCTCAGAGTGGATGGAGGGTCCTCACACCATCCCAACTGTAGCGTTGTAGCTATTGCCGGTTGATAGCATCTGGTAGTAGGACAGTCAGTGTTCTGCAGCAGTGTGTTTCCTGGTACACTGCTGGTGTTCCAGTGGATGGCCCTAAATCCATGTGCATAAACTGGCAGTGTTAACTAGACTCAGTGAGTTTTCAAAAAATTAAGAAAACATGACACTGAGAGGGGTCATGGGGGGTGGACAGATGTTGGTGTGGTGGATATGATCAAAACAGGGTGTATATATATAAAATCCTCAAACCATAAATAAAAATATTATAAAAAAAGACACAGTTCTATTTGTAATTTAGTAGCTCAAGTAGATTTGAGTAGTTTTTTGTTGTTATTGTTGTTGTTGTTTTAATTTCAATAGAAGAGGACAGCCCATGTATATTTTACTGCACATGGAGTCAAAAACAGTAGCCTGTATCTAAGGGCATCTCAGCATCCAAAGCTCTATTATTCTTTCTTCATAAAATGATCTCCATCCAGCTATCCTGGAATAGATCCAATATATTGTTAAAACTTCCATGCTCACCATGAAGGCCAAGGTTGATTTCAGTGGGTACAAGATCTACCCCAGACTGGACATGGGCAGCGGGCTGACAAGAAGGCTTTCCACTTTATTAACGCAAAATGTGAACCTGCATTCCTTTCTGAAAGGAATTCTCAGCATACACACTGGACCGTCCTTTACAGGGGAGAACACAAAAACGGACAGTCATAAGAAATTAAAAAGAAAGTGCACTGCACTGTGCAGCACACAAACTGCATCTTTTGTTGTTACAATGGTTGAAAAGAATCAGAATCCAGAAGATAGTAAAGGTCCGTAGCAGCAGACTATGAGCTGCCAAGGATGAGAGAGAGAGAGAGAGAGAGAGAGAGAGAGAGAGAGAGAGAGAGAGAGAGAGAGACAGAGACAGAGACAGAGACAGAGAGACAGACAGAGAGAGAGAGAGAGAGAGAGAGAGAGAGAGAGAGAGAGACAGAGACAGAGAGAGAGAGACAGAGAGAGAGAGACAGAGACAGAGACAGAGACAGAGACAGAGACACAGAGAGAGACAGAGAAGAGAGACTGAAAGAGGGAGGGAGGAAGGGAGGGAAGGAGGGAGGGAGGGAAGGCAGGTGGGCGGCAGACATCAAGGAAGAAGGCAATGGCTGCTGCCAAGGCCCCCACAAAGGCAGCATCTAAACAAAACAAAAACAAAAACGTGAAGCCTGTAAAGATCTCTGCTCCCAGAATCAGTGGAAAATGCTAATGTCGTAGATCAGTGTTGTAAGGAAAGACCCAGCCCGAACTCTTCAAAACAGCAAAAAATATCTAGGGAAGCACAGCCAGCAATTAGGACCCAGAGTGTTATTATAACAACCAGTAAAGATAAGCATCAGTTCTTTAGAAATAGCCCATGGTTTGTAATCCTAACACTCAGGAGGCTGAAACGGGAGAATTTTGTTTCTACATGAAAGGACAAAGCCAGAGTCTCCAGAAACAGAGGATTATAATCTTACAGGTTGTTTTTTGTTTTTGTTTTTGTTTTTACAAAGAATAACTCTGTTGCTAATCACACTTCTAATGGGGAGGAATTCACACTTGCTCTTCAGTAGAACGATCCATGAAAGTATCCGTGGCTCCATATTTTGTAACTAAATCTTCATGAATAGATAATCAACACTACCTGTCTTGCCTGCCCTGGCTTTAGCGATATGCTCTTTCATAAGTGAGCTGTGTTTCTATGGATTTACATACAACTTCAGGATGGTTTCCCTAAGAAGCTGAACACCAAAGAAAGTGCAAAACAAGGCATGTTTTTCTCTATAGGGGAAGGTGGGGAAAATAAGTGTTTCCTTTTTAACTGCTAGTTCTATCTGCTTACATTATTGTACAGAGAGAAAGAGATGGAAGAATCTATAAGCCAAGACCCTGAATGCCTGTGTGCCCTGTGTGCCCACTGGTTAGATAGATCGAGGTTTATCTGTCTCTGGGTTCAGTTCTGTGATCTGTAAAACAGGGATGGAATGTTCTAGGTGATACTAGATGATTCATGTAACTAGTAAGAATTCCAAGATCTGTCATCAAACACCAAAAGGCTTAGGAAGTGGCACACATACATTTCTCTACTCCCACACGTGCCGAGGGATGACTTAGCTGCAGAAAATAGCTTTGCTCCTCCCTGTAGCCCCAGCCTTCTCCAATGCCAAGCAGCTGGCTGGGTAGGCAGATGCACGTGGGACTGCAGAGGACTACAAAGTTGTGGGTAATTTAGGAAGCAGTGTTTCACTGGGAGATAATTTGGGGGTTTTTACTCTCACATTCTTGTGGACCCCGGACACTGCTAATTCCATCTCTCCATGTAGGTTGCTCTTTCTTAGGGGTCTTCCCCTGCCAGTGTTCCGCTGAGCGATCTTTCTGTTCCTGTTTGTCACAACAGCCTTCCAGTCCATGGTTAGCTTTGTTCCCCTCCTGTCCATTTCCCTCTTTTTTGTCCAGGTGAAGTTCTCTAGCACACATAGCAAACCCTAGTCAAAACCTACTTAAAAAGCCAACAGCCTCTAGTCACCTTCATGATAAATTATGAATGGTTTGGCCTAGCCATCTCAGTTTCTGGCCCCACTGGCTCAATGCCACGAGTGCTCCAGCCCACATAAATGTGCTCATCCAGAATTTTAGACTGTGCCCAGTGAGAATTTCTACTGCGTCAGTTCTCACACACATCATCTATTTAATCTGGAAATAATACTTTAAGGAGGCAATGGTGGTTTTCAGGAGAAGTTGGGTATCTGCCCCAATGTTCTTTATGTACACAAGAGTGGGGCCAAGCTCAACATAGGCCCATTCCCTCCTGCTGTTTCCACACACCCAGGCTGCCTACAAAGAAACTACACTTTCAGTTACTTATACATGCTGGCCCTTCGATCTAGAATGTTCTTTTCATTCCAGCCTGTCATCTTGATCCTCACTTTTCCCTCTGTTTGAGGTAGGGTCCTTGTTTGTCACTTTGCCTGACAGGCTGGCTGGCTCATGAGCTTCTGGGGTTCTCTTGTATGTAACCATTCCCGACCCCCACACATTTTATCCTAGGAACCCTGAGATTATAGACATTTATTACATCCTTGTTTTACAAGGGATGTGTGGATTTGAACTCGGATCATCATGACTACGTGGCAAGTTTTTTTTTTCTGTATCCATTGTTTGCTTGTTGCTTCTCTGTTGTCATAAACTCCATGACCAGAAGTAATTTGATAAAGAAAAGGCTTTATTTCACCTTGCAACCTGGAGTCTATCATCAAGAGAAGTCACGGCAAGACCTGGAGGCAGGACCTTGAGGCAAGAGCTGAAGCAGAGGCCATGAAGTAGTGCTGGACTCAGTATGTTCTTCATACTTCTCAGCTCACTTTTTTTTTATGCTATCCAATACCACCTGCAAAGGGAGGGTACCACCCACAGTGGGCTGGGCATCAATCATTAATGCAGAAAATGCCCCATAGACTTATCCATAGAGGAACTGATGAAGATGGCTCCTCAGCTGAGTTTCATTCTTCCCTGGTAACTTTGGTTTGTGCCAAATGAACAAAAGCTAACCACCACATCCATTGTATTATTTATTAATTTTTCCATGCCTGTTTGCTTTATGGATAAATAAAACCTGAATGAGGATTTTCTTTTTTTTAATTAGACTTTTTTATTTTTTACATATACATTTATATTTTATCCATATATACAATAAACTACCTACAGCAAGAAGAACCATAACACAATCAGGAATTATATAAATGTTACATTCTTAGTGTTTTGGCTATTTGTATTTGACAGCCTTGAAGAAAACTTCTTTCCTATCTTGGTGCATCTAAATTTCTGAATGTAAATCAATCTCCATCACATCTTGTCTTTATCAACTTAGAACACCTATCTATACCTAAAAAACATCTTAGCCCCTACACAACTAAGCTTCATTGTAAAACTAAGCTACTTGGTCTTTAGTTCTATCAGAGACTTGAGAAGGAATAAACTTGATTACCTGATTATGCCAGGAGTACAGTTTAGTAGATTTTCAAATGAGAAGATGACAAAGACAGTTTTCTACCTGAATAGTTACCCAAAATTCTCTATAGTGTTGGAGCATCTGGCCCAATATATCTGACAGACATAATGGTGAGGCAGGAACTATTGAGGACTTGCTTACCCTGTCCTGGCAGAGTTTGGCCATCAACTCTGTCTGCATCCAAGCTTGCTCTTTTTAAGGCAAAATTCTGTCTGTGGGAAAAATGGGGAGATTTTGCCCAGTGGCTTGTTTGCCACATTTGAAGATATCTCCATAAGGAGGTTCTTTGATGCTCATCATCTTCTTTGAGATAGTCTGGGTGTTGCCAGGAGTTAACCTGCGTCATTATCAGTGAATCTTTAAAATAATAAAAACATTTTTAAATGCCATATTCTGCATGTCTCTGAGGTTTTTGAAGACCTTATCTAACTATCCTACCTTATCTTTCTATAGAATCATATCTTCTGCCATGCCTAAGATGTATATTCTTGTGATAAAAATAGAGCAGTGATTGACATGACCATTATTTGATCAGCTAACAATTAACTTGTATAATTTATTTATCCTAAACACCCTGCAATAGCACTTTCAAAGTATTGGAAGTAAACCTTGTATTATAATTGAGTTATATGGATACAATACCTCATATTAGAGTAGAAATAGATAGGTAGAAATATGTATAAAGAATAAAAATTCTATATGACTCTAACTAGAATTGAGCTTATTATATTCAGTCATTTTTGAGGGCTCTTCTAACCCATCTAGCACCAAAATAATTGAGATAGAGACTTATTTGATTGATTTATTTAAACAGCTTTAAGCACAATAACTCGGCAAGCATGCTTTAAACCGATTTCCTATGCTGGTCTGTTATTTCCCAGCTATACTCCCCAATTTACTTGTCAATATTTGTCCTATATGGGCTGGATCTGCTCCATCAGTGTACGTCGTTTTTCTATCTTCTTCCCTTTTTCTTCTCCCTACCCCCAGCCCCCTCGTGGTCCCTACCTGAGACCCCAAGCTTGGGAACCGAAGCCCCTCCTACCTCTCTTCTCCCCAGTTTCAGGCTGCCCAGTCCTTTTTTTATACAACCAATCGTAGATACCTGGGGAGCGAAGTTTACACAACAGTGTTTGGTGTACATGACAATGCTCTCCTCTGGACTGCATCCAGATACTGGGGGCCAGACTTTAGCATCTGGGTACTCAGAACATCGGAACCACCTCCAGCACACACATCCATCAAGGCAGCCTCCTGGCTCCAACCCTTCTGTTAATGAAGTCAAAACTATCCCGTCAATTATAGGAGAAACATTTACGTGCATGCCTGAGACTCCTCTCGAACTAGAGCTATTCACCCGGCACTTGGTGCAATGCCTCACGTGTCCTAGGTGCTAACAAGGAGCAAAGACATAATTCTAATACGTCTATTTTATCTTTATTATGTTTACTTTGGGATTTGGATCTCACAGAAAAGTACTGGAATGCAACCACTATATATTCCCATAGTCCTGGAAGCTGGCAGAGAAAGACACTCACAAAAGAGCACAGCTCAAACTTTAAAAAGAACTCATTTGCTCCCAGAAACATTATATACTACTCGTAACAAAATGGATTGCTTCTAAAATAAACTGCAAAACATTTTCGTGTAAATGACTAAAATCCGCCCCTCCCCCAACGAGATTGTGTCTAAAAATAGATATTTTTTTCCTTATGCTTTTCCAGCAGTAGTTTGCTACCAACCTTAAAGTGAAACAAGTCTCTATTTTTTTCTGTGGGTGTAGGGTGGGTTGTTCCCCTGAGTGATTCCTGGCTAAAGAGAGGACCGGATGGGCTTCAGATAATTGTCACATTCTCAGTTCATTAATCAAGTACAGCAACCATAAAGGCTCCAGCAGAGGGCTCAATTTATGGTTTTTGAGGGACGTATTATCGCAGTCACACGGTGAGACCCCCTAGGCTGGGACAAACACGCCAGTTTCCGTTAGGAAGAAAGCACACATCTCGGCATGTACCACAGCAGTGGGGCCTCATTTCCACAGGACCTGCAGCTGTTCTGAGAGAAGGTAACGGGGAGTCTCGGTGGACGGTTGCTTTATCTTTGTGACATGGCGCTAATGCTCCTGGTAGTGACTGCAGAAGACGCTGTTCTCTCCTTTGGCTGTGCGAGTCACTCCTCAGGCCTCGGGGTCCTACCTAAGTGCCATGAGTTCACCTCTCATCTCACTTCAGGGACAGAATACTCTTCCCTGTGCGAATCCTGTTAGCTGCACATTTTCACGTCAATCTAAAACATCTTCGCTGCCCAGATGAGCGGAAAAGAATCTGTGCTGGTTTTCACGTCAAGCAGGAATGCCCCGTTCCTGTCCTATGAAGCGTCTACCAACCTAGGTTCTTCAGGGTGTGGCTCCATTATTATCTTCCCCCCAAAAGTACCCTTGTCCAAATCTGATGAGGATCTTCTCTGTGCTAACACGGTGGCCGGTCAGGCAGGTGGTTATGTCCAGCGAATGAATGACTAAAGAGCAAGTTTGTTTTGCTTTGCTTTGGTTGTTTGCAATAAAACTTAAGAATTACTTACATATGGCTATTTTTTCCTGAAAATATATGATATCAAAAGATAATCAGTATTTCTACTAAAATCAGGAGAAAGACAAAAATGTCCTCTCCATTCATGTTCAATGTAGTGCTTGACGTCTTAGCTAAAGCAGTAAGACAAGCAAAGGGCATAAGGAGATACAAATAAGGCAAGAAGCCAAAGAATTCCTATATGCAGAAGATATAACTATATATATATATATATATATATATATATATATATATATATATATATATATGACTCCAAGACTCCATCAGAAAACTTTACAAGTAATAAATAAATCTAAAAAATATCAATATACCAGAATGAAGACATAAAAATTAGTAGCCTTCTGAAATACAAATGACAAACATACCAAGGAAAAAACAAAAGAAACCATCCTATTCAGTTGTATTGAGAGAGAGAGGAATAGGAACAGTAGACATCTTGTTATGTTTCTAATTTTGGTGGAAACATTGATCTTTGTTCCCATTTAGCCTTAAAAATACTAAATTAACAAAATACCTTGAAATTGTTCTAAAAAAGGAAAACACTTAAGTAATAAAAACTTTAAGACATCAAAGAAACTGAAAAAGACTCCAGAAGATGGAAAGACCACCCATGGTCATGAGTTGTTAGGATTCATATTGTGAAAATGAATTTTTCCATTCTGCCAAAAGCAATTTACAGATTTAATTTAATACTTTTCAAAATTCCAATGCAATTCTTCACAGAAACAAAAATAAAATCTTAAATTTTATATTGAAACATAAAACCCCCAGGATGGCTAAAAATAATTCTGAATGATAAAAGAACTAGTGGAGGTATCACCAACATTCCTGATTTTCATTTTATGCCACAGACCTATAATAAAAACATCAGCACACTGGCAATAACAAAAACAAAGCAAAAACAGGCACATTGGTGACTGAATATCACCAATGAAGTATCATTGAGTTTTGTTGTTTTTGTTTTGTGTTGTTTTGCTTTGGGAGGGTTATATCTTTTTTCTTTGTCTCTATTCAGTTAATTTGGGCTTTGATTTTTTTCTTCTTCTTGCCATCTTGTGGATTTGGGTTTGATTTTCTTGTTTTTCCAATTTTTTCTTTTTGTTGTTGTTGTTGTTGTTTGGTTGGTTGGTTTTTTGTTTTGTTTTGTTTTGTTTGGTGTTTTTTGTTGTCGTTGTTTTTGTTTTGTTTTTTCTGAGACAGGGTTTCTCTATGTAACCTTGGCTGTCCAGGGCTCACTTTGTAGACCAGGCTGGCCTGGAACTCACAGAGTTCTCCCTGCTTCTGCCTCCCCTAGTGCTAGGATTACAACATATGCCACTGTGTCCAGTTGTTTTTTCCAAAATTTTAAATCACATCTTTAAATCATTTATTTGTGTTCTTTTTCATGTTAATAACAGGCACTTAGAGCTGTGAATTTTCCTTGTAGGACTACTACCTTTGGTGTGTCCCAAAGGTTTTTTTATATTGTCTTTTCATTTTGATTAAGTTCCAGGACTTTAAAATTTTTCTTTCTTGTTTCTTCTTTGACCCATTCATCATTCAGTAATGAGTTATTAATTCTCCATGTGTTTGTTTAGTTACTAGAGATTTGTCTGCTGTTGATTTTTAGGGTTTATTTTTCCCTAATGGCCAGATAGGATATATGAAATCAGTTTAATCAGTTTGAATCTATAAAGATTTGTTTTGTGTACCAGAAGGTGGTCTGTTTTAGAGAAGGTTCCATGGGTTTCTGAATATATATTCCTTGGTGCTTGTCTGGAATATTCTGGTAAGTCCATTTGATAAATGAAAGCATTTAATTCTGATGTTTCTCACTTATTTTTGTCCACATGATGCATATATTGGAGAAAATGGGTTACTGAAATCATCTACAATTATGGGTTGATGTTAATCTGTGTTTGTAATTCAAGAAATACACTTTAAATTTAAAAAAGTAAACTGTGTGCACCATAGTTTGGTGCATATATATTTAGAATAATATTTTTAAAAAATCATTTCTACATAACTGGTAGATTTGGAGTCACGGGAGATACTGCTTTGATCCTTCATTTTGTTTACATTTTTGCAATGCGATATAAGCATGTAGACTTTCATTAGTTTTATGTCTCATATGGACAGAACAGGCTTGAGCAGGCTCTGAGGGTAAGTTTGAGACTGAAGAACGGCTCTGCCTTAGGTGGGGTGAGGTCAGGTGGACAAAACTGGGGGAGGAGTAGCAGGCAGGACGTATGGCTTATTCCAAACCTGAAAGTACAAGGGTAAACACGGGGGATGGGAAAGCTGTCTAGATCAGGTGGACTCAATTCACTAGAGCCTCTAAATGGCCTTTTCGTTTGAATGATGGTGTTCTTTGCTGCACAGAAGCTCTTCAGTTTCTTAGCTTTCTGTTTGTCGGTTCATAGTGTGAATGCCTGAGCTACCACCAGGATAAGGATTTTGCTGTGTCTATAAATTCAATCTTATTCCTTTCTTTTCTCTTTCATATTCAGGGAAGCAGGTCTTGTGTTGAAAGTTGTTCCTTGGAGTATTTGGAGCTGAATATTGTGCAGTGTAAGAGATTAGGTTCTAGCGTCATTATTTTATAGGTAGCTATCCAGTTTGACCAGCACCATTTGAAGATGCTTTGTTTCGTCCCGTATTTTTGGCCTCATTGTCAAAAGGCAGTTACATGTCGGGATTTAAGTCCAAGTCTGTAGGCTTTGAACTTTTTCCTGCTTTATTTATTTATTTAGATGCTTATACCTCCCTTCCAACACACCTACCCTAGATAGGGGAGAAAAAAGGTTAATGGGAGCAGGAGAAGTAGACATTTTTTTTAGATTCAGTTGTTTGGAGTGATTTCACTCTTTGTCGTCAGGATTCCAGCAGCAATTCAGCAAAGGTGGCTGCAACTGGAGCAGCAGATGGAACCCAAAACCTCAAAGCATTCTCTGGTGCAGTTCTTTCTAGGAGCATCTGGAAATGGAGCAATGAATAGCCAAGCAATAAGAGGCAATGCCAAAAGCAAAAAGCCAAAAAATCCAAGCCTCTTGTTTTGGGATATATATCCTCTCAGAGTCTGTACTAGATTGTTTATCAGCCTGCAAAGATCATGTCCCCACAAGAGGTGGTTCCTCTTCTAGTGGACAAACATCATCTGTTCTCTTACAAGTCTGTTTCCAGCAGAAAAAAACACCACACACCCTCATAGAAGTCTAAAACAAAGACATGTTTACATCCACTAAATATTCCACTTTCTATTAAAGAAATAAACATACAATAAGAATAATTATGAAAATTATCATGTAAAAGTTACATTTACAAGGTCCAGTCCATTTGTATTTGACAATCTTGGAGAAAGTATTTCATTATCTTTCCTATCCTAGTGAGTCCTATCCTAGTGTCATAAATCACTTTCCTATCATAACTTATATTTATAAACCTAAAACCATATTTTTAGACCTCAAACAACTAAAGCTTAATTACACTAATACTATGGCTATCTAGTCTTCAACCCCATCAGAGACTTAAGAAGGAAATACTATTTAATATGTAGTAAGTACAGGCATACAGCTTCCAAAAGTATAGAAATGACAGTGACAGTTGATTGCCCAGACAGTCACCAAAGGTCTTTCTGTATCGTTGGGGCATCCAATCTTCAGCCTACTGGCCCAGGATATCTGACAGACCTTTCTGTGAAGCAGAAATTTTGAAGGACTGGCCCATCTATTCTGTGATTCCGTTTCATTAACATAAAGGAAGTTAAAGACAAAATTGGCATGGCCATCTCAACAGTGGCAAGAAAAGCCTCTGACAAAAGGAAATATTCCTTCAAGATAAGAGTCCTAGAGAAAGCAGAGGGACCATACCACAACACAAGAAAAACTATATATGAGAAAACCACAGACACCACCAGCCTAAATGGAGAAAACACTTGAAAACAATCCCACTGAAATCAGAAAACTAAAAAGATACAAATAGGAAAAGAAATCAAGCTATCTTGCAGGGGGCATGATATTATAAATAAGAGATATCAAAAATTCTATCAATAAAACATCTAGAAATATAAACAATTGCAGCAATGTGTCAGAATAAAGAATAAACTTGCAAAATTCAGTGTCTTTTAAACACATCATCAACAAAAATATAGTAAAAGAGATCTTGGACATAACTACACCTATAATAGCGAGAGAGAGAGAGAGAGAGAGAGAGAGAGAGAGAGAGAGAGAGAGAGAGAGAGAGAACATGGCCAAAAAAACCTAACCGAGGAGGTGGAAGACCTCTGAAATGAAAACTTTAAATCTCTGAAGAAAAAGATAGAGATAGATACTAGAAAACGAAAAAACATCGTGTGCCCATGGACTATTAGAATATTGTGAGAATGTCCACTTTCCCAGAAGCCATTTTCAGAGTCAGTGCATTCCCAATCAAAATCTTCATCTCACTCCTCACTGAAATAGAAAAAAAAAAACCTACCCTAAGATTCACATGGGGCCACAAAGGTCTGTGATGACTGAGGCAACCAGGACAATGATGGAGGGGTTACTATTACAGACCTCAAGAGATATTACAGAACCAAAGTAATAAAAGCAATATAGTACTAGGAAGAACAGAAAAGAAAATAAACAAAACTGACATCTAGGCCAATGGAACAAAATTGAAAACCCGAAGACAAGTACACATAGCTACTAATATGCCAAAACGAACAGGGGGGAAACCACTATCTAGGCAAACCAGACGCCCACACTGAGATGCCCACATAGGCCATGCCTATCACCTTGCTTAAAGACAGAACTCCAAACAGATCAGAGACCTAAGCATGAAACTTGAAATAGTCAAACTGCTAGAAGAAAACAAGCACTTCCCTACATGATCCAGGTCGAGGAAAGAACTTTCTGAACAAGACTCCATTTGCCCAAGAATTAAGGCCAGGTGACACATGAGACCTCACAAAACCAAAGTTTTCTGCATCGCTAGAAGAATAATCAAGTAAAAGAGGAAGCTCACAGAGTGGGAGGGAACCTTTGCCAGCTTTACATCTGACAGGCCGACTGTGCAGAGAACGAAGACCTCAAAACCACAGCCAAGCAAACAAACGACCTGATTAAAAACGGAGACACCCGTGGAGGCCAGGGACAGATGTCACATGTCACCCTCTATTAGGTTTTCATTTCGCTTTTTTTTTTTTTAAAGACAGATTCTTTTACTCAACCCCATAAGTCCAACTAGACTTGCTGGCCCTCAAGACCTGCGTGCTTCTGCCACCCCCACTGCCCAGCACTGCGTGCTTCTGCCACCCCCACTGCCCAGCGCTGCTTGCTCCTGCCACCCCCACTGCCCAGCACTATGCCTAGCTTTTACGTGGGCACTAAACATCTTCACTCAGCAAGCACTTTACCCAGTGACCCACATCTCCACTTGCAGGTTTTATTAAAATAATTTAATGCTTACAATATATTTGTAGGATTTCATCCACATTTTAGCTAAGTCCGGGAGATGTTTTTCCCTGTTCCTTTGTATTTTTCAGCTCTAAAGACACGATCTACTACTATTATAGTCATTTTGGAAAAAAAAATTGTGTTTGATTTGCATATATGAAAAATGTTTATGGTATGACATTAAACCTAAAATACTATTAAGTGTAAACTATAATCCTACTCTACAAAAGTACAATTTACTCACATATGTGCATTCTGTGATTTAAAAAAAGACAAGAGGTAAATAGATAAAAAAAAAAATTAAGGGCTGCTGTTTTCTGATTCTAGAAATGCAAATTAGGGGTTTGTAAGCACTAAACATTTATAGACATTATTCATGAGAAAGATGAACAACTGCAAATATCATTCACGTCCACACTGCAGACTAATCAAAGAGGTTTTCAGGTTGCTTTGCTATTCTCTTCTCCACACCACGGCTAAGGTTCTGTGAGTCACTTTGTGGTCACACAGAGCACAGGATCAATCAATGCTGTTCAAAGGCCCTTCCCCGCTTCTGATGTGGAGTGTGAAATCTTTGACATGAGCCACCCAGTTCTCTCCTTCTGCCTCTGAGTAGACATCTGAGTTCAACACTCACTTTTTCTCCTCACAAGTTTCACATGTAGGTCAACTTCAACGCACTGCTCGCAAGAACTTGAGAGGAGTCATCTTCTCCCTCTGGCACTAACATGACATCATTCTCTATTTGTCAACTGTGAAAATGTCTCTCATTTTCCCGTTAGTAGTTTGCTGCCTCAGCTAAAGTGAGTAACTTCCTTGCTGCTTCCTATGACCTTCACATTATGCTGGGTGTCAATTAGAGTTACCAATGCTATTGGCGCATATATATGATCACAATACCAGAACTTTTCCAGCTCTATTTACTCACGATCACATTACATTCTGAAGAGTTGGCCCAGAGTAGGTATGTTGCAAAAGCACTAGATGGAACAACTAAAAAAAAACTTTAATTTTTAAAAAAGTCTAGCTGCCTTGATATTCTGACAATCTATAGCTTTATGTGTGCATATGTGTAGCTGTGTGTGCATACACATGCACACACACACACACACACACACACATATATATATATACACACACACACATATATACACAGATATATATGCATGTATATAAATGAAGAGGCCAAAGATTAAGTCTTGAGTACTGTGCTTCATGAGCTCTCAGTCTTGTCAAGGTTTTGTATTTTGTATCTTTTTGGGTTTTGTTGTTTATTGTGCCCCTTTTTGGTTTCTTTGTTTTTGTTTTTAAGTTACAGAATCTCTCACCAGTCTAGATTAAGAGCTAAGGATGCCACATCAACACCCTGGCTTCTGAAGCTCATTTCCTAAGCCTGTGATTGTGATCAAGGTGTTTGACCTCATAGAACTCTCAGTTTCTTCCTCTATAAATAACAAAAAGAGCACACCACATACCCGTGTCCGTGGATTCTTCTGTTCCCTGAGCCATAGCAAAGGACAGCATTTCCTCCCTCTAATCACACTGTCCCATCTCTCTGGTCTGAGCAGGCCCTTCCTGGGACCCATGAATATTAATTTCCTTGGTTGAAGCCTAGGTTCTTTGGGCATAGTGGCAATGTGTATACATCATGTTTCCAACTATTTTTCCCCTCATTCCAGCTGACTGGAAAGCTGATCCCTGGGTATGGTTAGGCTGAAGGCTACCCAAGTAAATACTGAGTCTTCCTTACATAAAAAACCTTCAGTCTCTGAGGATGATGTTGGTGTCTGTGGCCTGTTTTACTACCAAAGTCCATTCGGATGTCCCTGGTCTGTTGCCACCTTGCTGATATTCAAGTGTGGTGCTGTTACCAGGAGTCATATTGATGTGAGTGGCCTGCATTATCACCTGATACCATGGAGATGTCCAGGTTGGTGCTACAGCCTGAAATCATGTTGATGTCCATGGACTGTTCTGCCACCAAGGGCTCTGATGGTGTCCGTTACTTGTGCCACAGCAAAGGGCCTGGTGTATGTTTGTAGTCAGTACTGTAGAAGAGACCGTGTTAAGGTCAGTGACATGCCTGTGGTCCTCACTGTCACCAGACTCTATGTGTAAGGCCATGATCCATACTCTCACTGATGGTAAAGGGCAAAGAAGCTAGTTTTGCCGTTGTATTGATGACTGCAAGCTCAGAGTTGATAAAAGAAAGGGACATAGAAGGCTTCTGTGACAAAGTGCATTCCCACACCATGCCCAAATAAGTAGCAGTCTAGACAGAATGCTTTTGAAGAGAGCTCTTAAAACTTGTGATAAGGATGCTCAAGTGTAGCTCTCTAGAATTGATGGCTTCTGGTTGGGGGTGCAGGTGAGGAAGAACCCCGCTGTCTTTAAGAGGCTGGCCATTGGGAGTCTGACCGTGATCCAGGGACAACATTGACAACATAAATTGGAGTTCTTCTCCTTCTTTTCCTCCTCTTCCTCCTCCTCCTTCTCTTTCTTTTCCTCCTCCTCCTTGTCCCCCTCCTCCTCACTGTCATCCTCCTCCTCCTCCTCCTCCTTCTTTGTGGGAGGAGAGATCCCAATGGTTAGGGTGACAGACCTGGGAGGACAGGGAAGTAAGAATGCTGAAGAGTCATAATGTGAAATTCCAAAATAATGAATAAAAATATTATGGAAAAAAACTTCAGTCTCCTATACTCCCTCATGCCTCAGGCCTAAAACATGTGCTTCAAGCCTGCTTTGTGGGAGACTGGGCTGTGGGTTGATATCTGCACATCTTTACATGTGGCTGGTGGTTCTTTGATGGGTATGTCTTTAGCAGAAAAATCTAAAAAAGGGGAGGAATCAATGCTTGCTGTTGCAATACATCCTGCTCACTCTAAGTTTCCTTATTTGATGTGAGGGCTCCCATTCTTCAGTTTCACAAAACAAAACAAACAAACAAACAAACAAAATGTAGTTAGAACAGGGGACAGCCCATTTGCTGCTAGCCTGCCTGGTAAAAATTCATATCAAACAAGAAAAAAAAATGCTAATTGGCAGGAGCCACAGAAATGCATCTTTTGAGTAAGGACCCTGCCTGGCTGATAGAGCTAGGCTAATTCTTAGTGAACTGCAGAACTCATGCATATGGTGGAAAATTGGATCCGCTGTGAGTGAAAGACAAGAAGGAAGGACAGTGCCAGCAAAGGTCTCCATGCTACTTGTCAGTGGTGATAACAGCTGCCAGAGCCCAGAGGGCTGTAGCACCTCAGGACAGCAGTGGCCTGCATTTGAGCACATTCCCAAGGCTTTGCATCACATGCCCTAGATGGTGGTCCTTGCTCATTTGTGCTTACTGCCCTCCACAGCTCCAACCAACGTGTGCTTCCCTGACTATTTTATCTGCTTTGCTCCCAGGAACATTACTCACACGTACCCTCCAGCCATGCCACTAATGCCACGGACAGCCTCCACCTGCCTAACAGGGTAGATGATCTCCACCTGCAGGTCTCAAAAGGCACCCACTCCTTAACAGATCCCTGGAACTCCAACAGGGCTCTGTGGCGTGACCTTCACACGTCTGGGGATATTTATTGCTCATTTCTTGTGTATGCAAAGTTATAGGGGCAGAAAAAACATAGGAGAGAGAGGAGGTATGAATTTCTATAGCAATGCTGCCTGCTGCATTGGGGCGTACTCATAGATTTTTTAAAAATTACCCTCACAGCCCTGGGTGATGGCAGATATTTTTGACACTACATTTCAGACAGAAGATACGCAGGCTGTCAGGGTAACTTATCTGGAGTCTTTCAGTGGTTGAATGTAAGCAAGCAGACAGTCTCTATGTTTGCTTGTGTCTTCAGTCCCAGCATTCAGGAGGCAGAGACAAGCAAACCTCTGTGAGTCCAAGTGTACACATTGCATTCTGAGTTACATATATAGTGAGATTCTGCCTCAACAGAGAAAGGTAGAGGGAGGGAGAGGGGAAGGAAGGAACTAGTTTTATGAAGTTTGGAGATGATAAATTTAGGGTGCTTGTAGCTATAGGTTTACATGCTTGGGTGTTTGTTTGTTTGTTTGTTTGTTTGTTTGTTTTTGTTTTTGTTTTTCAACATGGCTTGCATCATGTGACCTTCTTGTGGTATGCGATTAATTTTAAAAGCTCAGATGTTTTTACTTTAACACATACACATTTTATGTCTAAGTCGGCCCTCTCCCTCCTTACTTTCTCTCTTCCTCACTTTCCTCTCTGATCTTCAGATTGGAAAGTTCCTATTTGCCATTCTTGAGGGGACGGCTACTTCTTTTGCAACAGTGGGTTCTTTTCCCTAGAAATTTCCTCTGAATCTTACATGTCTTTTCTTATCTTACCCAACTGCCCTACATACAGCGCATAGTGTTTCATGCATATTTTAGGTTCCCTGTGTGATAATGTTCTTGTCAAAGGGCAGGATGGATTTGAAGATCACTTGTTTCTTCAGACTGTGTTGTCTTCCCCTGTGCTCTAAGGCGGGTAGATACATTTGATTGACTAACAGAGACTGAACTAAATAGGTCCTTTGTGTGAGCTTTGGTGTTAATTTGACTAGAAGTTGGACTATGGTCGATGTTCTTTCCTCTCTGTAAGTGCCAAGTGATTCTGAAACCAAACTGTTTCTGTCTCCTTTTTAGACTTTGGGCTGCCCTAAGACTCTCTCTTCAAAGAAAGTCTGTGCCATTCAGGCCACTCTGGAGCCCTAGTGGCAAGGAGGTGAGATGTGGGTGGAGAGACAGCTTTCTCTAATCACCTGATTGCATCTTTGGCTTTTGTTTGTTTTTGTTTGTTTGTTTTGAGACAGGGTTTCTCTGTGTAGCCTTGGCTGTCCTGGACTCACTTTGTAGACCAAGCTGGCCTCGAACTCACAGCAATCCACCTGCCTCTGCCTCCTGAGTGCTGGGATTACAGGCTTGTGTCTCTGACCTGCGCCCTTCTCAGGGAAGAAAGCATTCTTCTATTTCTCAGTCACTTCCGCATTCCCTTCCCTGGCACTATAAACATAATGCATTTATCTTTTGTACTCTACTGTCATTTGAATACAATTTATTGGGATTTATTCTGGTGTTTTTGCTTTGTTTTGTTATATTTGCTTTGTTTGGCTTGGTTTAGTTTGGCTTTTGTTTTGGTTTGTTGATTTTTCTACCATGTAAGACAGAAGAGAGAAAAGAGCTAGAATGAGTGGAATTCCCTTACCCAAGCCAGATGAAGACCATGGGGAGACTTCACCTCCTGAGTTCTGGGCTTCTTAACTCTGAATGATTTTCTTAACAATGATTGTTATGGACTGAATGATAGCTCCTGGAAAGACCGGTTACAGTCTTGCCTCTCAGTACTTGTAAGTATAGCCTTATTTGGAAACAGGCTGCTGGCAGACTTATTCAAGTTAAGAAAGACCTTAAGGCAGTCCTTACTCCACTGTACTGTGTTGCTGTGAAAAGAATACAAACAGAATGTTTGCCACACAGAGAGGTTTGGTTACATACAGAGCAGCTAAGTGGCACCAACGATCAAAGGCCACTAGAAGATGTGCTCTCCTCCCCTCAGAGGAGACACAAAGGAGAGGTGGATTCTCCCCATAGATTGCACACACACACACACACACACACACACACACACACACACACACACACACACACACACACACACCCCTAGCCCTTGGACCCTAAGACAATTGCCTCTTCCAACCTCTGATAGACCTGGATCTTGAATCTTATGGGATGCTGAGATCCACAAGACGGTTTGTGTCTCCCTCTGACCCTAAGCCACAGTCTTTCCTGCTCCTGTTAGCTCCTAGGTCAGGTCCACCAGTTCATGAAATGACCACCGAAGGCTCCAGCCCTACCGCTCCTGTTCCAGGTTTGCAGATCTTAGCTCTGTCTCTGGATGCACATGCATCTCCTTGTATCAGAGCTGTGGTTTGCACTGTGACCTACATTCTCAGATGTGCCCAAGAATTCACGAATTTTCTGTTTTCAGAGCTTTCTCTTGGGTGACTATTAAAGTGGAGAAAATTGTTTAGAAACCAAGACCTGAGTACCATGTAGGTTCATTGCTACCCAGGTATCATTTGCCTTAGGTCACCTTAATGTCTAGGGGTAGGGGCTATACACATATATGTCTATGTGACACATATATAGAATAAACATGCATACAGAAAATAATGCATATATACACATACATACATACATACATACATACATACTTACATACATAGAAACTTCAGGAAGGGAGATCTACTGGAAGGAAACTAGGTCACTGGGTAGTCCTTTAATGGGAATTAGGCCATTGCTCCTTTCTGCCCTGTTCCCAGTCTCCCACCCCCAACACCAGCCTCTCTGTTCCCAGCTTCCTGTGATGGGAGCAGCCTTTCCAACACACTCTTTACCTTGATGCTCTGCCTTTCTCAGGCTCAAAGATGATAGGGCCAAGTGAACATGGACTGAAACTTCTGAGACTAGGAGCCAAAATGAATATTTACTTCTTTATAACATATTTGTGTCAGGTAGATTGACACAGTGATGGAAAGCTGACTAACACATTAAGCACTCATTG